>NC_061105.1:9507574-9515074 GCF_015104395.2 Macrobrachium nipponense | reverse complement strand
TTTTCTCTTCCAGTAGGTTAAATCTCAACGACATGTAAATAAACATGTATATTCTACGCCTCCTAGTAACTTCATATGCACAACGAAACGGTTACAAAGTTGATCAATGCCATTAATAAAACCAAAAACAAATATAGAGGAATCTGGTATCCCTTGCATTGTACAACACTGCATTATTATTAGAAAATAAAATAATGAAAACAACTGTATTCAGTATCGTTAAGTAAAATGAAAACTACCGATGAGGCCAGAGGGTTGCAATTCGGTATGTTTGATGATCGGAGGCTGAATGATCAAAAGGCCGAATTTGTAACCCTCCAGCCTCTGTAGTTTTTTTTTTTTTTTTTTTTAGATCTTTTACAGAAAACTAGAAATGAATTCTTTCCATGAATTAGTTTACATTCTAATTCTATTCGGTCAGAAAGCTCTGTGTGGGGGCAGCTCGATCCAATTTTTCAGTTTCAACTAGATTGTAATGTTGTCACTAGCAAATATAATTGGCGCATGGCGTCGTGCCATTCGATGGAATTCTATTAAGAATATTATCTAACGCGTCGGAAACTTGTCTATAGCATACTCATTGCAAACCTGTTGAAAACCAGTCAACAACCGTATGCGTAGACCGAATTTTCGACTTGTTCTAAAGACTTCTAATTGAGTCGCAGACATGCATTTCAGCATGTTTGTGATTTGTATGAGATAAGTTGCTGTAGTGTGGACGCTCGCTAAGGAATGTTTTGAGGTGTGAAGAGACGTGTTGCTGACGTGTATTTAACCTGTTTGTGACATCGGCACGACAAGTTGTTGTAGACATTTGTTGACGACGTTTTGCTGTAGCGTGGACATTCCCAAAGGAATACTTCGAGCGTTAAGATAAAATTGAACAACTTTTGAACATCCAGGATCATTTAAAACTTAAGTCGTTGGTCCTCGAAACTCCGTGACTCTCCTCGTGAGTCCGAGAACCGAATGTATCATCACGATAGACCACAAACTCGAGTTGCTCGAGAAAGCTTTATATAAAGTTGGGGCAATTTCAACTTGCGCAAGTGAGGCGAACAGGATGTTTTTCGTAAAGTTAAGTATGAACTTCCATAGCGATTTTCCCAAACTGCAGTAGCAATCAGGTCGGTGACGTTAGCCACAAACCACTCCAGAATCAGTCGTACTTGGAAAATGACGAGTGAAGGAAAATATCATAATAGGATCCTTGTACAAAGTAGATATAATGCTGGAAAAAGTGTTTCATTGTCCTTACTGTCAGTTACAGTCGAATTTTCAACCTGGTCATAATTGTATGAAGCATTGCCAATGAGTCGCTGCCTTGCATTTCAACATATTTGTGATTTGCGTGGGATAAGTGTGTGTGTGTGTGTGTGTGTGTGTAAGTGTTTGTGTGTGGTGCCCCTGACTGTATGCATACACGTTATGTACAATTGCCTAAAGCTACCATAGCCCCTTTTTCGAATTGATCTGGAGATGATTGCATTCTTCTACAACTGCTTTATCAAAATATACATAGTGACACAGCTGTTAACAAGATAAGGTGGCACTGTAACACACTTGCCAATAAGATAAGGATGGCAGTGTAATTCACCTGTCAATGAGATGAGGATGGCACTGTAACACAACTGCCAATAAGACCAGGATGGCCACTGTAACACAACTGTCAATGAGATATGGTTGGCACTGTAAGACAACTGCCGATACGATAAGGATGGCACTGCCTGGGAGACTTCAAAATGATATTGATCTCAACTCGACGACTCCGAAAAAAAAATTAAATAAAAAAAAAATAATAATTTCCCTCCCACGCATAACATAATGCATTTTCCATCCTTCCACGATGACACCGAGGAAAATCACCATCCTTTCGTACGCCAAAGGGTGCTCAATGATGCATGAAAACATACGTATTCCTCCACCTCTGGAATCGGCCGGCTGGAATCCAGGCTGGGGGAAAATGGGAGTTCGATTCTGAAATCGTCGTTTTAAAAATGTCAAGAAGACGTTTCTCGTCCTGGAATTTTTTTTTTCCTTTTCAAATTACTGGAATACGTTTTTAGAATACTGGAATAAATTCTTTCAGACTACTTGTGACAAAATAGTTGAATGAGACTCTTCGTTTTAATGAATGAGAAATGACGCAAAAAAAAAATTAGATTCAACTGACAATTCACTTATTCATTTCTGATTAATTAATGATGCCTGAATGTCGCTCCAAATCGATATTGTTCGAGCTCAAATCAACTTTACTTTTCGACGGATTTTGGAATATTTCCAGCCACGAATTGATGATTTTAATTCCTGGTGCAAGAATGAACAACGTTCCCAAGACGAGGCGTGATCCGACCTCCAGCTTACTTGGGGGGTCGTGTGCTAATATCTCAGCTTACTGGGGACGGGGACACTGTAAAAATCTATGCGTCAAATAGAGTCTTAGGGGATAGGGAGGGTATTTGGTGACATGACACATCAACCCTCCTCCTGCAAACCTGTTTGTCCGCCCCGGGTTGGGGTAGGTAGGGAATCGGGAGGGTAGAGGAAACATGACACATCAACCATCCTCCTGCAAACCTGTTTGTCCCCCCTGGGGTGGGGTAGGTAGGAAACTGGGAGGGTAGAGGAGACATGACAGGCAACGCCGGGTTCCAGCGCAGATTAGCGCGTTCCATCAAACTCGTTTAATAATATAGTCCGTTAAACATCATTCGCAAAGCAAGAAAACGCCTGATCCTTTAAGAACCCAGAAAACCCTTAGAGAGCAAAGAAAACTTCCCACAGCTTAAGAGCTGACCTCTGCTTAAAACGCCCAACAAAAGGGAATCCTTCTTCAACCTTGTCCGTCAATTTGCAGAGCTAACTTTGTACTACCCAGTCCCGGATTTCAATCACTCTGAAAGCAGCGTTTGTCCCGGAGGGTGTTCTCGGGCGATAACTTCCTGTCCAAATAACGGGTAAAGTTGCGACGAGGAACTGTTTCGCTTCTCACAACCACGAATCCGTTTAGCTCACCCTCTGCTGGAAATTCCAGATCGGTTTTTCTTCTTCTGGAGGCCTGTTTTTTTTAAGGACGGGGGGGGGGGGGGGGGGGGCTGGGAGTTTGGAGGGGGTTTGGGGTTTGATTATATAACTCTCACCATCCTTCGTATTCTTGCTTCTGCTTAATCAGGCTTCCATTGTAAAGAAGAGAAGACTTTTGAGTGATATATTTCCATCGAGTATATACGATGCTCCTGTTTTCAGACAAGGTACCAGAAAGGGACCTTCATTATACTTTCCATTATGCTCTCATTATTCTGCCTGATTGTCTGGGCTTTCATTATACAGGAGAGAGACGACTCTTTCGGTTAGTTACAGAATTCCATCAAATCAAATGGATATTTTTTTTCTTTTGACCGACCTCACATCATTAAAACCACTGAGGCTAGAGGGCTGCGATTTGGTATGCTTGATGATTGGAGGATGGATGATCAACGTACCAATTTGCAGCCCTCTAGCCTCAGTAGTTAGTGTTAGGGGTGCAAGAATGCTATCATCGTAGGTCCTGCGTGTTGTAAAAGGCGACTAAAAGGACAGCTGGTTCCTTGCAGTCTTACTTTTTAGTAAAACGCTAGGCCCACCGCCACTGTGGTTGATGACTACAACGGCATGCGGTCGTAAAAACTCCCTTTGCCAAACAATAAACTATGCCTGATGATACCTTTGATAGAAGGCAGTGGAAGAGAAGGCGCAATCAGGCAACCGACCCCTTAATGTAGGGATAACGGTGGAAAGAAGAAGAAGAAGAAGAAGAAGAAGAATAAGAAGAAGAGCTTTAGTAGTTTTTAAGATCTGAGGGTGGACAGAAGAGCTAAACACTCAGAATTGCCTTCAATGCAACGAAAACACTTTGAAACACAACAACGAGGCAGACAACAACAAGCCTCCCCCTCTCCCGGGCAAACGCTGCCAAGCTGAGGCCACTCGAAACTCTCAGATGCACCGGATGCCCTTCGGAGCCTCTACAAGAGACGGCACTTATAACTTCGGAGCCGAATCCATCCCCGATATCACAACAGCGAAATGGAGCTACTCAGCTCATTCTCTCGGCTGTTGCCACTGCAACTTCATTGGTTGAAGCTCAGGGGAACTTCGGCAGTTTACGAAGTGGTCCTCTCGCCATATGGGTGATGAATATTCGAGGGTCAAAATTTTTTATGATTTTTAATGAGATTTACGACGTCAAGCATAAACACTCAGCCAATTTCGGCCACTCAGGGCATAAGACATTGAAAAGAGGGAGTTGGACAGCAGAGTGAATAGATCCAGACAATACAGGAGATGAAATGCAAAGATATTGAAGGAGGGACTAAGGGGAAATCCCCCAACAGGTAATCGTTGAAGAAGTTGGACAGCAAACTAGACCTCCTCTATCTGTATTTTCCTTTACCTCCTCTTGCTCCATCCTAATGAACACCAAATTCTTTGGAAGCTTGAATTTTACGTCAGTTGCCCCTGTGGATTTGTTCAACATGAATAGGGTTCAATTTCTGACTAATAATAACAATAATATAATAATAATAACAACCTTGGTCATCTGGATCAACAATCAATGCCTCGTGCAATTGCAATACACTGCACAACCATCGGTACTTCTGTATTCATTTAAAAGAGAGAATGACTCGGTCACCAAAAAGATTGGCGAATCGAGACCCTTTAGAAGCGGATGCCCTTGCAGAAGATTAAAACCAACTGGAAACGCCTGGAAATGAGAGACTCACTGATGCAGTACTGACACAGAATCAAGACTATGAGCCCACTGCTGTAATCAGGGACATATCTGTCATACGAAATGGAACTTGGCAGCTAATCAAAACGCACTTATGCCTGAAGGGCTAATTGCAATAACGAACCGGAACCTGAAACAGGCACCGCAATTCGAGCGCCGCTGGAAGTAGTCTCTTTCAAATTTATATTTCCACACTCCCCCCTCCCCACCACACCCCCCAAAAAACTGCGCGATTATTGCATTCATTGGAGACCCTTGGAAAGAATGATTTTGAAGCTGCCATATTGCAAGCCTGGATCCATTAGCATTCTAATCATTTTTATTAATATTACATGATCCTAACTTTTAACGTAAATTAAAACATGCTAAAATCTATGGTCAATCAGCGCGTTGTTTCACCAACGAAAATTAAGATAATTACTTTATATTTTATTAGAAATAATTGTTCTGTACTTTTCAACATTCACATTTATATATTTTTACATCTTCATTCTAATCAATAAATCATAAATACCTTATCCTAAAATTCCTATATCTTTAACACAACGTAAAACACCTTTTTCTGACCTTTTCAGGCTCTTTCAGAGACCTTTCCTTAACCCCCCATGCAACAACAACAACAACAGCAAAGCAGTCTGTAGGTTTACTCCTCGAGTAAGCAAAGAGAGAGTTAGAGGGAGTTGAAGAGGTTGGACAGCAAGATGGCAGTGGGGTTGGAGGTAGGGCAAAAGAATATAAAAAAGTGTGTGCAGACAGGGGCCGAATGGAAGCTGTAAACTACATTCAGTAACGCCTACAGTACACCTTATAAGGAACACTGACGGTGCCATCCCATACGGTGGTTAAATCGATGAATGACTTCATAATCTAAGCATATTCAGAGAACTTTCTTCTCCGAAATCAGTGAGATCAGGGAAAGGTTTTGAATTCTTTTACAATGAGCCCGTTGTCTCCGTAAGGAACTATAAGCAAAACTAACCGGTAGGAGATAACTATCAGATACAGGCCACTTATTATTATTAATAATAATAAGCAAACTTCGAAGCAAACGCCCGCCCAAGAAACCTCATGGAAGACGCCCAAACAATCCTCAAATCGCGTTTGTAACTACGACCAGCGCGAGCGAGGAGCATTGAAAAGGCCGTAACATTGTTCATGAAACGAAAAATACCCTTTTATTAGGGGGGGGGGGGGGGGGGGTGGGGCGCGCCGGGCCGGGCAGATTTATACAACGCTCGACAGCGCATTATATCGATAACGACGCCGACATTTCCATTTAGGTGGATGGTCCTGCTCTCTCTCTCTCTCTCTCTCTCTCGGAGCGACTTTCAGGAGAATCCAAGATACAATACACGACTCGAGATCAGCTCCGACGCCTTCCAGCGAGTGGCGTCATCCTCGGGTCTGGAAACTGGAATCTTCAGTAGTGATCCTAAACAGGTCACCATTCACACTGCTAGTTTGGAGGTGTTCAAGAAGCTGGACAGCTAAGTGGAAAGTGGCAACAAACCAGCAGTCATTCGAAAGAAAGGAACCCTACTCGTTATACGAACTACACACAGATTTGTGTCTTGAAGAATTACAAAAAAGAAAATGATAAAAAAATAAAAAAAATGATCATAATATCATTGCTGATGAAAAATGTGCCAAACTAATAATAATAATAATATTAAAACTTGACGTTAATTATGGAAAGCTCAACACACACACACACACAGACAGACACACACACACACACACACACACACACACACACACATATATATATATATTATATATATATATATATATATATATATATATATATAACACATATATATATATAGATCACCGGATCACATTATCAAATACATTTTTCATGACGTAATCCCAAATCATATTATGATTCCACAGGATCGCAAGCCAGCAGTCTTTTACAGAGAGCGCGATGTAACATTTCAACCGAAATCTGAAATTACGTAAATGGATGCATATCCAGTGACTAATTCCGTATCAAAATCATGGCGAACGAGAGGTCGAGAGATTTTGAGGTATACTCTTCACCAATAATGCATTTGCATAAGCCTGAAAATAATTAAAGACTGCGTTGCAACATTGCATCAGGCGTCCCAGAAACAGAAATCATTTACCATTACGCCAAGCGAGGAACAAATGAGCATCGCGTAGCTGTTTCTTTATGAAAATCGAAGAAGAATGAGAAAAAAATACTTTTTTTTTGGTAGTCGAGGTAGAATAATGTAGCGGTGATACATTTGTGGGTTTGAAACATAAAATTCTCCTCCATCAAAAGGAAAAAAACAGCAAAACCCATGTATGACCTGTTGTTTTTTGTCCATCGCTGTGTAAGGTGGAAAACTACAGAGACTCCGAGAATGGGGCAGACTATTTGCCCATTTTTTTTTTTTTTTTTTTTTTTTAATTCTCGGTGCTTGCGATCTAACAAGATGCAGGCTCCCATCCCGGTGGTAATTTACCTCCCCCAACCCCTCTCTCCCCCTCTCTCTCTCTTTCTCTCACTCTCTCTCTCTCTCTCTGTCTTTATTTGACTTTTTTCTGGCTGCTTAAATTCAGCAATCATACAAATACCGAGCAATATTGCAAACTCTTAAACTCTCAACAAATTCTCTCTCTCTCTCTTTCTCTCTCTCTCTCTCTCTCTCTCTCTCCTCTCTCTCTCTTTTCAAAATCTGCTCACGTGCAAAAAGTCGAGAAAACAATCCAACACAGAC
>NC_061105.1:9499576-9507074 GCF_015104395.2 Macrobrachium nipponense | reverse complement strand
CCTCTTCCAACCTCGGAACACAAGACTCCCGAAATTCCCACATCATTCCAACAAGGAATTCCTCAAATGGGAATTTCCTTCCTTCCTTTCAGCCTACTCGGTAGGTTACCAAAGCCTCTGGGAATGGGAATATTGAGAACTCCACTCTCCCCCTCTCCCCACCCCTCTCCCCAACCAACCAAGGGCCCCCTACCCCACCCCCCCTCCCCACTACCCCCAGGGCAGTCCCCGACCCTGAGGTCTTATGTTACTAATATTCACTTCGGGGGGAAAGAAGGTCCCAACTTCGAATGTGATGTTGGGAAGGGAACAGCGAAATGCCTCTTATGTCGTTTGCGTTGTTTTTCTATTTTTTTTAATTTCATTTTCAAAACGTGTTGATAAAGGTGTTTCGCGTTGAATTAACGATACAGGAATTTTAGGATAGGCTATCTGTGATTTATTTATTAGGATGAAAATGTCAAAAATAAACAATGTGAATGTCAAACAGTACAGAACAATTGTTTCTAACAAAATATAGCGTATTTCTTTTAATTTTCGTTGGTGAAACAACGCTCCATTTGACCGTAGATTTTAGCATGCGCCACGAGTAAGCTGGAGGTCGAATCAAGCCTTGCCTTGTATGCAGTGCATTGTTGTCCTTGTTTTTCCAGTCTATTCAAGATCCATTTCCAGAATTCCTGTTTCGTTTCGTTGGTTTTACCTTTTTAATGTGGGAAGATTCTATCGAGTGATTACTATGGAACAGGCTCGAAAAAGCAATGGAAATAATGAAGTATGAGAGAATACGAACAGGGGAGGAGGCGAAGGAATAAAGAATATATATATGGGAGATAACCAATAATATTGGAATGAGATAAACCATCAATTGGAGTTGAGAAGGGACAGGATCCAGGGAAGAAGCATTTTTTGTTTTTTACACATCACTCGTTTACGGGAGTAGGAGGAGGAGGAGGAGGAGGAGGAGGAGGAGGAAGGGGGTGGATAAGGGGGGAGGGGAGGGAGTCTTACTTGCTTGCTTGCAGGTATCAAAGAAGGTGGTGACCTGATAATAGATCATCCGCCCTACCTGGTCCCTGAGATTAAGTGGCAGACAATTTTTCGAAAATCCGCGAAGAATGAAAGAGAATAGGCTCCTTTGGGGGCGGTGTTGGAGGTTGGAGGGGGAGCCGTGACGAAATGGAAGGGGGAAAGGAGAGGGGAGGATAGAACCTAGAAGAGATATCAGCAAAGTCTCCCACGAGAAAGCCTCGCAATAAGCGACAGGAAAATAACCCAATAAAAGGATGAATAAAGACACACAGGATAATAAAAGCGCTGGAAGTCAGAGTTCTGGAACCATAACAATGAAAATAATGACGAACGTTCAAAAAACATAAATGAAAAGAGGAATAATCTAATACATTTGGAGCCGAAAGAATTTTTGGCCATGGCAAATCCTACGAATGAAATGAATCATGCCAGAATAAACGCGATGGATAATAACAACGTTATGCGTTGTGGTAAATGACGCTGAGAAAATAAAAGGAAAACGTATTTTAATGTAATTTGTTGTGATTTCTCATCCTTGTCATTTTTGCAGCCTGAAGATGAGGTTTTAAACCTCGAAAGCTCGTAATATTAAAGAATGTTCTTCCTGGTCTTGGCACTATTATTCATCATCAAGCTAAGATTTCCAAGTAGCCGCCCAATTACTGAGACTATATATATATATATATATATATATATATATATCTATAGATATAGTATATATATATATATATATATATATATATATATTATAGACATAGATAGATAGATAGATAGATAGATGCTTGCGTGTTGTAGCGTACACAAAAACATTTATGAGTTCTTTAACATATTTTTTGAGTGTTTGGCTCCACCTTACTTACCTTACAGTCCTTACAGTTCGTTCGGGTTGCCCCAGGTCCCTCAGCGTGAGGCGCCTCTAATGTCTACCAGAGAGTTGCTAGTACATCTTCCGGTATATTTTGCATCTTCCAATCTTGGATGGTCTGGGATGCAGTTTAGATATTTGTCGAGCTTATTCTTAAACACATCTACGCTCACTCCTGATATATTCCTCAGATGAGCTGGCAACGCATTGAATAGACGCTGCATTATCGATGCTGGTGCGTAGTGGATTAATGTCCTGTGTGCTTTCCTTATTTTTCCTGGTATAGTTTTGGGCACTATTAATCTACCTCTGCTTGCTCTTTCTGATATTTTTAGTTCCATGATATTTTCTGTTATTCCTTCTATCTGTTTCCATGCCTGAATTATCATGTAGCGTTCTCTTCTCCTTTCTAGACTATATTATTTGCCTGCAAATTCCTTCCTATGGATTTACACAGCTCAGAGAGAGAGAGAGAGAGAGAGAGAGAGAGAGAGAGAGAGAGAAAGAGATAGAAAGTCTAATCATATAACGAATCTCCTCATCTCTTCGGGGAAACCCTATTCTCTTTTCGTTTAATCTATTTATACGAATCGCGTTTTCCCTCTGCATCTATTTCCCCGCCTTCGCTAAAACAATAACAGTTCTCTCCTCTCTCTCTCTCTCTCTCTCTCTCTCTCTCTGTCTCTCTCTCTCTCTTTCTTGGAAATCGCAGGAACGAGGCGGACGCCTGGAATTGCGTCGGAGATGGACCTTTTGAACTGTTGACGAGGTTGGATTATATTCCTCTCCTGTGAGTTTTCTCCCCCCTCGTCTTTTTAGCTTTTAATTCCGGGCCTGCTTATGAGGTGGGAACATCCCTCCGTTCTCTCCTGGATCCTCTCGTCGTCTTTTTAGCTTTTGATTGGTCATCTTTTTAGCTTTTAATTGGTCGTCTTTTTAGCTTTTAATTGGTCGTCATTTTAGCTTTGAAATCGACGTCTTGTTAGTTTTTAATTCGTCACCTTTTTAGCTTATAATTCGTTGTCTTTTTATGTTTTAATTGGTCGTCATTTTAGCTTTGAAATCGACGTCTTGTTAGTTTTTAATTCGTCACCTTTTTAGCTTATAATTCGTTGTCTTTTTATGTTTTAATTGGTCGTCATTTTAGCTTCAAATTCGTCGTCTTCTTAGCTTGTAATTCGTCGTCTTCTTAGCTATTAATTTGTAGTCTATTTAAATTTCAATTCGTCATCTTTTTAGTTTTTAATTCGTCGCGTTTTTAGCTTCTAATTCGTCGCCTATTTATCTTTTAATTCGTCGTCTTTTTAGCTCTTGATTCGTCATCGTCTTATCTTCTAATTCGTGGTCTTTTTAGCTTCTAATTCGTTGGCGTCTTATCTTTTAATTCATCTTTTTAGCTTTTAATTCGTCGTCTTTTTAACTTTAAATTCGTCGTCCTTTTAGCTTTCAATTGCTGTCAGGTCCTGTTCGGAATTCTGGGTTTGTCCCGTAAATGATGCTTCTTTTACGTTTTCCTTTTATTTTCTCAGCGTCATTTACCGCAACGCATAACGTTGTTATTATCCATCGCGTTTATTCTGGCATGATTCATTTTTATTCGTAGGTTTGCCAAATCTTTTGGCTCCAAATGTATTAGATTTTTCCTATTTTCATGAATGTTTCTAGGACGTTCGTCATTATTTTCATTGTTATTGGTTCCCGAACTCTCACTTCCAGCGCTTTTATTATCCTGTGTGTCTTTATTCATCCTTTTATTGGGTTATTTTCCTGTCGCTTATTGCGAGGCTTTCTGGTGGAAGACTTTGCTGTTATCTCTTCTAGGTCTTATAGGTCTACTATCCTCCCCTATCCTTCCCCCTTCCATTTCGTCACGGCTCCCCTCCAACCTCCACCCCCCTCCCCCCCAAAGGAGCCTATTCTCTTTCATTCTTCGCGGATTTTCGAAAATCGTCTGCCACTTAATCTCTGGGACCAGGTGAGGCGGATAATCTTATTATCAAGGTCCCCACCTTCTTTGATACCTGCAAGCAAGCAAGCAAGACTCCCTCCCCTTCCCCCTTATCTCTCCTCCTCCTCCTCCTCCTCCTCCTCCTCCTACTCCCGTAAACGAGTGACGTGTGAAAACATAAAAGCTTCTTCCCTGGATCCTGTCCCTTCTCAACTCCAATTGATGGTTATCTCACTCCAATTATTATTGGTTATCTCTCATATATATATTCTTTATTCCTCCGCCTCCTCCCCTGTTCGTATTCTCTCATATTTCATTATTCCCATTGCTTTTTCGAGCCTGTTCCATAGTAATCGCTCGATAGAATCTTTCCGCATTAAAAAGGTAAAACCATCGAAACAGGAATTCTCTGGAAATGGATCTTGAATAGACTGGAAAAACAAGGACAACAAATGCACTGACATACAAGGCAAGGCTTCATTCGACCTCCAGCTTACTCGTGGCGCAGGCTAAAATCTACGGTCAAATGGAGCGTTGTTTCAACAACGAAAATTAAAAGAAATACGCTATATTTTGTTAGAAACAATTGTTCTGTACTGTTTGACATTCACATTGTTTATTTTTGACATTTTCATTCTAATAAATAAATGACAAATAGCCTATCCTAAAATTCCTGTATCGTTAATTCAAGGCGAAACACCTTTTTCAAGATATTTTGAAAATGAAATTTAAAAAAAGTAGAAAAAAAAGGAAAACGACATAAGAAGCATTTCGCTGTTCCCTTCCCAACATCACATTCGAAGGT
Organism: Macrobrachium nipponense; assembly: GCF_015104395.2. Classification (NCBI taxonomy): domain Eukaryota; kingdom Metazoa; phylum Arthropoda; class Malacostraca; order Decapoda; family Palaemonidae; genus Macrobrachium; species Macrobrachium nipponense. Next base: position 9,502,424 of record NC_061105.1, on the reverse strand, counting down.
GGACCTTCTTTCCCCCCGAAGTGAATATTAGTAACATTAGACCTCAGGGGTCGGGGACTGCCCCTGGGGGTAGGTGGGGGGGGGGAGGGGGGTAGGGGCCCGTGTTGGTTGGGGAGAGGGGTGGGGAGAGTGGAGTTCTCAATATTCCCAATTCCCAGAGGCTTCGGTAGCCTACCGAGTAGGCTGAAAGGAAGGAAGGAAATTCCCATTTGAGGAAATTCCTTGTTGGAATGATGTGGAATTTCGGGAGTCTTGTGTTTCCCGAGGTTGGAAGAGGTTTGGCCTGATGCCTCTTTTGTTTTGGGTGGGGGACCATTGCCACCATCCCCCCCCCCCAAAACCCCTTTTTTTTATTATTATATTATTATTATTATTATTATTATGTTATTCTTATTATTATTAATTATTATTATTATTATTATTATTATTATTATTACTAATTTCCATCTTCTTTTAATGAGTTCATTTCTCTCTCTCTCTCTCTCTCTCTCTGAAGAAACCCAACTTGCTATGTTTTGGTTGAGTTCGATTTCAGCAGTTTCTTGAGTTTTTTTATTGTTCGGTAAAAAAAAAAAAACTATTATAGAGATGGCTATTTTTGTCTGTCCGTCTACACTTCTTCTGTCCGCCCTCAGATCTTCAAAACGACTGAGGCTAGAGGGCTGCAAATTGGTACGTTATGCATCCACCCTCCAATCACCAATCTTACCAAATTGCAGCCCTCTAGCCTCAGTAGTTTTCATTTCATTCCAGGTTAAAGTTGGCCATGATCGTGTCTACAGGCCACCACAGGGCTGAAAGCTTCATGGGCCGTGACTGAGAGTCACGAACGGCATTATACGCTGTACAGAAAACTCGATTGCCGTTTTTACTTGTTTTATTCCTTTCTGATTTAAGGCTTTGTAGCGAGAAGTGTTATTTACATTGTATGAAGAAATTCAGAAGTTATGGGGTCGTTATTGTTAAGATTTTACTTCTCCAAGATAAGTAATTTTGTTGTAACCGTTTCGTAATGCATTGTTTTTTCACGTAAGTGTATTTTATAGAGAACAGATGATCTACGCGTATATACTTCATCTCAAGAATAAAACGCTTATAAAGCGTATAATATCTCGAAGTAGCAACTAACTGCTTGCTAAGATTCTATCGTAAAAGCTCTTGAGCTTTTAGTATATTTATGAAGGAGAAATATACTGCTTTAGACATTAAGCTAAAAGCCCATCCATGCCATGGCAGCTTTTGGGGAAGGTATTTCTCTTGCTTACTGTAACTTTTTTTTTTTTTTTTTTTTTTTTTTTCTTTTTATCGAAAGTGGAAGATTCGGGTTCCTTTAGAAATCCCAGCAGCGTTTACTTCCTGGCGGTTTTGAGAAAACAAGGGACAGACCGAAGTTGTGAAAGCCTTCTGTATAGTTCGGTTTCCTGTTGTGCCAGTTTATATTTGAAGAAACTTTTCTTTTTTTCTTCTTTTTTTCTTTCAGGACTGGGAGAAATACTTGTCTACGAGTTCCGTTTGAAAGTAGTTTTAAGACTCCGGACGTTTTCGTTTTCTGTAAAGAAAACTTATTGTGTCGGCTTTGTCTGTCCGTCCGCACTTTTTCTCTCCTCCCTCAGATCCTGAAAACGACTGAGGCTAGAGGGCTGCAAATTGGTATGTTGACCATCGACCTTCCAACCATCAAGCATACCAAATTGCAGCCCTCTACCCTCAGTAGTTTATATTTAATTCAGGGTCGGAGTCAGCCATAATCGTGTGTCTGGCTACGGTATAGGCCAGGCCACCCCCGGGACGTGGTTTGAAGTCTCATGGGCCGCGACTCATGCAGCATTATACCGAGACCACCAAAAGATAGGTCTATTTTTGGTGGCCTAGATTATTATACGCTGGGTATTATTCAGTCTATGAAATAAATCCAGAATAAAATGTTTAAGTCACTAACGACCGCCGGTCAATTTCCTGCCAACAGTGTGCCGTATAAAAAAAAATATACTGCGAACCGACACAATCCACTGCAGGGCTTTAGAGCTAATCTTGTGCCGTGGAATAGCGACATATTCAAAAGCCCCCCGCCCCCGCACCCCCCTTTAAAAAAGAAACGAAAAATCATCTGCCTCGCTCCCAAAAAGTCAATTAAAACAGATGAAAACGGTATTTATGAAAGAGAGAAATAACAGATAATTCCCTTTCCAGGGAACACGCAGACAGGCAGCAGCAATGCCACCACCCAGCAACAGCATTTTTAGCAGCGCCCCCCCCCCTCCGCCCCCCCCCTCCGCCCCCCCCCCAACCCCCCCCCCATACGCTCTCTCTCTCTCTCTCTCTCTCTCTCTCTCGTCCTGGAATCCAAACCAGAAGCGAAATCTCACGCCAGCTTACGTAAAGCTACAAAATGGATATCCGATATTATCTGGCGAGAGGCAAATCAACAGATAAATGAAACGAATAAAAGAATAGTGGAGGGAATTTGAATGGAATGGGGAAAATCCAATTCCCCACATCTACAGCGGCCCGCTGAGAGAGAGAGAGAGAGAGAGAGAGAGAGAGAGAGAGAGAGAGAGAGAGAATCGGCCAACATAAATTGCTTGCCTTTGACTACCCTATTCAATTAGTGGTTGGCCACTCCAACTCTCGCCTCGATTTTCTCTCATTTTAATTAACTTTTATTTTTACCTGACCTCCGATGATTTTTTTCCCATCATAGGCCTAAGGATTTATTTTCTCCAGGTTTTCAAAGTAACTTTTTTTTTTTCCAAAGCCTCAGAGGTCTAAGGGTTTCTATCCCAAGCCTCTAGGATTTTCTCTTATTTTTGTTATTTATTCATTTTTTCATTTTTTTTTTAACCAAAAC
>NC_061105.1:9487076-9494576 GCF_015104395.2 Macrobrachium nipponense | reverse complement strand
TTTAGCCAATCTGTACATGGAATACTTTGAAACTACAGTAATAAATGGAATAAAACCCAAAAAACATGCTGTGGATGAGATACGTGGATTGACATACTAACATTTTGGGATAATAAGTAGGGTAATTTTAATGAATTCCTCTCAAAATTAAACGCATTAGTGCCCAGCATCAAATTTAAAGTTGAATGGGAAACAGACAACAAAATTCCTTTTCTTGATGGTTTTAATAATCAGAGACACGACAGAATACAAATTTACCATATAAAGAAAACCAACGTTCTCACTTTCATATATTCACTACTTTAGCTATCATGACAATACTATCAAGATAGGTGTAGCTAGCAACCTATTCTTAAGAGCCTTACGAATTTGTTCCCCAGATTTTCCTGGAAAAAGAATTTGAACTAATTCGCAAGCAACTTTCATCTTTAAAGTATCCTGACCATATAATTGAGAAAGCAATTCAAAAAGCAAACGTAATTTTCTACCGACCCCCTAAAGACAAGACCAGAGACACACCCAACAATAAAATAAAAATTCCCCACCTGGAAACGATTAAGAGAGTAACTCACACCCTTGGGAAATCCAACCCTTTTGCATTTACCTACCCAAATACCTTAGCCAAATCCCTGATTAATGTCCAACAAAAGACATCTCCCAAAGACTCTGGGGTATATGAGATCCCATGCCAGGACTGACCAATCTTACATCGGATTTACAGGTAAATCACTTCCCAGAGATTAATACAAACACAACGATCAGTTAGGTATGGACAACAGAACTCGGCTATTTTCAACCATATAAATGAACATAACCATAGAATAAACTGGAATATGTCACGTGTAATTTATAGCAGCTACTGCCGGTACAAGAGTCAAATGATGGAATCGGCCTTAACCCTTAAACGCCGGAGCGGTAAATAAAAAAATGACTCCCGTATGCCGGAGGGGTTTGAGAGTGAGCGCGTAAGCGGAAAAAATATTTTTTTCAAAAAATCACAGCGCGCTTAGTTTTCAAGATTAAGAGTTCATTTTTGGCTCCTTGTTTGTCATTGCTTGAAGTTTAGTATGCAACCATCAGAAATGAAAAAAAATTATCATTATCTTATATAAAATAATGCGATATATGATAGCGCAAAAACGAAATTTCATATATAATTGTATTCAAATCGCGCTGTGCGCAAACGGTTGAAGGTAACAAGTTACTTTTTTTTTCGTTGTAATGTTGCACTAAATTGCGATCATTTTGATATATAAACAAAAACATTGTTTAAAACGATATAAAAAGCAACACAGACGAAAACATTATCACAAAATAATGCATGAATTCGTAACGCGCTTACGTAAACACATATTTTTTTTCAAAAATTCACCATAAATCTAAATATTGTCCTAGAGACTTCCAATATGTTTCAGAATGAAGACAAATGATTGAATATTACTATACTGTAAGAATATTAGCTTACAAATGCAGTTTTCGACCATATCTGACGAGCTAAAGTTGACCGAATGTCGAATTTTTTATATATATATTTTTTATATGCAATTATTTCGGAAATAAGAAAAGCTACAACTTTTCAAAATATTTTTCGTTTTATTCTACATGAAATTGCACACATTTTCAATATATAAAACTCTATGAAAATGCCTAATATGAAACAGCAAATATTCCGAGAATGGGACTTACGCATTTCGGAGATTTGTGGCGGAGAATCCGCGCGCGGAGGGAAGGAAAGTTTTTTTTAAAAATTCACCATAAATTTAAATATTGTCTGAGACTTCGAATTTGTTTCACGATGAAGATAAATGACTGAATATTACTAGACTGTAAGAGTTTTATCTTACAATTGCGTTTTTTTTTCGACCATTTCGGTAGAGTCAAATTTGACCGAACGTGGTTTTTTTTTTTTCTATTTATCGTGATTTATATGCAAATATTTCGAAAATGAGAATAGCTACAACCTTCAAACTATTTATTGTGTATTATACATGAAATTGCGCACATTTTCAATATATAAAACGTTATGTAACGGCTAATTTAAAATGGTGCAAACATTACCACAATCGCACGTATGATTTTTTCGGAAGAGTTACCGCGCTGACGTAAAGAAAATGTTATTTTTTTCATAAATTCACCATAAATCGAAATATTGTGCTAGAGACTTCCAATTTGTTCAAAATAAAGGTAAATGCTTGAATATTACTAGAATATAGGCGTTTTAGCTTACAATTGCGTTTTTCGACCATTTCGGTAGAGTCAAAATTGACCGAAGGTGAAACAAAATTTTGTCACTTATCATTTTTTATATGAAAATATTTAAAAAATTGATAAAAGCTACAACCATGGGTTGTTTTAGTTGTATTGTGCATGAAATTGCGCACATTTTCATATATAAAACTTTATGTAACGGCTAATTTAAAATGGTGCAAACATTACCACAATCGCATGTATGATTATTTTCGGAAGAGTTACCGCGCGGACGTAAGGAAAAAGTTTTTTCATAAATTCACCATAAATCGAAATATTGTGCTAGACACTTCCAATTAGTTGCAAAATTAAGTTAAATGATTGAATATTACTAAAATATAAGAGTTTTAGCTTACAATTGCGTTTTTCGACCATTTCGGTAGAGTCAAAGTTGACTAAAGGTTGAAATTTTGGCACTTATCGTTATTTATATGAAAATATCTTAAAACTGATAAAAGCTACAATCATGAGTATTTTGTTTTTGTATTCTACATAAAAATGCGCACATTTTCATATATAATACTCTATGTAACGGCTAATTTAAAATGGTACAAAAATTATGTCAAAGTGACGAAATAATTTCAGAGATGTGTCACAGATACTTTTTAGTGCGGCAAGAAAGAAATTCGCGCTTGCGCGCCTGCGTAACGATTGTAAACAAAACAACACCTTGATCCGTGAACTCCCAAGCATCCCCAAGGCGCGTGATTCAAGAGTTTTCGGCTGGTTAGGCCTAAAAGTATTTTTCCGCGAATTTTTAAAAAAACTTTGTATGTCGACGTAAAATACGTCCAGTCGGCACCCGAGAGACAAAAAATGTCGACGTAAAATACGTCCAGTCGGCGTTTAAGGGTTAATAAAAGAGAAGCAGGTAATGAACATCTCAAAAGGGAATTGGATATCAGATATCGTCGACGCAGTGTTCATTCAACCAACGCTTAAGAAGATTAAAGGAAGATTATCAGCGGGGGTGACCTAAATTGGCTTACTTGTGGACGAATCTCTTGGTATAAATACCACCTTTTCTGTAAACTTTTCTCATTCATATACCGAAGAGAGAGACAGCAGTCTCTGAAATATAGTACTTTTCTCTCTACATTTTGTTTGTTGGGCTCCTTTTATTAGATGGAATTCTGTTGTTAGAGAACATTTTTACCAGTCATATATATATATATATATATATATATATATATATATATATATATATATATATATATATATATATATATATACATATCATGATAGAGAGAGAGAGAGATATAAAATTGCATTTCCCTTTTTTAAATTGCGATGAAAGATAGGTACAATATATTTCGTTTCATATGTCGTGTGAAAACAGAGAGAGAGAGAGAGAGAGAGAGAGAGAGAGAGAGAGAGAGAGAGAGAGATTTTTACCATCCAGCAGCGCAATCAAATTAGTAGATGAAATGGCTGTCAACTATTTCACACAAAGAGAGAGAGAGAGAAAAGTTGCAAATGATAATTTCCAGCGAATTCGGCCGTTTATTGAATATGATCCCGGAATTTTGAAACCGTCCGCTGTCCATGACGAATGTCCGGGAATATTTGGCCACGTGGTTGAAATATGATCTCCGGAGACATCCGTAAACAACCTCCAAATAATGACGCTTAAAAAAAGCTAGTCCCGGGGACATTACCTCGATATTTCTGACGTTCTGTGTTTGCCCCCACCCCCCCTTTTTGTTTTTATTCGCTTGTTTATTGTGTGTTGCGTTGTTTGTTATCTGCTGTTTGATTAGTTGTTTATCGCGGCGGGAAGAATGTGGGTAATAAAAACATTTATGGAATATTTTTTCTTTTGTAATTGGGTCGTAGGCCATTGCTATCTGGCATATTTTGGGGTTTATTTGGGTTTTTTGTGCATGATTTACATAATATATAGTATATATAATATATATATATATATATATATATAGATATATATAGTATGTAGTATATAATACATATATTCATATATGTTATACATAGAATATACATCTATATATATATATAATATATATATTATATACACATATGTATATATGTACAAATATGTCAAATATATATACATATATATATATGTACATATATATATATAATATATATATATATATATATATATATATATATATACATATATATACATTACAATTTTGAGAAACTGTAAGTATACAGTACAAGCTGAACTGGACCACGTGAAGCCCGAAGCCAGTTGACCGCGTCCCTTCGGACCCTAGCTGCAACCTCTTTCGTTCCTTTTACTGTGCCTCCCTTCATACTCTCCATCTTCCATTCGACTTTCCACCTCCCCCAGCGATTGTTCGATAGCGCACCTGCGAGGTTATTTATCCTCCTGTCATACCTGTCAAACCTTCGTACTGCCAATTTCCCTCTCCAGCGACAAATGACGTCATAATATATAGTAGGTCAGTGCACTTGACCTGAAATGTGGGATTTACTCGAGAAACCTGACGTCAAATCATCGGTTTGGTATTCTTGCGTTGTTTGAGGGGGAGGGGGGGTTGGTTTGGAAGGGGTGTAGGTGTAGGGGGGGGGGGTGGTTAGAGGGGGGGCCAATGCAGTTCATAATTGCGCAAAATCCTTAATGGCGAAATGGATTCTTTTGAAATACTCCTGTAATTAAGAAATGCAAGAAGAAAAAAAAGTATATCTGAATCTGCCGACGAGAAAATTAAAACAGACTGAAAATTGGGTCTTTGAAAAGTCCGGGATATTCGTCTGTGTGTTGGATTATTTTCTCGACTTTTGCACGTGAACAGATTTTGAAAAGAGAGAGAGAGAGAGAGAGAGAGAGAGAGAGAGAGAGAGAGAGAGAGAGAATCTTTCTTATTTATTGAGAGTTTGCAATATTGCTCTGTGTTTGTGTAATCTACTGAACTTGAAGGCAAATAAAGTGACAGAGAGAGAGAGAGAGAGAGAGAGAGAGAGAGTATTTATTGAGAGTTTAAGAGTTTGCAATATTGCTAGGTATTTGTATGATTGCTGAATTTAAGCAACCAGAAAAAAGGCAAATAAAGACAGAGAGAGAGAGAGAGAGAGAGAGAGAGAGAGAGAGAGAGAGAGAGAGAGAGAATCTTTCTTATTTATTGATAGTTTGAGGGTTTGCAATATTGCTCTTGTGTTTCTGTAATTACTGAACTTAAACAGAAAAAAGGCAAATAAAGACAGAGAGAGAGAGAGAGAGAGAGACAGAGAGAGAGAGAGAGAGAGAGAGAGAGAGAGAGAGAGGAGGTAAATTCCCACCGGGATGGGAGTCTGCATCTTGTTGAGATTCCAAGCAACAGAAAGCCTTTAAAAGCCAAGAATAGAAAAAAAGGCCAATGGTTCTGCCCCATTCTCGTAGTCAGTTGTTTTCCACCTTACCCAGCGATGGAGAAAAACAACAGGACATGCATGACTTTTGTTGTTTTTCTTGTTGTTTTCCTTTGATGGAGGAGAACGTTTTTGTTTCAAACCCGTAAATGTATCACCGCTACATTATTCTACCTCGACTACAAAAAAAAATGGATTTGTTTATCATTCCTCTTCGATTTTCATAAACAGCTACGTGATGCTCATTTGTTCATCGCTTGACGTAATGGTAAATGATTTCTATTTCTGGGACGCCTGATGTAATATTGCAATGCAGTCTTTAATTATTTTCAGGCTTATGCAAATGCATTATTGGTGAAGAGTATACCTCAAAATCTCTCGACCTCTCGTTCGCCATGATTTTGATACGGAATTAGTCACTGGATATGCATCCATTTACGTAATTTCAGATTTTGGTTGGAATGTTACAACGCGCTCTCTCTCTCAAAAGACTGCAGGCTTGCGATCCTGTGGAATCATAATATGCTTTGGGATTAAGTCATGAAGAATGTATTTGATAATGTGATCCCGTGATATATATATATATATATATATATATATATATATATATATATATATATATATATATATGTGTGTGTGTGTGTGTGTGTGTGTGTGTGTGTGTGTGTGTGTGTGAGCTTTCATAATTAACTCAAGTTTTATATTATTATTATTATTAGTCTGGCACATTTTTCATCAGCAATGATATTTTGATCATTTTTTTATCATTTTTCTTTTTTGTAATTCTTCAAGACACAAATCTGTGTGTAGTTCGTATAACGATAGGGTTCCTTTCTTTCGAATGACTGCTGGTTTATTGCCACTTTCCACTTAGCTGTCCAGCTTCTTGAACAATTCCAAACTAGCAGTGTGAATGGTGGCCTCTCAGGATCACTACTGAAGATTCCAGTTTCCAGACCCGAGGATGACGCCACTCGCTGGAAGGCGTCGGAGCTGATCTCGAGTCGTGTATTGTATCTTGGATTCTCCTGAAAGTCGCTCCAAGAGAGAGAGAGAGAGAGAGAGAGAGAGAGAGAGAGAGATCCAGGGTAAACCAGAATGGAAATGTCGGCGTCTTTATCGATATAAATGCGCTGTCGAGCGTTGTAAAAATCTGCCCCGGCCCGGCGCCCCCGCCACCCCCCCCTAAAAAAAGGGTATTTTTCGTTTCATGAATAATGTTACGCCTTTTCAATGCTCCTCGCTCGCGCTGGTCGTAGTTACAAACGCGATTTGATGAGTGTTTGTACTCTTTTCTTGAGTTTTCTTGGGCGGGCGTTTGTTTCGAAGTATTCTTATGATTATTAATAATAATAAGTGGCCTGTATCTGATAGTTTGCTTATAGTTCCTTACGGAGACAACGGGCTCATTGTAAAAGAATTCAAAACCATTCCCTGATCTCACTGGTTTTGGAGAAAAAAGTTCGCTTAATATGCTTAGATTATGAAGTCATTCATCGATTTAACCACCGTATGGGGTAGCACCGTCAGTGTTCCTTATAAGGTGCACTGTAGGCGTTACTAAAAGTAGTTTACAGCTTCCCTTCGGCCTCTGTCTGCATCCACTTTTTTATATTCTTTTACCCTACCTCCAGCTCCACTTCCATCTTGCTGTCCAACCTCTTCAACTCCCTCTAACTCTCTTTTTGCTTACTCGAGGAGTAAGCCTACAGACTGCTTTATTGTTGTTGTTGTTGTTGTTGTTTGGGGGGTTAAGGAAAGGTCTCTGAAAGAGCCTGAAAAGGTCAGAAAAAGGTGTTTTATGTTGTGTTAAAGATATAGGAATTTTAGGATAGGGTATTTATGATTTATTGATTAGAATGAAGATGTAGAAAATATTGAATGTGCATTGTTGAAAAGTACAGAAAAATTATTTCTAAT
>NC_061105.1:9464576-9482076 GCF_015104395.2 Macrobrachium nipponense | reverse complement strand
CCAAACTTATAGATCAGATAGAAAAAATAGGAATCAAGGGGGAACCGCAATATATGGGAAAGACAAAAAACAAGGAAAAATATATGAGAAATATAGTAACTCAGAATGTGAACTAATAGCGGTAGAATTTGAATCTGAAAAATTAATGAACATAGTAATATATAGACCTCCTAATACTAAAGAGTTTGACTTAATAATTGAAAAATTGGATGATATATGTAGAAATCACAAGGACTGGACTATTCTCCTATCTGGTGACTTCAACTTTCCTTTCGTAGAATGGAAAGAACGAATAGGAGATTGTGGATGTACTTATACATATAAAAAAAGAGAGTAATAGTAGTGCAGAAGATAAGAGGCAATTCGAAAAGCTATTAGATATGCTACTAGAATACAACATTCAACAAATAAATCACCTGCCAACAAGAAAGGAAAATACTGTAGACCTAGTATTTGTGAACGAGGTGAATTATGTTAAAGAAATAATAGTTTATAATGCGGAGTATTTCAGACCATAATGTCATAGAATTAACAGTTCATTCCAAAGCAAGTGAAAACAGAGATAAGCAAGAAATGAAAAAGTGGGAAGGATATGGAAAATACAACTTCTACAGTAAAAATATAAAATGGTCAGAAAATAAATGAAGAATTAAACAAAGATGGGATTAACATTTCGTAAGCGATGACATAAGGGTAAATACGGAGATATTATATATTAGAGAAAATAGTGGATAAATATATACCGAAGAAGAAAAGTAAACATCATCATGCATACCAAGAGACAGAAGGATCTTGTTCCAGAAAATCAGAAAGTGGAAAAAAGGTCTTGCAAAAGAAAAAAAATGCATGGAAAGTTATAGAACTAAAAAGTAAGATAGAAAATGCAGAACAAAAGATTATACAATCAAAAGAAAATGAAAAACGGGAATTGGAAGAAAAAACCCTATTAAATATCAAGCAAAAACCCAAACTATTATACTCATATGCGAAGAAGATGAATAAAAGAAGAATAGAAATAGGCCCTCTGAGAATTGAAGGGAGGTTAACGAATGAAAAAAAGGAAATTTGCAACATACTGGCAGAACGATATAAGAGAGAATTCACCCCTAGAATAGATAATGAAGATAATGATATAGAAGTAAGGACGAAAAAATAGTGAATATCTAGCTGACATAGAAATTAATGAAGCTGATATTGTGCAGGCAATTAATGAAATTAAAAATGGAGCTGCTGCAGGGCCTGATGGAATCCCTGCTATTTTGTTAAAGAAAGTAGTTCATTCTATCGCAAAGCCACTTGCAATATTATTAAGACAAAGTGTAGATACAGGCAAGATTTTTGATGAGCACAAATTAGCATATATCACCCCTACTTTCAAAAGTGGATCAAGACTTGAGGCAAGTAATTATAGGCCTGTGAGTCTAACATCACATATTATGAAAGTGTATGAAAGGGTAATGAAGAAAAATATTATGAAACATTTAATAAAAAATAATTTGTTTAATATAGGACAACACGGTTTCGTACCCGGAAAAAGTACAAACCCAACTGTTAGTCCACCGTGAGAACATATTCAAAAATATGAAAAGCGGAAATGAAAACAGATGTGGTTTATCTAGACTTTGCAAAAGCTTTTGACAAAGTAGACCATAATATATTAGCAAAGAAAATTAGAAAACACAATATCGTAGATAAAATAGGAAGATGGTTAAACGAATTTTTACACAACAGAAAACAGATAGTTATTGCAAACGATGAGAAATCGGATGAAACCAAGGTAATATCCGGTGTGCCACAAGGTAACGGTGTTAGCTGCAATACTGTTTGTTGTTATGATTGAAGACATAGACAGTAATGTTAAGGATTCGGTAGTGAGTAGTTTCGCTGATGACACAAGAATAAGTAGAGAAATTACTTGTGATGAAGATAGGAACGCTCTACAAAGAGACCTTAACAAAGTATATGATTGGGCAGAGGAAAATAGGATGGTATTTAACTCTGATAAACAAATTTGAATCAATAAATTTATGGAGACAGAGAAGGAAAGCTATATGCATATAGGGGGACCTAATAATGAGACAATCACAAATAAGGAAGCAGTTAAAGACCTTGGTGTGATGATGAATAGGAACATGTTATGCAATGATCAAATAGCAATTCTTTTGGCAAAATGTAAAGCCAAAAATGTGGAATGTTGTTACGGCACTTCAAAACAAGAAAAGCTGAACACTGATTATGCCTTTATACATATGTTTCGTAGTCCACTTGAATATTGCAATATGATATGGTACCCACACTATCAAAAGGATATTGCACAAATAGAGAGTGTACAAAGGTCCTTTACAGCTAGAATAGAAGAAGTTAAGGACCTTGACTACTGGGAAAGACTACAATCATTAAAATGATATAGTCTAGAAAGGAGAAGAGAACGCTACATGATAATTGCAGGCTATGGAACAAAAGGATAGAAGGAATAACAGAAAATATCATGGAACTAAAAATATCAGAAAGAGCAAGCAGAGGTAGATTAATAGTGCCCAAAACAATACCAGGAAAAATAAGGAAAGCACACAGGACATTAATCCACTATGCACCAGCATCGATAATGCAGCGTCTATTCATTGCGTTGCCAGCTCATCTGAGGAATATCAGGAGTGAGCGTAGATGTGTTTAAGAATAAGCTCGACAAATATCTAAACTGCATCCCAGACCATCCAAGATTGGAAGATGCAAAATATACCGGAAGATGTACTAGCAACTCTCTGGTAGACATTAGAGGTGCCTCACACTGAGGGACCTGGGGCATAACCCGAACGAAACTGTAAGGTCTGTAAGGTAAGGTCTCCCCATTCCCCCTTTCCCGAGGGGAGGGTAGGTTTATACTGCCTCAGACAGGAAGGATATTTTGTATTATTTATGAGAAGAATTTTCCTGGTACGCTTACTGATTGGTAAAAGTGAAAAGAGACCTGTGCTCTATATATATATATATATATATATATATATATATATATAGATATATATATATAGTATATATAGATATATTTATATATATATATATATATATGATATATATAATTATATATATATATATATATAGATATATATATATGTATATGAGCTGATTCAATACTGTTTTGAATATGCTTTTCCGTGATATTTCTGAAGTCCCATGAAACGTTATAAGTGATTCTGTGTTTATGTGTAACAAAACAAGTCAACCACCATAGACGTTACATGTAGCGTGGCTTAGGCAGTTCAAAAGAGTGCCACGCGTCTCTATAACCAATCAGCTTCTTGCATAATGATGCTGTGTGTATGGGGCATTTGAAACAGGCCGCACCATCGGTCAGACCAGTTCGTTAGCGGGCTCCAGATAGTACAGACTGGTCGAGAGACGAATGCCCATTGCCCTTTCCCGTCGGCCGCCACACAAAGACGTGTGTCACCAAGTAGTGTCAATAACAGTCTAACCTGCCGTCCGGTTGTGCACTAGCATAGTTAACGTAATAATTACAGTTAAAGGCCCACCTGTGTAGCTAAGAAGAATACACCTGTGTTAAACTTTTCATCGATTATTATTTTTGCATGTCCTATCATTGCATGCCATGTAAACTATCTCTCTCCTGTTTTTCCTTCATATCCCGAACCCACAAATGACCGAGATCAGGCGTCATATAATATAATATTATATAGATTAATATATATAATATATATATATATATATATTATACATATATATAATATATAAGAATATATATCTAGATAGATAGATAGATAGATGAACATGCTTGCGTGTTGTAGCGTACATAAAAACATTTACACGAGCGTATTATTTGCCTGAAAATTCCCTCCTATGTATTTACACCGCACAGAGAGAGAGAGAGAGAGAGAGAGAGAGAGATAGAAAGTCTAATCATATAACGAATCTCCTCATCTCTTCGTGGAAACCCTATTCTCTTTTCGTTTAATCTATTTATACGAATCGCGTTTTCCATCTGCATCTATTTCCCCGCCTTCGCTAAAACAATAACAGTTCTCTCTCTCTCTCACTCTCTCTCTCTCTCTCTCTCTCTTGGAAATCGCAGGAACGAGGCGGACGCCTGGAATTGCGTTGGCGATGGACCTTTTGAACTGTTGACGAGGTTGGATTATATTCCTCTCCTGTGAGTTTTCTCCCCCCTCGTCTTTTTAGCTTTTAATTCCGGGCCTGCTTATGAGGCGGGAACATCCTTCTGTTTTCTCCTGGAACCTGGATCCTCTCGTCGGCTTTTTAGCTTTTGATTGGTCGTCTTTTTAGCTTTTAATTCCGGGCCTGCTTATGAGGTGGGAACATCCCTCCGTTCTCTCCTGGAACCTGGATCCTTACGTCGTCTTTTTAGCTTTTGATAGGTCGTATTTTTAGCTTTTAATTGGTCGTCTTTTTAGTTTTTAATTGGTCGTTATTTTAGCTTTGAATTCGACGTCTTGTTAGTTTTTAATTCATCGTCTTCTTAGCTTTTAATTCGTTGTCTATTTATCCTTTAATTCGTCGTCAGTTTAGCTTTTAATTCGTCGTCTTTTTAGCTCGTAATTCGTCGTCGTCTTATCTTCTAATTCTTCGTCGTCTTAGCTTTTAATTCGTCGTCTTTTTAGCTCTTAGTTCGTCGTCTATTTATCTTTTAATTCGTCGTCTTCTTAGCTTCTAATTCGTCGTCTTTATAGCTTTTAATTCGTCGTCTTTTTAGCTTTAAATTTGTCGTTCTTTTAGCTTTCAATTGCTGTCAGGTCCTGTTCAGAATGCTGGGTTTGTCCCATAAATGATGCTTCTTTTACGTTTTCCTTTTATTTTCTCAGCGTCATTTACCACAACGCATAACGTTGTTATTATCCCCTGCGTTTATTCTGGCATGATTCATTTTCATTCGTTGGTTTGCCAAATCTTTCGGCTCCAAATGTATTAGATTTTTCCTATTTTCATTTATGTTTTTTGGACGTTCGTCAAAATTTTCATTGTTATTGGTTTCCGAACTCTCACTTCCAGTGCTTTTATTATCCTGTGTGTCTTTATTCATCCTTTTATTGGGTTATTTTCCTGTCGCTTATTGCGAGGCTTTCTCGTGGAAGACTTTGCTGATATCTCTTCTAGGTTCTATCCTCCCCTCTCCTTTCCCCCTTCCATTTCGTCACGGCTCCCCCTCCAACCTCCACACCGCACCGCCCCCCCCCCAAGGCACCTATTCTCTTTCATTCTTCGCGGATTTTCGAAAATCGTCTGCCACTTAATCTCTGGGACCAGGTGAGGCGGATGATCTTATTATCAAGGTCACCACCTTCTTTGATACCTGCAAGCAAGCAAGACTCCCTCCCCTCCCCCTTTATCTCTCCTCCTCCTCCTTCTCCTCCTCCTCCTCCTCCTACTCCTCCTCCTACTCCCGTAAACGAGTGACGTGTGAAAACAAAAAAGCTTCTTCCCTGGATCCTGTCCCTTCTCAATTCCAATTGATGGTTATCTCACTCCAATTATTATTGGTTATCTCTCATATATATATTCTTTATTCCTTCGCCTCCTCCCCTGTTCGTATTCTCTCATACTTCATTATTCCCATTGCTTTTTCGAGCCTGTTCCATAGTAATCGCTCGATAGAATCTTTCCACATTAAAAAGGTAAAACCATCGAAACAGGAATTCCCTGGAAATGGATCTTGAATAGACTGGAAAAACAAGGACAACAAATGCACTGACATACAAGGCAAGGCTTCATTCGACCTCCAGCTTACTCGTGGCGCATGCTAAAATCTACGGTCAAATGGAGCGTTGTTTCACCAACGAAAATTAAAAGAAACACGCTATATTTTGTTAGAAACAATTGTTCTGTTCTGTTTGACATTCACATTGTTTATTTTTGACATTTCCATTCTAATAAATAAATGACAAATAGCCTATCCTAAAATTCCTGTATCGTTAACTCAAGGCGAAACACCTTTTTCAAGACCTTTTGAAAATGAAATTTAAAAAAAGTAGAAAAACAACGGAAACGACATAAGAAGCATTTCGCTGTTCCCTTCCCAACATCACATTCGAAGTTGGGACCTTCTTTCGTCCCCCGTCCCCCGAAGTGAATATTAGTAACATAAGACCTCAGGGGTCGGGGACTGGCCTGGGGGGTAGGTGGGGAGGGGGGTAGGGGCCCGTGTTGGTTTGGGGAGGAGGGGAGAGGGGGAGAGTGGAGTTCTCAATATTCCCAATTCCCAGAGGCTTTGGTAGCCTACCGAGTAGGCTGAAAGGAAGGAAGGAAATTCCCATTTGAGGAAATTCCTTGTTGGAATGATGTGGGAATTTCGGGAGTCTTGTGTTCCCGAGGTTGGAAGAGGTTGCTGATGCTCTTTTGTGGGTGACCTGCCACCATCCCCACGTTTTTATTATTATTATTATTATTTTATTATCATTAGTATTATTATGATTATTATTCAATTATTATTATTATTATTATTATTACTAATTTCCATCTTCCTTTAATGAGTTCATTTCTCTCTCTCTCTCTCTCTCTCTCTCTCTCTCTGAAGAAACCAGAGAGAGTTCGATTTCAGCAGTTTCTTGAGTTTTTTATTGTTCGGTAAAAGAAAACTATTATAGAGATGACTTTTTTTGTCTGTCCGTCTACACTTCTTCTGTCCGCCCTCAGATCTTCAAAACGACTGAGGCTAGAGGGCTGCAAATTGGTACGTTATGCATCCACCCTCCAATCACCAATCTTACCAAATTGCAGCCCTCTAGCCTCAGTAGTTTTCATTTTATTCCAGGTTAAAGTTGGCCATGATCGTGTCTACAGGCCACCACAGGGCTGAAAGCTTCATGGGCCGTGACAAGAGAGTCACGAACGGCATTATACGCTGTACAGAAAACTCGATTGCCGTTTTTACTTGTTTTATTCCTTTCTGATTTAAGGCTTTGTAGCGCGAAGTGTTATTTACACTGTATGGAGAAATTCAGAAGTTATGGGGTCGTTATTGTTAAGAGTTTTACTTCTCCCAGAAAAGTAATTTTGTTGTAACCGTTTCGTAATTCATTGTTTTTTCACGTAAGTGTATTTTATAGAGAACAGATGATCTACGCGTATATACTTCATCTCAAGAATAAACAAGAATAAAACGCTTATAAAGCGTATAATATCTGGAAGTAGCAACTAACTGCTTGCTAAGATTCTATCGTAAAAGCTCTTGATCTTTTAGTATATTTATGAAGGAGAAATATACTGCTTTAGACATTAAGCTAAAAGCCCATCCATGCCATGGCAGATTTTGGGGAAGGTACCTCTCTTGCTTACTGTACCAATTTTTTTTTTTTCTTTCTTTCTTTCTTTTATCGAAAGTGGAAGATTCGGTTTCCTTTAGAAATCCCAGCAGCGTTTACTTCCTGGCGGTTTTGAGAAAACAAGGGACAGACCGAAGTTGTGAAAGCCTTCTGTATAGTTCGGTTTCCTGTTGTGCCAGTATATATTTGAAGACACTTTTCTTTTTTCTTCTTTTTTTCTTTCAGGACTGGGAGAAATACTTGTCTACGAGTTCCGTTTGAAAGTAGTTTTAAGACTCCGGACGTTTTCGTTTTCTGTAAAGAAAACTTATTGTGTCGGCTTTGTTTGTCCGTCCGCACTTTTACTCTCCTCCCTCAGATCCTGAAAACGACTGAGGCTAGAGGGCTGCAAATTGCTATGTTGACCATCGACCTTCTAACCATCAAGCATACCAAATTGCAGCCCTCTACCCTCAGTAGTTTATATTTAATTCAGGGTCGGAGTCAGATATAATCGTGCGTCTGGTAACGATATAGGCCAGGCCACCACCGGGCCGTGGTTTGAAGTCTCATGGGCCGCGACTCATGCAGCATTATACTAAAACCACCGAAAGATAGGTCTATTTTCAGTGGCCTTGATTCTTATACACTGGGTATTACTCAGTCTATGAAATAAATCCAGAATAAAATGTTTAAGTCACTAACGACCGCCGGTCAATTTCCTGCCAACAGTGTGCCGTATAAAAAAAATATACTGCGAACCAACACAATCCACTGCAGGGCTTTAGAGCTAATCTTGTGCCGTGGAATAGCGACATATTCAAAAGCCCCCCGCCCCCGCACCCCCCTTTAAAAAAGAAACGAAAAATCATCTGCCTCGCTCCCAAAAAGTCAATTAAACTAGATGAATACGGTATTTATAAAAGAGAGAAATAACAGATAATTCCCTTTCCAGGGAACACGCAGGCAGGCAGCAGCAATGCCACCACCAGCAACAGCATTTAGCAGCGCCCCCCCCACTCCGCCCCCCTCTTCTCTCTCTCTTTCTCTCTCTCTCTCTCTCTCTCTCGAGTCCTGGAATCCAAACCAGAAGCGAAATCTCACGCCAGCTTACGTAAAGCTACAAAATGGATATCCGATATTACCTGGCGAGAGGCAAATCAACAGATAAATGAAAGGAATAAAAAAATAGTGGAGGGAATTTGAATGGAATGGGGAAAATCCAATTCCCCACATCTACAGCGGCCCGCTAAAGAGAGAGAGAGAGAGAGAGAGAGAGAGAGAGAGAGAGAGAGAGAGAGAGAATCGGCCAACATAAATTGCTTGCCTTTGACTACCCTATTCAATTAGTGTTGGCCACTCCAACTGGGCTCCTCGATTTTTTTCTAATTTTATTCATTTTATTTTTACCTGACCTCCGATGATTTTTTTCCCATCATAGGCCTAAGGATTTATTTTCTCCAGGTTTTCAAAGATACTTTTTTTTTTTTTTTTTCAAAGCCTCAGAGGTCTAAGGGTTTTCATCCCAAGGCCTCTAGGATTTTCTCTTATTTTTGTTATTTGTTTTTTATTTTTAGCAAAACTTGAACAAAATTTTGGATTTATTATTTATTTTTTTTAACCAAAGACTTAACCAAAATTTTGGATTTATTTTTTAACCAAAGACAACCAGAATTTTGAGTTTTTTTTTTTCTTGTTTTTTTTTTTTGAAGCAAAGCCTTAACCAAAATTTTGAAAGTTAAAAGGGTTTTTTGATGATGGTATTTTGTTATCGCTTGCTCGGGGAGTAAGCCTTACAAACTACCTTGTTGTTGTTGCTCTTTTTCTTGTTTGGGGGTAGGAAAGGTCTATGGAAGAGCCTAAAAGGTCTGAAAAGGGTGTTTCGCGTTGATTGACAGAAACAGGAATTTTGGATATTTATGGTTTATTTATTAGAATGAAAATGTAAAGAATAGATAATGTCCAAGTTAAACAGCACAGAACAATGATTTCTAATAAAATATAGCGAATTTATTCTAATTTTCGTTGTTGAAACAACGCATTATTTGCACGTAAAATTTTAGCACGTGCCCCGAGTTAGCTGGAGGTCGAATCACGCCTTGTCTGCATTAGTTCCCCACCAGGTCTCTTAGTAATAATATATACGTACAAGTATCTGTAATTACTTTTAACCATTTTGGCAAAAACAAAAGATGAAGATTAACTCTACCTTTCATATGCTTCAAATTACCTCTTAAAAGGAGAAGCGGAGGAAGCATAATGTAACCTTCCCTTCTCCCTTCCCCCCACCCCCTTCCCTCCAACCCTTCCCCCAACCCCCACACAACCACGCTCACCCCCCCCCCCCCACATCCCCCTTTTTTCTGACGGGGGCCCAGAACCCCCCCCCTCAGGAAAGTCATCTGTTTTCCATGGCGCCCCTACAAAGGTCAGCTCGAACCTAGAACAGAAAAGCAATTTCCAGACAGACTGACGGGAGCCTGGAACCTAGTGGGGGGGTGGGGGGGGGTTCGTTTGTTTGTGTTTGTGTCTCCGTCCCTCAGTGTGTGTTTGTGAGACCATTTGCATACTGCACGTATGTGTATGTGCGCGTTCTCACATGCCCTGGTGGGCGTATAATATGCGGGCGTCTGTGTGTGTGTGTGTGTGTGTGTGTGTAGGTGAAGTGTAGGTCGACGCTGGCCATTTTTGTATCCCATTTTCAGTCTTGTTGCTCTCTGGCACTTTTGCCACTTTTCCTCTTTTCTTTAGAATTTACCAATTTTTTTTTTTAACTTTTCTTTTTGATTCATCTTTCAGCCTTCTTGTGGGGGGGGGGGGTGGCGGGGATAGGGGAGGGGGACCCTAATGCCCTTCGAAATGGTTCATTAGCCAGCGCGATCCGGACAGTTTTCAGTCTCTAGCTTTGTAATCTTCGTAAAAAAAAAAAAAATGTAAAAAATACAAAAAAAACTATTATCGTGAAAAATGTAGAAAAGGATACGGGAAGACGTATGTAGATGTTTTGTGTGTGTTATTTTTTTTTTTTAATTCGTGTCTTCGGTGAAAAAACAAGAAGAGGTTTTTCTTGTAGCAAAATAGCGAACTTCTCTCTCTCTCTCTCTCTCTCTCTCTCTCTCTCTCTCTCTCTCTCTCTCTCCTAGATGTTCTTCTCTTCCCATTTTAGGCGGAATCTCCTTGGAATCATCCTGCTATACTAAGCTTCTCATGGAATTCTCCATTGGAATCTCCCGGATGTACAAAGCTTCTTGAATCCTCCTTGAATCTCCCGGCTTGTACAAAGCTTCTGAATCTCATTGGAACTCTCCCGGTTATACAAAAAGACTTCTTGCAATCTCCTTGGAATCTCCCCGGCTGTACAGAGCTTCTGAATCTCCTTGGAATCTCCCGGCTGTACAAAGCTCTGAATCTCCTTGGAATCTCCCGGCTGTACAAAGCTTCTGAATCTCCTTGGAATCTCCCGGCTGTACAAAGCTTCTGAATCTCCTTGGAATCTCCCGGCTGTACAAAGCTTCTGAATCTCCTTGGAATCTCCCGGTTGTACAAAGCTTCTGAATCTCCTTGGAATCTCCCGGCTGTACAAAGCTTCTGAATCTCCTTGGAATCTCCCGGCTGTTACAAAGCTTCTGAATCTCCTTGGAATCTCCCGGCTGTACAAAGCTTCTGAATCTCCTTGGAATCTCCCGGCTGTACAAAGCTTCTGAATCTCCTTGGAATCTCCCGGCTGTACAAAGCTTCTGAATCTCCTTGGAATCTCCCGGCTGTACAAAGCTTCTGAATCTCCTTGGAATCTCCCAGCTGTACAAAGCATCTGAATCTCCTTGGAATCTCCCGGTTGTACAAAGCTTCTGAATCTCCTTGGAATCTCCCGGTTGTACAAAGCTTCTGAATCTCCTTGGAATCTCCCGGCTGTACAAAGCTTCTGGAATCTCCTTGGAATCTCCCGGTTGTACAAAGCTTCTGAATCTCCTTGGAATCTCCAGGTTGTACAAAGCTTCTGAATCTCCTTGGAATCTCCCGGCTGTACAAAGCTTCTGAATCTCCTTGGAATCTCCCGGCTGTACAAAGCTTCTGAATCTCCTTGGAATCTCCCGGCTGTACAAAGCTTCTGAATCTCCTTGGAATCTCCCGGCTGTATGAAGCTTCTGGAATCTCCTTGGAATCTCCCGGCTGTACAAAGCTTCTGAATCTCCTTGGAATCTCTCGGCTGTACAAAGCTTCTGGAATATCCTTGGAATCTCTCGGCTATACGAAGCTTCTGGAATCTCCTTGGAATCTCATTGCTGTATTCATTCACCTTTATAGTGAGATTCCATATTTGATATCCCGAGAGACAAGTATTATGATTGAAAGATTTCTATTTACGTTACAATTTTTTTTTTTTTCACAGATGTCCTTAACCTCCTCTTGCCATATCCCTCCATATTTGATATCCCGAGAGACGTATTATGATTGAAACACTGCCGTGATGCTTTTGCTTTTTTTTTTATATATTTATCTTTATGTTATTTATTAATTTTTAATATTATTTTTTTTATCAATTTTTGGGGGTCATAGACGTCCTTAATATCCACTTTCCAAGTTCATTCATTTGCTACTTTCCGTAGAGCTTTCAGTCTTCCCCCCCCCCCCCCCCCTCCCTCCACTTCACTTACGATGTATGGAAAACCTTCTATTTTATCTTTATTTATTCTTCTTCTTCTTTTTGCTTTTCTCTCTTCGCTATTCGACTCTTTTCTTTTCTCTGTACTTTCTCTGGAAAGGCTTTTACACTAATCACTTCCTCTCCATTAATATCTTCAGCTCCCCTTCCAGCGACGCTGCCCCTTCCGCCTGGCGGCTCTCTCTCTCTCTCTCTCTCTCTCTCTCTCTCTCTCTCTCTCTCTCAGGAAGAGATGGCCATCAATATGGAGATTAAATCAACGGCAGAATGGAATTGCTGATGCCATAACTGGCATTTTCCAATATGCATTGAATGTCGTCTAGTTGAGAAGCGATATTTACATAGATATGCTCTCTAGAGAGAGAGAGAGAGAGAGAGAGAGAGAGAGAGAGAGAGAGAGAGAGAGAGAGAGAGAAATTCAACCTCAGTCGTACACAGGCACACAGACACTTATATATATATATATACATCATGATAGAGAGAGAGAGAGAGGATAAAATTGCATTTCTCTTTTTAATAATTGCGATGAAAGATAGGTACAATATACTTCGTTCATATATCGTGTGAAACAGAGAGAGAGAGAGAGAGAGAGAGAGAGAGAGAGAGAGAGAGAGAGAGAGAGAGAGATTTTTACCTACCACAGCAGCGCAATCAAATTAGTAGATGAAGTGGCTGTCAACTATTTCACAGAGAGAGAGAGAGAGAGAGAGAGAGAGAGAGAGAGAGAGAAAAGTTGCAAATGATAATTTTCAGCGAATTCGGCCGTTTATTGAATATGATCCCGGAATTTTGAACCGTCCGCTGTCCATGACGAATGTCCGGGAATATTTGGCCACGTGGTTGAAATATGACCTCCGGACATCGTAACCTCCAAATAATGACGCTTAAAAAAAGCGTCCCGGGACATTACCTCGATATTTCTGACGTTCTGTGTTTGCCTCCACCCACCACCCCACCCCCCTTTTTGTTTTTATTCGTTTGTTTATTGTGTTTGGCGTTGTTTGTTCTTTGCTGTTTGATAAGTTGTTTGTCGCGGCGGGAATGTGGGTAATAAAAACATTTATGGAATATTTTTTCTTTTGTAATTGGGTCGTAGGACGTTGCTATCTGGCATATTTTGGGAATTTGGGTTTTTTGTGCATCTATACATACATACATTATATATATATATATATATATATATATATTATCATATATATATATATATATGTGTATATATATATATATATACTATATATTATATATCTATATATATATATATCTATTATCTATGATATATATACTATCTATATATATATATATATATGTATATATTACAGTTTTGAGGAACTGTAATTATACAGTACAAGTTGAACTAGACACGTGATGCATAAAGCCAGGTGGCCTTGTTCCTTCGGGCCATAGCTGCAACCTCTTTCGTTCCTTTTACTGTGCCTCCCTTCATATTCTCCATCTTCCATTCGACTTTCCACCTCCCCCAGCGATTGTTCGATAGCGCAACTACGAAGTTATTTATCCTCCTGTCATACCTGTCAAACCTTCGTACTGCCAATTTCCCTCTCCAGCGCCAAATGACGTCATAATATAAAGTAGGTCACAGCACTTGACCTGAAATGTGGGATTTACTCGAGAAACCTGACGGCAAATCATCGGTATGGTATTCTTAGCGTTGTTTGATGGGGGAGGGGGGGTTTGGTTTGGAAGGGTGTGGGTGGGGGTGGTTAGAGGAGGGGGGGCCAATGCAGTTCATAATTGCGCAAAATCCTTAATGGCGAAATGGATTCTTTTGAAATACTCCTGTAATTAAGAAATGCAAGAAGAAAAAAAAAGTATATCTGAATCTGCCGACGAGAAAATTAAAACAGACTGAAAATTGGGTCTTTGAAAAGTCTGGGATATTCGTCTGTGTGTTGGATTATTTTCTCGACTTTTGCACGTGAGCAGATTTTGAAAAGAGAGAGAGAGAGAGAGAGAGAGAGAGAGAGAGAGAGAGAGAGAGAGAGAATCTTTCTTCTTTATTGAGAGTTTGCAATATTGCTCTGTGCTTGTGTAATTACTGAACTTGAAGGCAAATAAAGACACACACAGAGAGAGAGAGAGAGAGAGAGAGAGAGAGAGAGAGAGAGAGAGAGAGAGTATTTGTTGAGAGTTGAAGAGTTTGCAATATTGCTCGGTATTTGTATGATTGCTGAATTTAAGCAACCAGAAAAAAGGCAAATAAAGACAGGCAGACAGACAGAGGAAGAGAGAGAGAGAGAGAGAGAGAGAGAGAGTGAGAGGGGGGGGGGGGGGGGGGGGGGAGTGGGGAGGTAAAATCCCACCGGGATGGGAGTCTGCATCTTGTTGAGATTGCAAGCAACAGAATGCCTTTAAAAGCCAAGAATAAAAAAAAAAGGCAAATGGTTCTGCCCCATTCTCGGAGTCTATGTTGTTTTCCACCTTACCCAGCGATGGTGGAAAAACAACAGGTCATACATGAGTTTTGCTGTTTTTTTTTTTTTTTTTTTTTTTTTGATGGAGGAGAATTTTATGTTTCAAACCCGTAAATGTATCACCGCTACATTATTCTACCTCGACTACAAAAAAGAAATGTATTTGTTTCTCATTCTTCTTCGATTTTCGTAAACAGCTCCGCGATGATCATTTGTTCCTCGCTTGGCGTAATGGTAAATGATTTCTATTTCTGGGACTCCTGATGCAATGTTGCAACGCAGTCTTTAATTATTTTCAGGCTTATGCAAATGCATTATTGGTGAAGAGTATACCTCAAAATCTCTCGACCTCTCGTTCGCATAATTCGAATAACGGTAAGGTTCGTTTCTTTCGAATGAGTGCTGTTTTGTTGCCATGTTCCACTTAGCTCTCCAGCTTCTTGAACTCCTCCAGACTAGCAGTGTGAATGGTGACCTGTCAGGATCACTACTGAAGATTCCAGTTTCCAGACCCGAGGATGACGCCACTCGCTGGAAGGCGTCGGAGCTGATCTCGAGTCGTGTATTGTATCTTGGATTCACCTGAAAGTCGCTCCAAGAGAGAGAGAGAGAGAGAGAGAGAGAGAGAGAGAGAGAGAGATCCAGGGTAAACCAGAATGGAAATGTCGGCGTCTTTATCGATATAAATGCGCTGTCGAGCGTTGTAAAAATCTGCCCCGGCCGGGCGCCCCCCTCCCCAAAAGAAGGGTATTTTTCGTTTCATGAATAATGTTACGCCTTTTCAATGCTCCTCGCTCGCGCTGGTCGTAGTTACAAACGCGATTTGAGGATTGTTTGGGCGTCTTCCATGAGTTTTCTTGGGCGGGCGTTTGCTTATTATTATTAATAATAATAAGTGGCCTGTATCTGATAGTTTTCTCCTACTGGTTGGTTTTGCTTATAGTTCCTTACGGAGACAACGGGCTCATTGTAAAAGAATTCAAAACCATTCCCTGATCCCTCTAACTCGCTCTGACTCTCTTTTTGCTTACTCGAGGAGTAAGCCTACAGACCGCTTTGTTGTTGTTGTTGTTGTTTGGGGGGTTAAGGAAAGGTCTCTGAAAGAGCCTAAAAAGGTCAGAAAAAGGTGTTTTACGTTGTGTTACAGATACAGGAATTTTAGGATAGGGTATTTATGATTTATTGATTAGAATGAAGATGTAAAAATATATAAATGTGAATGTTGAAAAGTACAGAATAATTATTTCTAATAAAATATAGAGTATTTATTTTAATTTTCGTTGGTGAAACAAAGCGCTGTTTGACCTTAGATTTTAGCTCGTTTTTATTTGCTTTAAAAGTTAGGAGTTTGTAATATTAATAAAAACTGATCCAATCTTGCAATATGGCAGCATCAAAATCATTCTTTCCAAGGGTCTCCAATGAATGCAATAATCATGCAATGTTTTTGTTTGGGGGGTGGAGGGGGAAGTGGGGAAATATAAATCTGAAAGAGACTACTTCCAGCGGCGCTCGAATTGTGCTGCCTGTTTCAGGTTCCGGTTCGTTATTGCAATTAGCCCTTCGGCATAAGTGCGTTTTGATTAGCTGCCAAGTTCCATTTCGTATGACAGATATGTCCCTGATTACAGCAGTGGGCTCATAGTCTTGATTCTGTGTCAGTACTGCATCAGTGAGACTCTCATTTCCAGGCGTTTCCAGTTGGTTTTCATCTTCTGCAAGGGCATCCGCTTCTAAAGGGTCTCGATTCGCCAATCTTTTTGGTGACCCAGTCATTCTTTCTTTCAAGTTAATGCAGAAGTACCGATGATTTACGAAGTGTATTGCAATTGCACGAGGCTTTGATTGTTGATCCAGATGACCGAGGTTGTTATTATTATTATTATTATTCAGAAAATGAACCCTATTCATGTTGAACAAATCCACAGGGGCCACTGACGTAAAATTCAAGCTCCCAAAGAATTTGGTGTTCATTAGGATGGAGCAAGAGGAGGTAAAGGAAAATACAGATGGAGGAGGTCTAGTTTGCTGTCCAGCTTCTTCAACTAATGCCTGTGGGGGGTTTTCCCTTAGTCCCTTAGTGTATTGTCTGGATCTCTTTGCTGTCCAACTCCCTCTTATGCCCGGAGTGGCCGAAATTGCCTGACGTCGTAAATCTCATTAAAAATCATTAAAATTTTGAGTAAAGCTTCTGCCTGACCTTTTAATATTCATCAGCTGGATGGCGAGAGGACCACTTCGTAAACTGCAGAAGTTCCCCTGAGCTTCAACCAATGAAGTTGCAGTGGCAACAGCCGAGAGAATGAGCTGAGTAGCTCCATTTTGCTGTTGTGATATCGGGGATGAATTCGGCTCCGAAGTTATAAGTGCCGTCTCTTGTAGAAGCTCCGAAGGGCATCCGGTGCATCTGAGAGTTTCGAGTGGCCTCGGCTTCTTGTTGTCTGCCTCGTTGCGTGTGTTTCAAAGTGTTTTCCTTGCATTGAAGGCAATTTTGAGTGATTAGCTCTTCTGTCCGCCCTCAGATCTTAAAAACTACTAAGGCTCTTCTTCTTCTTCTTCTTCTTCTTCTTCTTCTTTCCACCGTTATCTCTACATTAAGGGGTCGGTTGCCTGATTGCGCCTTCTCTTCCACTGCCTTCTATCAAAGGCATCATCAGGCATGGTTTATTGTTTGGCAAAGGGGGTTTTTACGACCGCATGCCGTTGTTGCCATCAACCACAGTAATTGGCGGTGGGCCTAGCCTTTTACTAAAACGTATGACTGCAAGGCAGCGGTTTCCACAGTTATTGGCGGTTGAGCCTTGCCTTTAACTAAAAAGTAAGACTGCAAGGCAGCAGCTGTCCTTTTAGTCGCAGGAGTGGGTAAAAGCTTCACTGACGTTCCTTGATTTGTATGATGTCCTAGGTTCGCGCCTGGGCTCCGACAATTCTATTATCGCCGAATAAAATTCCCCTTCGGTTAAGCATATATGAAAATAAATTAATTCCGAGGTAGAGTGAATTAGATATTAAAGGACATTTGTAGCTCGATGTATGTATATGAATCACGGTAATGTGATATGACTTATATATATATATATATATATATATAATATATATATATATATATATATATATATATATATGTGTGTGTG
>NC_061105.1:9454576-9462076 GCF_015104395.2 Macrobrachium nipponense | reverse complement strand
TGGCGGTTTATGAACGCTCTATTGTGAATTCATCCCCTTGGTGTATTGGGAGGGGGAAATATCAGACCCCCTCCTCCACCCTTTTCCCAAAATCTCTCCCTCCCCATTCCCCCTTTCCCGAGGGGAGGGGTAGGTTTTATACCGCCTCAGACAGGAAGGATATTTTGTATTATTTATGAGAAGAATTTTCCTGGTACGCTTACCGATTGGTAAAAGAGAAAAGAGACCTGTGCTATATATATATATATATATATATATATATATATATATATATATATATATATATATATATATATATGTATAGATAGATAGATAGATAGATAGATAGATAGATAGATAGATAGATAGATAGATGAACATGCTTGCGTGTTGTAGCGTACACAAAAACATTTATGAGTTCTTTAACATATTTTTTGAGTGTTTGGCTCCACGCGCTTATTATTTGTCTGCAAATTCCTTCCTATGTATTTACACAGCTCAGAGAGAGAGAGAGGATGAGAGAGAGAGTAGAGAAGAGAGAGGAGAAAGTCTAATCATATAACGAATCTCCTCATCTCTTCGTGGAAACCCTATTCTCTTTTCGTTTAATCTATTTATACGAATCGCGTTTTCCATCTGCATCTATTTCCCCGCCTTCGCTAAAACAGTAACAGTTCTCCTCTCTCTCTCTCTCTCTCTCTCTCTCTCTCTCTCTCTCTTTCTTGGAAATCGCAGGAACGAGGCGGACGCCTGGAATTGCATCGGCGATGGACCTTTTGAACTGTTGACGAGGTTGGATTATATTCCTCTCCTGTGAGTTTTCTCCCCCCTCGTCATTTTAGCTTTTAATTCCGGGCCTGCTTATGAGGCGGGAACATCCCTCCGTTCTCTCCTGGAACCTGGATCCTCTCGTCGTCTTTTTAGCTTTTGATAGGTCGTCTTTTTAGCTTTTAATTGGTGGTCTTTTTAGCTTTTAATTGGTCGTTATTTTAGCTTTGAAATCGACGTCTTATTAGTTTTTAATTCGTCGTCTTTTTGGCTTATAATTCGTTGTCTTTTTATGTTTTAATTGGTCGTCATTTTAGCTTCAAATTCGTCACTTCTTAGCTTGTAATTCATCGTCTTCTTAGCTATTAATTCGTCGTCTATTTATATTTTAATTCGTCGTCTTTTTAGTTTTTAATTCGTCGCGTTTTTAGTTTCTAATTCATCGTCTATTTATCTTTTAATTCGTCGTCTTTTTAGCTCTAAATTCGTCATCGTCTCATCTTCTAATTCGTCGTGTTTTTAGCTCTTAATTCGTCGTCTTTTTAGCTTCTAATTCGTCGTCGTCTTATCTTTTAATTCATCTTTTTAGCTTTTAATTCGTCGTCTTTTTAACTTTAAATTCGTCGTCCTTTTAGCTTTCAATTGCTGTCAGGTCCTGTTCGGAATTCTGGGTTTGTCCCGTAAATGATGCTTCTTTTACGTTTTCCTTTTATTTTCTCAGCGTCATTTACCACAACGCATAACGTTGTTATTATCCATCGCGTTTATTCTGGCATGATTCATTTTCATTCGTAGGTTTGCCAAATCTTTCGGCTCCAAATGTATTAGATTATTCCTATTTTCATTTATGTTTCTTGGACGTTCGTCATTATTTTCATTGTTATTGGTTCCCGAACTCTCACTTCCAGCGCTTTTATTATCCTGTGTCTTTATTCATCCTTTTATTGGGTTATTTTCCTGTCGCTTATTTCGAGGCTTCCTCGTGGGAGATTTTGCTGCTATCTCTTCTAGGTTCTATCCTCCCCTCTCCTTTCCCCCTTCCATTTCGTCACGGCTCCCCCTCCAACCTCCAGTCCACACACCCCCCCCTCCCCCCAAAGGAGCCTATTCTCTTTCATTCTTCGCGGATTTTCGAAAATCGTCTGCCACTTAATCTCTGGGACCAGGTGAGGCGGATGATCTTATTATCAAGGTCACCACCTTCTTTGATACCTGCAAGCAAGCAAGCAAGACTCCCTCCCCTTCCCTTCTTATCCACCCCCCTCCTCCTCCTCCTCCTCCTCCTCCTCCTCCTCTTACTCCCGTAAACGAGTGATGTGTGAAAACAAAAAAGCTTCTTCCCTGGATCCTGTCCCTTCTCAGCTCCAATTATTATTGGTTATCTCTTTATTCTTTATTCCTTCGCCTCCTCCCCTGTTCGTATTCTCTCATACTTCATTATTCCCATTGCTTTTTCGAGCCTGTTCCATAGTAATCGCTCGATAGAATCTTTCCACATTAAAAAGGTAAAACCCTCGAAACAGGAATTCTCTGGAAATGGATCTTGAATAGACTGGAAAAACAAGGACAACAAATGCACTGACATACAAGGCAAGGCTTCATTCGACCTCCAGCTTACTCGTGGCGCATGCTAAAATCTACGGTCAAATGGAGCGTTGTTTAACCAACGAAAATTAAAAGAAATACGCTATATTTTGTTGGAAACAATTGTTCTGTACTGTTTGACATTCACATTGTTTATTTTTGACATTTTCATTCTAATAAATAAATCACAGATAGCCTATCCTAAAATTCCTGTATCGTTAATTCAACGCGAAACACCTTTTTCAAGACCTTTTGAAAATGAAATAAAAAAAAAAAGTAGAAAAAAAAAGAGGAAAATGACATAAGAAGCATTTCGCTGTTCCCTTCCCAACATCACATTCGAAGTTGGACCTTCTTTCCCCCCGAAGTGAATATTAGTAACATAAGACCTCAGGGGTCGGGGACTGGTCCTGGGGGTAGGTGGGGTGGGGAGGGGGGTAGGGGCCCGTGTTTGGCTGGGGGAGAACGGGGGAGAGTGGAGTTCCTCAATATTCCCAATTCCAGAGGCTTTGGTAGCCTACCGAGTAGAATGAAAGGAAGGAAGGAATTCAGTTAAGGAAATATTCCTTGTTGAATGATGTTGGGAATTTCGGAAGTCTTGTGTTCCGGTGAGGTTGGGAAGAGGTTGCTGATGCTCTTTTTGTGGGTTACATGCCACCATCCCCCACCTTTTTAAATTATTATTATTATTATTATTATTATTATTATTATTATTATTATTATTATTATTATTTATTGGAAGGAGACCCTCTTTCAAACAAGTCTTATTGAAAGATATTGCTGCATCAGCTGCATTCAACTTGTAAATAGTCTTCTCTATTTTTCTAATAATAGCTTTCTCTCTGCTACTACAACTATCAAGCATACCAAATTGCAGCCCTCTAGCCTCAGTAGTTTTTATTTCATTCAAGGTCGAAGTTAGCCATAATCGTGCGTCTGGCTACGGTATAGGCCAGGCCACCCGCGTGCCGTGGTTTGAAGTCTCATGGGCCGCGACTCATGCAGCATTATACCGAGACCACCGAAAAATGGGTCTATTTTCGGTGGCCTAGATTATTATACACTGGGTATTATTCAGTCTATGAAATAAATCCAGAATAAAATGTTTAAGTCACTAACGACCGCCGGTCAATTTCCTGCCAACAGTGTGCCGTATAGAAAAAAATATACTGCGAACCGACACAATCCACTGCAGGGCTTTAGAGCTAATCTTGTGCCGTGGAATAGCGACATATTCAAAAGCCCCCCGCCCCCGCACCCCCCTTTAAAAAAGAAACGAAAAATCATCTGCCTCGCTCCCAAAAAGTCAATTAAAACAGATGAATACGGTATTTATAAAAGAGAGAAATAACAGATAATTCCCTTTCCAGGGAACACGCAGGCAGGCAGCAGCAATGCCACCACCAGCAACAGCATTTAGCAGCGCCCCCCCCCCTCTCTCTATCTCTCTCTCTCTCTCTCTCTATCTCTCTCTCTCTCTCTCTCTCTTTCTCTCTCTCTCTCTCTCTCTCTCGAGTCCTGGAATCCAAACCAGAAGCGAAATCTCACGCCAGCTTACGTAAAGCTACAAAATGGATATCCGATATTACCTGGCGAGAGGCAAATCAACAGATAAATGAAAAGAATAAAAAAATCGTGGAGAGAATTTGAATGGAATGGGGAAAATCCAATTCCCCACATCTACAGCGGCCCGCTGAGAGAGAGAGAGAGAGAGAGAGAGAGAGAGAGAGAGAGAGAGAGAGAGAGAGAATCGGCCAACATAAATTGCTTGCCTTTGACTACCCTATTCAATTAGTGTTGGCCACTCCAACTGGGCTCCGATTTTTTCTAATTTTATTCATTTTATTTTTACCTGACCTCTGATGATTTTTTTCCCATCATAGGCCTAAGGATTTATTTTCTCCAGGTTTTCAAAGCTACTTCTTTTTTTCAAGGCCTCTAGGATATTCTCTTATTTTTATTTATTTATTTTTTTATTTTTTTAACCAAAACTTAAACAAAATTTTAGATTTATTATTTATTTTTTTAACCAAAGACGACCAAAATTTTGGATTTTTTTTAACCGAAGATTTGACCAAAATTTTGGATTTATTTTATTATTTTTTTTTGGGGGGGGGAAGCAAAGCCTTAACCAAAATTTTGGAAGTTAAAAGGGTTTTTTCATGATTATATTTTGTTACCACTTGCTCGGGGAGTAAGCCTTACAAACTACCTTGTTGTTGTTGCTCTTTTTCTTGTTGGGGGGTAGGAAAGGTCTATGGAAGAGCCTAAAAGGTCTGAAAAGGGTATTTCGCGTTGATTGACAGAAACAGGAATTTTGGATATTTATGGTTTATTTATTTATTAGAATGGAAATGTAAAAAATAGATAATGTGAATGTTAAACAGCACAGAACAATGATTTCTAATAAAATATAGCGCATTTGTTTTAATTTTCGTTGTTGAAACAACGCATTATTTGAACGTAAAATTTTAGCACGTGCCCCGAGTTAGCTGGAGGTCGAATCACGCCTTGTCTGCATTTGTATCCCACCAGCTCTCTGAGTAATAATATATACGTACAAGTCGCTGTAATTACTTTTAACCATTTTGGCAAAAAGAAAAGATGAAGATTAACTCTACCTTTCATAAGCTTCAAATTACCTCTTAAAAGGAGAAGCGGAGGAAGCATAATGTAACCTCCCCACCCCACCCCCTTCCCCCCAACCCCCCTCCCCCAACCCCCGCACAGCCCACGCTCCCCCCCCCCCACCCCACGGCCCCCTTTTTCTGCTGGGGGCCCAGAACCCCCCCACCCCCCTTCAGGAAAGTCATCTGTTTTCCATGGCGCCCCTGCAAAGGTCAGCTCGAACCTGGAACAGAAAAAGCAATTTCCAGACAGACTGACGGGAGCCTGGAACCTAGTGGGGGGGAGGGGGGGGGGTTCGTTTGCTTGTGTTTGTGTCTCCGTCTCTCAGTGTGTGTGTTTGTGAGACCATTTGTATACTGCACGTATTTGTATGTGCGCGTTCTCACATGCCCTGGTGGGCGTATAATTTGCGGGCGTCTGTGTGTGTGTGTGTGTGTGTAGGTGAAGCGTAGGTCGACGCTGGCCATTTTTGTGTCCCATTTTCAGTCTTGTTGCTAACTGGCAACTTTTACCACTTTTTCTCTTTTTTTTAGAATTTACCTACTTTTTTTTTAACTTTTCTTTACGATTCTCTTCTTTTAACCTTCTTATGGGGGGAGGGGGTGGCGGGGATGGGGGGCGGGGGACCGTAATGCCCTTCGAAATGGTTCATTAGCCAGCGCGATCCGGACAGTTTTCAGTCTCTAACCTTGTAATCTTCGTAGTAAAAAAAAAAAAAAAAAAAAAAAAAAAAAAAATAGAAAAAACCTATTATCATGAAAAATGTAGAAAAGGACAAGGGAAGACATAGATGTTTTGTGTGTGTTATTTATTTTTTCTTTTTTTTAATTCGTGTCTTCGGTGAAAAAACAAGAAGAGGTTTTTCTTGTAGCTAGATGGTGAACTTCTCTCTCTCTCTCTCTCTCTCTCTCTTCGCCTTTTCAAAAGCCACAGATCGACAGTGGAAAACACTGAGAGAGAGAGAGAGAGAGAGAGAGAGAGAGCAGAGAGATAAAAAACCAGGATGAATATAGAAAAGTAGAATGCTTCAAAAGACAATAAATAATTTTTTTTTTTAAATCACTCATATTATAACCTTGCCTTCGCCAACAAGGAATTCTAGCAAGACATTATTTTCTCTCTCCCAGAATATTTTATTCCAGAATATTTTTTTCCCCAGAATATCACATCTTTTTTTTCCCCAGAATATTACGTCATTTTATCCCGAGAATATTACGTCTTGCCCGAACTGAATTTATGACTTTTAATAAAATGTAGTTCATGGCGGTTTATGAACGCTCTATTGTGAATGCATCCCCTTGGTTTATTGGGAGGGGGAAATATCAGACCCCCTTATTTTCATGTAATTTTTAGTGATTTCTCATCCTTGTCATTTTTTCAGCCTGAAGATGGGGTTTTAAACCTCGAAAGCTCGTAATATTGAAGAATGTTCTTCCTGGTCTTGGCACTATTATATATATATATATATATATATATATATATATATATACTATATAATATATATCATATATATATAAATATATATATACATATATATATACATATATA
The DNA here is from genome assembly GCF_015104395.2 of Macrobrachium nipponense. NCBI lineage: Eukaryota > Metazoa > Arthropoda > Malacostraca > Decapoda > Palaemonidae > Macrobrachium > Macrobrachium nipponense. The sequence goes on along the minus strand of NC_061105.1, from coordinate 9,455,569 downwards.
TATTATATATATATATATATATATATATATTAATATATAGCACAGGTCTCTTTTCACTTTTACCAATCAGTAAGCGTACCAGGAAAATTCTTCTCATAAATAATACAAAATATCCTTCCTGTCTGAGGTGGTATAAAACCTACCCCTCCCCTCGGGAAAGGGGGAATGGGGAGGGAGAGGATTAGGGAAAGGGTGGAGGAGTGGGTCTGATATTTCCCCCTCCCAATAAACCCAGGGGATGAATTTACAATAGAGCGTTCATAAACCGCCATGAACTACATTTTATTAAAAGTCATAAATTCAGTTCGGGCAAGACGTAATATTCTGGGGAAAAAAGACGTAATATAATGGGGAAAATAAGACGTGATATTCTGGGGAAAAAATATTCTGGAATAAAATATTCTGGGGGAGAGAAAATAATGTCTTGCTAGATTTCCTCGTTTCCGAAGGCAAGGTTATAATATGAGTCATTTTTAAATTTTTTTATTTCTTTGTCTTTTGAAGCATTCCCAGTTTTTATATTCATCCTGGTTTTTATCTCTCTCTATCTCTCTAATTGTTTCCACAGTCGATCTGTGGCTTTTGAAACGAAGGGAGAGAGAGAGAGAGAGAGGAGAGAGAGAGAGAGAGAGAGAGAGAGAGAATGCCTGGGACCAGGCAAATCTATTATCGTGTAAAAAAATTCCCTTTCGGTTAAGCATATATGAAAATATATTAATTCCGAGGTAGAGCGAATTAGATATTAAAGGACATTGTAGCTCGATGTATGTATATGAATCACGGTAATGTGATATGACATATTATATATATATAATATATATATATATATATATATATATATATATATATAATATTATATATATATCTTTATTATCATACACACACACACACACACACACACACACACACACACATATATATATATATATATGAGACAGATAGAGAGAGAAGAGAGAGAGAGAGAGAGAGAGAGAGAGAGAGAAGAGAGTAACC
>NC_061105.1:9412076-9434576 GCF_015104395.2 Macrobrachium nipponense | reverse complement strand
ATGGCTCTAGATCAGCTGGAAACGACGGAAAGGACAAAGAAAGAGCAGACGTCGAAAATAAATTCACTGGAGAACCACCTGCAGGAGAAAGACCTCTTGCTCAAGAGGAGAAACGAGGAGGAGAGCGAGATGAGACGGCTCTTCCAGCAGGAGATGGCTGAAAAAGAGAGAGAGCTGGAGGCCACCTTACAGAAGGAAACAGAACTCAGCCTGAAATTAAAGGAAAGTGAAAATACTAATGAGTTACTTGATTTGGAGAACGAAGAGTTCTGTATGATGACTGAAGAGTTGAGGAACGTTTTAGCTGAGAAAGAGAAGGAAGTCCACCTTCTGAAAGAATCCCTCGCTTTTAAAACTAAAGAATTGGAGGAAGGTCAAGACCAGAGTGAAATAATAAAGAGACGAGTGAAGGAAGTTGAGGATGATAACTCGACTCTCCGAGAAAAGCTGAGGATCGCTGAAGCAGAGAATGTCAACATTCAGCAGATATTAGGAGATGAGCTTCAAGCGATGAAGAATTGGGTGGCCGAACTAGGAAGAGAAAATGCAAAGAGTAAAGAAGAGTTAGAAGGAAAGGAGCTGAAAATAATGTTACTGGAAGAATCTTTAGAACAGAAGGAAACCATTTTGCAAGATGCTCTCCATCACTGGAAAGACATTGAAAAGTTGTTGGAAGGAGCAAAGGAAAAAGAGAAGGAGATGGAGGCTTCTCTAACGACCTTAGAAGCAGAGCTCCAGAAGAGGAACCTTCAAATCGAAGATTTCCTCACAAAAGAAGAACAGTCAAGGTGTGAACAACAGGAATTCGAGGATAAACTAGACCTAGCTCTCCATTATGCAACGGAGCTGCAGATGCTGCTAAAGGAAGCAGAAGAAAGGGAGAGGAAAATCAAAGAAGATTTAGAAGAACAGATGAATAAAAACCATCTGTTAGCTAAAGAAAAGGAAAATGAAGAGACTGAAATAAGAAGGCAACATCAAGAGACTCTGAGGCAAAAGGACAAAGAAACAGAGAAGCAACGTGAATGTCTGCAGGAACTCCAGGATAACTTGGAAAGCGCTCTGCGTCAAGAACAGAGCCTGGAACGCTTGTTGGAATCTAAAGAAGAAGACCTCATCTGTTTGAAGAAGAAGGAGAGTGAAGCCCAGCTGGAAGTGAGGCGACTTCTCAAGGAAAGCGATATGCTGAAAGAAAAGATTCAGCTACAGGAGCAGAATAGAATGAGAGAAGAAAAGCGTCTCAAGGAGCAGCTAAGAACACAGGAGGAGGCTTTGAGGGAACATGACAAATACATGTTGATGATGTTTCTACATGGGACTGCTCAGAGGAATTTCCAGCTAGAGCATATTGTACTGGAACATGGAGATGATATGATTGAAGAAGGGAAGCGAGAGAAGTGCAGAAGAGGAACAATAGGAAGGAAAGACACAGAGAGTGAGGAAGACCCCTGTGAGAAGGCCCGTGAGACAGAAGAGAAACAACGCAAGGAGTACTGGAACGCCCAGCGGGAGAAGAGCGAGGATTACGAGAAACAATGGGAGGGCCTCAAGCACATTGTGGAAGATGTTCTTCACGGAGATGAATAAAGATCTTCAGGATATTCATCTTTCATTGAGGAGGCAGGCAATAGCTGCTGAGTTCCTCCAACTCGTCAGCCAAGACACTGTCTCAAAGAATGAACAATCTCGCCTGGTGAGAGTCAAAGGAAGAATTTTCTGGAGGTAGGAGGACATGCTCTCAGTATGAGAGCGAAAAGCTATTTGGAGGTAGGAGGACAAGCTCTCAGCTTGAGAGCCAACATCTGTTTGGAGGTAGGAGGACAAGCTCTCAGCTTGAGAGCCAACATCTGTTTGGAGGTAGGAGGACAAGCTCTCAGCTTGAGAGCCAACAGCAGTTTGGAGGCTGAAGGAAGAGCTCTCAGCATGAGAGCCAACAGCTGTTCGGAGGCTGGAGGATAAAGCTCTCAGTTTGAGAGCCAAAAGCTGTTCAGAGAACCAGAAGGCCACCAGAAGGCCACCAGTTTAATGCCTTTTATATATGCAAAATATGGGTTATGCAAAGCATGCATAATGGGCCGAATACTTGCATATACTCCTGTGGCAACCTCTGGCGCGGCGTAAAAACCCGTAAGTTCAATGCCTTTTATATATGCAAGATATGGGTTATGCAATGCATGTATGATGGCTCGAATACTTGCATATACTCCTGTGGCAACCTCTGGCGCGGCGTAAAAAGCTGTAAGTTCAATGCCTTTTATATATGCAAGATATGGGTTATGCAATGCATATATGATGGCTCGAATACTTGCATATACTCCTGTGGCAACCTCTGGCGCGGTGTAAAAACCCGTAAGTTCCAATGCCTTTTATATATGCAAGATAGGGTTATCAATTGAATGCATAATGGTCAAGAAATGAATTATTTTACTCTGTGGCAACCTCTGGCGCCGGCGTAAAACCCGTAAGTTCAATGCCTTTTTATATATGCAAAGATATGGTTATGCAATGCATGCATATGGGTCGAAGAATTGCATATACTCCTGTGGCCCCAAACCTCTGGGGCGCGCGTAAAAACCCGTCAAGTTTTCAATGCCTCAATATATATGCAAGCCCGATATGGTATGCAATGCATGCCTTTTATATAATGCGGGTCGAAATGCAATTGCAGTATACTCCTGGTGGCAACCTCTGGCGCGGCGTAAAAACCCGTAAGTTCAATGCCTTTTATATATGCAAGATAAGGGTTATGCAATGCATGCATAATGGGTCGAAGAATTGCATATACTCCTGTGGCAACCTCTGGCGCGGCGTAAAAACCCGTAAGTTCCCCCCCCCCCCCAATGCCTTTTATATGCAAGATAGGGGTTATGCCAATTGCATGCATAATGGGGTCGAAAGAATTGCATATACTCCTGTGGAACCTCTGGCCCGCGGCGTTAAAAACCCGTAAGTTCAATGCCTTTTATATATCAAGATAAGGGTTATGCAATGCATGCAAAGGGTCGAAGAATTGCATATACTCCCTGAATGGGCAACCTCTGGCGCGTGGCGTTAAATAAAAACCCTAAGTTCAACTTGCCTTTTTTATATATGCAAGATACGGGTTATGCAATGCATGCATAATGGGTCGAAGAATGCATATAGTCCTGTGGCAAACCTCTGGCGCGGCGTAAAAAACCCGTAAGTTCAATGCCTTTTATATATGCAAGATATAGGTTATGCAATGCAGATGATGGCTCGAATACTGCATATAACCTCCTGTGGCAACCTCTGGCGCGGCGTAAAAACCCGTAAGTTCAATGCCTTTTATATATGTAAGATATGGGTTATGCAATGCATGCATAATGGGTCGAAGAATTGCATATAGTCCTGTGGCAACCTCTGGCGCGGCGTAAAAACCCGTAAGTTCAATGCCTTTTATATATGCAAGATATAGGTTATGCAATGCATGTATGATGGCTCGAATACTTGGCATATAAACTCTGTGGCAACCTCTGGCGCGACGTAAAAACCACCCGTACGTTTTTTTTTCAATGCCTTTTATATATAAGTAAAGATTTAAAGTTATGCAATGCATGCAAATGGGTCAAATACTTGCATATATCCTGTGGCAACCTCTGGCACGGTGTAAAAACCCGTAATTAATGCCAATTTAAGTATATAAAAATAAAGTCTATATGCATCATAAATGGCTCGAATACTTGCATATACTACTGTGGCAACCTCTGGCGCGGCGTAAAAACCCGTAAGTTCAATGCCTTTTATATATGTAAGATAAGGGTTATGCAATGCATGTATAATGGGTCGAAGAATTGCATATACTCCTGTGGCAACCATCTGGTGCGGGGGGCGCACCCGTAAGTTCAAATGCCTTATATATGGGCAAGATATGGGTTTATGCAATGCATGGGATAAATGGGTCCGAAGAATTGCTATACTGTGGCAACCTCTGGCGCGGCGTAAAAACCCGTAAGTTCAATGCCTTTTATATATGCAAGATAAGGGTTATGCAATGCATGCATAATGGGTCGAAGAATTGCATATACTCCTGTGGCAACCTCTGGCGCGGCGTAAAAACCCGTAAGTTCAATGCCTTATATATGCAAGGATATGGGTATGCAATTCATGATAATGGGGCCGAATTATTGCATAATACTCCTGGTGGGCAAACCTCTGGCCGGCGTAAAAACCCGTAAGCAATGCTTTTTATATATCAAGATACGGGTTATCAATGCATCATAATGGGGTCGAAGAATTTGGCATATCTCCTGTGGCAAACTGGCGCGGCGTAAAAAAAAACCCGTAAGTTCAATGCCTTTATATATGCAAGATACGGGTTATGCAATGCATGTATATGGCTCGAAATACTTGCATATACTCCTGTGGCAACCTCTGGCGCGGCGTAAAAAACCCTAAAAAATTAAGTTCAATTGGCCTTTTATATTATGCAGATAACGGGTGGGTTATGCAATGCATGCATAATGGGTCGAAGAATTGCATATACTCCTGTGGCAACCTCTGGCGCGGCGTAAAAACCCGTAAGTTCAATGCCTTTTATATATGCAAGATATGGGTTATGCAATGCATGCATAATGGGTCGAATACTTGCATATACTCCTGTGGCAACCTCTGGCGCGGTGTAAAAACCCGTAAGTTCAATGCCTTTTATATATGCAAGATACGGGTTTATGCAATGATGCTTGGGTCAAATACTTGCATATACTACTGTGGCAACCTCTGGCCAAGCGTAAAAACCCTTAAGTTCAATGCCTTTTATATATGCAAGATATGGGTTATGCAATGCATATATGATGGCTCGAATACTTGCATATACTCCTGTGGCAACCTCTGGCATGGCGTAAAAACCCGTAAGTTCAATGCCTTTTATATATGCAAGATAAGGGTTATGCAATGCATGCATAATGGGTCGAATACTTGCATACACTCCTGTGGCAACCTCTGGCGCGGTGTAAAAACCCGTAAGTTCAATGCCTTTTATATATGCAAGATAAGGGTTATGCAATGCATGCATAATGGGGTTCGAATACTTGCATACATCCTGTGGCAACCTCTGGCGCGGTGTAAAAAACCCGTAAGTTTCAATGCCTTTTATATATGCCAAGATAAGGGTTTTTATTTTGCAATGCATGCATAATGGGTCGAATACTTGCATATACTCTTGTGGCAACCTCTGGCGCGGTGTAAAAACCCATAAGTTCAATGCCTTTTATATATGCAAGATAAGGGTTATGCAATGCATGCATAATGGGTCGAATACTTGCATATACTCCTGTGGCAACCTCTGGCGCGGTGTAAAAACCCGTAAGTTCAATGCCTTTTATATATGCAAGATAAGGGTTATGCAATGCATGCATAATGGGTCAAATACTTGCATATACTACTGTGGCAACCTCTGGCCAAGCGTAAAAACCCTTAAGTTCAATGCCTCATACTGTACGTGCAAAATATTTGATCCTGGTGTGGCAGGAGGAAAGATTCCATCCCTCTTGGCTAGCTGATGGAGCTGAGATTGGGGAAGGGTCCATCCCTGGCAAAAATAAAACCCCATTCGATGACACTCCACTGGCGAGGATGCCCCATGGGTGAGATCGCTTGCGATCGCTAAAGGCCCATAATTACATATATTTATATATATTTGTAATTTATAAAATTTAAATTTATCATGTATATTATTATATAATAATATACAACCACATAAAATATATGTAAATAGTATATAACAATATAATTAAATTAAAAATTAAAAAAATTACACATATATATATTATTATATATATATATATTATATATGATATATATATATATATATATATATCTATGTATTTACATAAATGTATATTATGTATATATTATATACAATATACACATATAAATATAAATGTAAATATATATATATATAATATATATATATATATATATATATAATATCATATACATATATATAATATATATAGATATATATACATATATATATATATAATATATATATAGTATACATATATATATATATATATATATATATATATATATATATATATATATATATATATATATATATATATATATACACGCTCACACACCACACACACACACACACACACACACATATATATATATATATATATATATATATATATATATATATATATATATATATATATATATATACGGCTAACTGTCTGAGTGAGTGTGTGCGTGTGCGTGAATGTGTACTAAAAATGGCTGTCTAGCTGTGTATCTAAAAAATGTATATGTATGTATATACTTTGTGTATATGTATATATACATATACTATATATATGTGTGTGTGTCTATATATATACATATATATAAATCAAAGGTTTTTTGCCACGAAGGAAAAAATGAAAAAGCGAGATAGCTGAGTACTTCCGGTCCTGTTCGGACCCTTTACTGCCTTCAGTAAAGGGTCCGAACAGGACCGAAAGTACTCGGTTATCTCGCTTTTTCATTTTTTCCTTCGTGGCAAAAAACAAAACCTTTATTTATACATAGCATCACGTTTTATATACTTCGTGATCAAGTTATTCATATACATATATATATATATATATATATATATATAATATATATATATATATATATACATACATATATATATATATATATATATATATATATATATATATATATATATATATATATATATATATATATATATATATAGATATATATTTACATAACATATATATATATATATATATATATATATATACATATATATAATATATATATATATATATATATATATATATATATATATACATATTTATATATATATATATATATATATATATATATATATATATATATAGATATATATATATATATATATATATATATATATATATATATATATATATATATATATACATATATATATATATATATATATATATATATATATATATATATATATATATATATATATGATATTATATATATATATATATATATATATATATATATAATATATATATATATATATATATATATATATATATATATATATATATATATACAAAGTATATATGTTTAGCAGAAGTCTGGTAAGATTAGTTATGTAGGAAATATATTAGCTAGGAAACTCTACTATTATGAGATTCAGTAACAACACGGTTTTTTGGACTTTGCTCCTTATCAAAGCATCGGATGTAGCTGAAAGTTGACATATGTATATTGTATAACCACACACAAATTTTGTCACCATTATCAATAACCTAAACCGGGTAGTTTTGATTTTTATAGAGTAAAAATTATCTAGCCGACGCCAAGAGTCGAAAAACATTCATTACGTAAGCAAGGTAAACACACCGTTTTATGTTATGTTGCTCCTCCCATCCACCAGACAGAAACCCATTCACCTTATTCAATCGGCTCTGAAACCCATAATAGTCAAGAATGGCTAACCGGATTTGGAATTGTCCCCGTGGTTGCAAAACTGCATTTGTCTTACGACTTACAACTTTAAACAGTCAAGAAAAAGCCTGTGGCCATACTTAGTGTAGCGTGAAGAATGGGGTACATCTCATCACCGCCACCTCATCGCCGCCAACTCATCGCCGCCTACTCATCCCCGGCCCAACTCATCCCTGGCCCAACTCATCCCTGACCCAACTCATCCCCGGCAGTGATTAATGAAATTCAGTAAATATTAAAAACACCTTTATTCAGAATCAAGTATGACTCTTTCATGACACTAAAAATAAATTAACACCATATAATTAAAGACAAAATTTTCCTTGATTGCCAAAAATGCTGCAATTTCAAAATCACATACAACCGATTTCGGGTTTACTGTTGGTTGACATTCTTTTATCATTTTAAATAGCCTTGAATATGTAACTTTCCGTTTGTTAGGTAATAGAGCATGAAGCACTGGAATGACACCTCTGATTTTTTGAGCCATTACAATATACACCTGAGAAAATAGCGTGGGAGCAATCTTAAACGTTCCGTCTACATACTAACTTCTCCTTCCAAATAGCAAAATTCTGTCTTCACTGGGACCACTGTCTTTTAATAAAAAATCTTCCTTCTGGTTTGGCTCTGTTTCGTAGGTCGAATATTCATCAGGGATTGCTAAATGATTTAGGTCAACTGGGTTTGGCGGAGAGGCACTAATCTGATTCCGTTTCCGACGAATAGTTTTCTTTAGAGCCGACGAATTCGGGAGTGATCCTTGCACCGCTTGGGGAACATTACATAAAACTTCATTAATCACTATACTTGGGTTTTCCATCGTCTCTTCAGCTCTGGTTTTAATTTTTGTAGTTGTCCTTTCTACTTCTACTTTTATCGGTGTGTGAGTATTCAAGACTTTAACTTCGTTTCAAAATCTTATGTGTATTATCGCTTTACACCTGCCGAGCTGATCACATTTCCAGAACATCAAATTGCTGTCTGTCCGTTTTGCTGAATTTGTCGAAAATGAACAAATAGCCATCATGAGAAAATTTCGCTTTGCCTCTCTGACATAAAATTGTCTCCATTGTAATGGGTTTACTGAAAGAATGTAAAACTGAAAGGGATATATCGAAAGGTTAATAATTACTAACGTTTTTGTTGACAAACATCTGATTTCATACTTGGGCACTTTTGTTTGTAATTGGTAATTGAGTAATTGTCGTCATGCGTTGAAAGGTTAAAAATTACTAACGTTTTTGTTGACAAACTTTGATTTCATAGTTCGGTATTTTTGTTTACAAATAGTAGGATTGGTAATTGAGTAACTGTTGTTTCGTTTTTATTTACACTGCCTTGCAGTGTGTGTGTGTGTGTGTGTGTGTGTGTGCGTTGGACCGGTGATGAGTTGGGCCGGGTATAAGTTGGGCTGGAGATGAGCTGGGCCGGAGATAAGTTGGGCCGGGGATAAGTTGGGCCGGAGATGAGTTGGCGGTGATGAGTTGGCTGGCGATGAGATGGCGGCGATGAATTGTCCCATTTCGAGCGTGAATAGGTAATTATTCAGTTTATAGTTTAAACCCAATTTTTATGGTCTGATTTGTATTTAGCGTAACGTGATTATAATACTTGTAATGTCATTCAGGATTTTGAACATTTCCATTAACTATTCACTATGCCACCAAGAGAGAGGGAAAGAGAGAGATTATATGTAAACAGTCTTTATATAACTATTTTTGTTATAATAAGATTTTTATCCAAAGTAAATACAAGCTTATATGTGCTAAAATCTCCAGCAGACCAACGGATCATCCGATTTATTTTTTTCTTCTTCTTTAGGCCGTACGACCGTGTTGGATATAAAGATTTTATGAATGGCGGAACGATACAGAGAAGTGGGTGGGGTATCTGTGCTAGCGTAGTAATACTACTGTAGCAGTAGTGCAGCCGCAACAGTAATAATAGCAGTAAACGTTTAGGCCAACTGCTGGGATTCTTGAGGATCATTTAGCACTTCTTGCAACTACTCGAGAAATGAGTTTTTATAGCCAGAAGTTAAATTTTCTAATCCAACAATGCCCATGATAGTCTTCAGTGTTATCCTGAATTATAACGAGGCCAAAGTGGGTGGAGCCTCATGTAGTCATCAATCTGACGATAATTATTGGTGAAGGTTTAAAGCCAAAATACGGTACCGGCTATTTTTTTTCAGTAAGTAGGTAGATAGCCAATAATAAAAATTGCTTGACATTGGATATAGCAGTTATCAAATCAAGCTTGACTACTATGTTTTTGAAAATTACCAACTATTCCCTACATCTTGTCAATCTGAGTGTGACATATAAAGTTGACTGTAATTTCTTAGGACACTTATTTTGGGAGTTAGACTAATAATCGAAGTGGTTTTGTATTTATTAACATATTTTGTTGTTTTGTTCATTATGACAATTATCAGTGGAGTGGATTCAGAGTTCATAAAGGTGTACTGCTTTGCTTGTATTTAAATTTTTGTCATTGTTGCCAGAGGTATAGCCTTCGTTACGTATAGCCAATCATCCATCGAGAAAGAGTGAAGAAATGCTGTCATAAGTTACGTAACGAGTGCGTTCGGAACCTTTTCTCTGAGTAAGTTGGCCCGTCTTCAAAAATGGTCACTTTTACATTATAAGTACCAAATTTATTCAACCTACATAATGCAGAATACAGTCAAAATTTATGTGTAGATATAATGTGTATTCTGAATAAGCGTTATATTTATGAAATGCATAGATAAAAAGTTATTGCGAAAAAACCGTGTTACAGAGGCCCTGAATCTCATAGTAGTAGAGTTTTTAGTAGATAAAGGCGAAAGAGAAGTAGAAGAGAAACGCAGACCAGGATATTTGCGATACGACACTCATAAAACGCAGAAAAGGGAATGAGTGAGACAATAAAAATCGATGATGCATACTGTTAGATGTTAACTTTGACCCGGGAGCAACGAATAACAAGTCGGTTTAACTAACTTACGACTGCTCACAGCATAAGCCCCGATTTGTTAGATGTCGTTGCCGGAAGTGGTAGGCGTTAAAGATTACCCAATTATGAAGAATTAGGGTGGTCTTAAAAGGAATGCAGAAGAAGAAGATGTGGAACCAGATATCAGAAATTGGCTGATAGTTAAGTTGGACCGATGGAAAGAATCAGTTAACTACTCACTTGTGGACGCATAACTTGTGTCGGTTTAAACTCCGTTTATCCTGTGTCATCAAGACTTTTGTGATAGGAAAGTGAGATTGTGTGTGTTACAATAATAACTAAGAAAAAAAAAACATGGTGTTTAACTTGCCCAGAATTCTGAAGGAAACCGAACTCACAAATTTTCTCTACGTGATTTGCCTCCAGAGAGACCAACCGAGAGGATCGAGAATCGGCCAGTATGCAGAAACAGTAGCCCAGAAGAATAGAGAAGTATTAGAAATATATTATATGATAAGTTCCTAATAGAGATAGAAACTCAACGCTGTGTAGATAAAGAGTACCACCATATAGTATATAACAAAATAAAAGGGAACGAAGAACTTTGTAACATATACACACACACATACATATTGTAGATATACAGCTAGACAGCCATTTTTAGTACACATTCACACGCACACACACACTTACCCAGACAGTCAGCCATATTACCACAACCGTGCACACAAGTACACGCAATGCTTTTGACGCACATCACCGCTGCTCACCAGCAAAAGGGAACAGAGAGAATGAGGAGCAGCCTCCTCTAGTGGTGGAGGTGAAAGAGGCAGCTTTAATCAAACACTTTGTATAACAACAAGCGGTTAAATGTTAAATAAGGAGTTGGGAATAGGGAGCTGGGGAAATGGGCTACAAATAAGCCTAGGATATTCAGTGGGAAATAATAATAATAATAATAATGATAATAATAATAATAATAATAATAATAATAATAATAATAATAATAATAATAATAATAATAATAATAATAATAATAATAATATGCTGGAAACATACTTCTTTCAAACATGTTTTATTAAAAATAATGGCAGAAATCACAGAATTGATTCTATATAAAATTCTTTCAATTCTCCTTATGATTTGTCTTTCTGGCACGCTGGTATTATAAAGCAGCTATCAGGGTTTTTTCACCTACGTGAACTATGAGGAAATCTGGGGTTGGGGTTGAAATCAGGGATTTTACCTCCCATAGAGTATGAGGAGTTTTGGGGGTTAGGGTTGAAAGCAAGGTTTTCATCCCCGTAGAGTTTTGTGCGGTGCCGAAACGACCGTGGGAACCTGTGAAATTTCACACCTATTTGTTATATTCACACCTTTATGGTCAATTTTCACACCTGAAGGTGTGAAAAGTAATTAACACCTCATTAAAAGGTGTGAAATTTCACACCTAGGTGCTAATCCCCAGTAGAAAAATCGACTACCTGGAGATTAGCACCTATAGGTGTTGAAGTACAATGGGGTTTTCCCCTACTTATATATATATATATATATATATATATATATATATATATATATATATATGTATATATATTTCTCTTCTTTTCTGGGCTTTCAGTTGAGAGGGAATGTTAGTACATGTTTTGTGTATATATATATATTATATATAGATATATATATATATATATATATATATATATGTATTCATTTATGTATATATAATACACACACACACATATATATATGTAATATATATATATATATATATATATATATATATATATACTACATACATACATATATCACGCACATATTACCCCCTCCTTGGGCTTCTGGCCCTACTCCTCCTCCCTCCCTCCTTCCTTCCCTCCCACCCTATCATCACTTCCTTCTATCTCTCTCTCTCTCTCTCCCCGAGTGCTATCATCTAAAACGAGCCATCCATCCACCCTCCCCCCGCCCTTCCCCCTTCAAACAAAACGTCCAGCGTTATCGAAAGATGGTAGTGGAGGGGGGGGGGGGGGGAAGAGAGAATGACTTATCCGGTCAGGTTCTCCAGAACTTAATCTACAACCACAACAGCAATAGCGCCGATGCCTTCCTGTTGGTTTTTATCACTTCCGAGCGGTCTTATCACACCACATCGATTCTTGCGATTTCCCGCGAGAAATCAGGAGGCTTCAGGCAGAATAGAAGGAGAGGGCCCGACCGCCAGCCAGGTCTCGAGTCCCCGCGTTGAGCGCCGAGCGAGAAGAGGTGTTTCTTGTTGGATTTTAGAGCAAGTGAGTGAGTGAGTGAGTGAAAGGTGTGTGGTGTGTGTGTATATATATATATATATATATATATATATATATATATATATATATATCACACACACACTATATATATATATATATATGCATATATATAAACATGTATATATGTATACATGTATATATATATATATATATATATATATATATATATATATATATATATATATATATATATATATATATATATATATATATATATATATATATATATAGCCTTCAGGGGATGTCCATGATACGAGGCGTAATAATGACAATTTATTCAAAGAAACGTTTCGCACATTAAATTCTCTGTGCATCATCAGTCTGAAAGAACATAAAGACACATTTATAAGTAAAATAAAATAAAAATGTATCTCATATTTAGATTTGAAAATTACCAGAACTAACTCTGAGTTCTCCACGTCAGTCTATAGAAAACGTACTTTTACTGGACTGACTAACAATTATTATAGTCCGTGTCAACAATCTTTTAAGCTTAATACTATTCACACTTTGGTTAATAGAGCACTAAAATACATTTCGTCTTGGCAACTATTTCACATGGAGATTACTTTTTTGTTGGGTTTCTTCAAATCAAATTCATATCCACTCGAAATTGTTCCAAAAACCATTAACAAAATAATTACGAAATTCTTACAGCCACCAACACCTAATTTTAATGTCCCCAAAAGACTATTTTATGTCACGATCCCTTATATTTCTGACTTAAAATTTACATCCAGCCTCACACGAATTACTGTACATGAGATACCATGTGTAACGATCTCCTATGAGTTAGTCTAGGAGTAGGAGAGGAGTCATTACACAAACACCCACAGTCACTTTATATCAAACCAGAATATTAAGGAACGTAAATTAAATATGAAAGAAATGCTAGATATATATATAATTACACAAATATCACAAGTTACTAATAAATAACAGCAGTACAAATCATACAAATGAAATAAGAAAAACTTAAGAATACTTAATAATTGTAAATAATCACTTCACAAACACTCTTCAAGTATGTAAAACAAACTAAATGTAGTTACCACCACAGATCAGCTGGAGAGAGGTTAAAGGTCCCGTAGTCTGAAAGCCAATGACACATGCTTTTATAAAGCCAAGGAGGTTAACAGAAAACGAGACTCAGCAAGGAGTCTCGAGACTGAAGGGACAGGTGGTAGCATACTTAATGATTATAGAGTACAGAAACAATTATTCCCCGGACATATGATTAATGCAAATCATATTCTACATAATATAAACATAATCGTAACAGCTCCCCCGTGCTAAAAGGCGGCTGAGAAGTTTCACGATGATCATCCATTTATGATGGATGGGAGGGATGCTTGAAGATGCCTAAACGCGAGACAATGCATCTGCTACTTTATTTTCTGCTCCAGGAATATGCTTCACTTTCACGTTGAATTCCTGGAGAATGAACGACCACCGGAGCAGTTTCTTGTTATGGAGCTTGGCCCTTTCAAGGAAGGCCAATGGCAAGTGGTCTGATAAGACTGTCACAGGAGTATTTCCATGCAGATATACGCCGAAATGTAGAAGTGCAGCTACAACACCATAGAGCTCTTGCTCTACAGTAGACCAACGCTGCTGAGTTGGGGAGAACTTCCTGGAAAAGTATGAAACAGGAAGCAATGGGGATTCGTCAGATGGCTCTTCATCCTTTGACTGCAGAAGCACAGCACCAATACCTGTGTTGCAAGCATCAACCTGCAGATAAAAAGGCTTGTACACATTTGGGCATTTTAGGATTGGGACGAGAGGTTAACATTAGTTTCTTCAACTGATCAAAAGAGTTCTGGCATTCTGGTGACCAGATGAAATTTGCTTTAGCTGATGCGAGTTCATAGAGGGGTTTTGCAACAATAGCAAAATTTTTACAAAATTTACTGTAATAAGCAGACATCCCAAGGAAAGTCTGTACTTGCTTACGGTTAGATGGAACTGGGTATTCTAAGACTGCTTTTATGTTACTATCTTTAGGTACAACAGAACCACTACCAATTACATGACCTAAATAGTTAACTTGGCATTGCCAAAACAAGATTTCGAAAGATTAATGGTCAGATTGTTTGAGTGAAGTTTGTGGAACAATTTTTCCAATGTTTCAAAATGTTTTTCCCAGCTGCTTGTTGCAACAACCAAGTCATCCAAGTAGGCATATACATCTTCAAGATCTCTGATCAACTCATTCATCACACGCTGGAAGGTTGCAGGGGCATTACACATGCCGAAGGGAAGAACGTTATACTGAAACAAGCCAAAAGGAGTAATGAATGCACTGATTTCTCTAGCATTTTCAGTTAACTGAATCTGATAATATCCCTTTAAGAGGTCTATTTGAGTTAAATAATTGCAATTTCCTATATTGTCTAAGATATCTTGTATTCTAGGAAGTGGGTAAGAGTCCTTCTCTGTAACACTATTCACTCTTCTGTAATCTGTGCACATCCTTACTTTCCCATTAGGTTTAGCAACTAAAATGCAAGGCGAAGCCCAAGGTGAGCAACTAGCGGAAGCTAATCCATTGTTTAATAAATATTCAACTTCACTTTTCATTAACTGTAGTTTTTCACCCACAATACGATAGTACTGTTGTCGAATAGGAAAGGTATTAGGGAGAAGCTTTATATCATGTAAAACAATATTACAGTTACCAGGAATATCTGAACACACACTTTCATATTTACGTAACAGGCTCTGCAATTGTGTTCTCTGCTCACAAGTCACGTGCTCAAAATACTTATCTAAGGAAGCAAGAATATCAGAGTTGGAAAAATCTGTCCATGAAGTATTCATGTCCAAGTGGCTATCTTTTTCATCGTAATCTTCAGTACTTCCTCCACAAGGTTGCCCACTTACTTCACAGGGTTGCACACTGCTATCAACTAACACTGGGGAAATCTTATGGTAAGGTTTAATTAGGTTGACATGAACTAGCTGGGTAAGACTTCTTCCTGTCAGGAGTAGAGACAACTAATTAAGGTTTATTTATTCATTTTTAAAGAAATACCTTATATGGTCCAGAGAACTTATGTTTTAATGGAGATCCTGGAATTGGAAAATATACTAGAACATTGTCACCAACTGTAAACTTTCGCACCTTAGCTTTTTTGTTATAATTTTCATTCATTTTCTCTTTTGAAACTTTCAGATTATTGAAGGCAAATTTATGAATTTTGTCAAATTTGTCTTTCATGTTTTGCAAATACTTAGAAACTGTTACAGGAGTGACTACTTCAACCTCACCAGTTAAATTTTCTTTAACAACTCTTAGCACATCTCTAGCTCTTCTACCAAAAAGCATTTCAAACTGAGAAACTCCAAGGGATTCGTTTGGAACACTGCGTATCACAAACATCAAGAGATCCAGGGTTTCATCCCAGTCTCTTGCAGATTCCAAGGCATATTTTCCAAGAAGGCTTTTCAATGTCTGATGTGCCATATTTTCCAACACACCCTGAGACTGTGGATGATAAGCTGAAGAAAATGATTGTTTAATATGCAGCTCTTTCAAGACAGATTGGAAAACCTCATTTTTGAAATTTGTTCCCCTATCACATTGTATTTCTTTAGGAAAACCTAAGACAGTAAACACTTTAATTAGACTTTCTACAATCTTTTTGGCAGTTATATTAGGTAAAGGAATGGCAATTGGAAATCTTGTGGTGGGACACATTACAGTCAGCAGATACTGATTACCTTTACGGGTTTTGGGCAAAGGACCCACACAATCTATAACAACTTTACTGAATGGTTCATGTGGAATGGCAATAGTTTTTAATGGTGCAGGTGGTATCACCTCGTTGGGCTTTCCCGCTATCTGGCAGATATGACAACACTGTACAAAGCTTTTTACATCATTTTTCATTCCTGGCCAGTAGAAATTAAAAGATAATCTCTGATAAGTTTTACTTACCCCTAAATGAGAATCGGCACAATGAGCAATTTCAAGAATCTTACTTCTTAGTGAAAATGGAACTAAAACCTGCTCACAGTCTGCCCATGATTCTTTCACCGACAATTTAGAAGGTCGAAACAAGCGCATCAGTATTCCCTTCTCGATGTAGTAGCAAGGAACTTTGTCAATATCTGATTTCTGAACAGCCTTTTCATATAAATTACTCAAACTACCGTCTTCCTGCTGTAATTTAACAAAATTATCTTTAGAAAGGTTTAACAGATCAGGTAAGTTGAATGATTAATAGAAACATTAGGTACATTCTTAGGTTGCTCATCAGTAGATTTCTTTGAGCGAGTTACTACACAAATTGAATCCTTAGGCTTAGTACCTTGTGACTCTTGTTTATCACATTTACTCTCAGGATCATAAATGATCAAATTGCACATTACTTTACTACCCGCTAAATCATTACCGAGGACAAGATCTACATTAACAGGAAATTCATTATCAGTGACAGCAACTTTTACAGTTTCATTAACATAAGGGCAATTAAGATTAATTCAGCAAGTGGCAATACTTTACGACTTGAAAAGTCTGAAACAACAACATGTTCATTAGTAAATTTAAGATCAGGAACAAGACTCTTATGTATTATGGACTGAGCAGCCCCTGTATCTCTTAGTATAGATACTTTCTTTGAATTGAGAAGGCCACGGCAAACAAATTCTTTGAAATAATCTATCTGATCAACAGCACAATGCAAACTAGTTTTCTTAACCACTGACTGGGATACCTTACTAGACTGATTGGCCACTTTGCAACCTGGTTTTGTACAATTCTTTATTGTGTGGCCAGGGTGCTTACAATAAGCGCAGGAGCTAATACCAGTTGCACCATCACCATCAGTATCTTTAGACTTATCAGGAATTTTAGGCTTACTCTTATGAATTAAGCTATGGTTATCAGCAAGATTTCCAGCTTTCATTAGATCTTTGACCTCTCTCTCAGCTATATACATCGAAATAGGTAGTGGTAATCTCCGATGGAATTCTTCCAAGACTACTAGATTAACTAATTCATTGAAATTTGCGACTTTTTCACTTGCAAGCCATTTTTTAAATAACCTAAGCTTTTGATTAGCAAATTCTGTAAATGTTTGAGAAGTAGTCTTAGTAGCATTCCAAAACAATTGTCTATAACCCTCGCTGGTGATAGCGTAAGCGTCTAGAATATTCTGCTTTATAACATTGTAACCTTCACCAATTAAATTTGATACAACTTAAATTGCTTTGCCACGTAATTGGGGTTTAATTAACCATAACCACTGATCTGCAGGCCATTCTAGATTAGCAGCAATATCTTCAAAAGCTATGAAAAAACTTTCAACGTCTTTCTCATCAAAAAATGGCACAAGCTTTCTTGCTCTAGACAAGTCAAAATGAATGGGCCGAGAACTAGAAATATCAAACTCTTCACGGTGCTTTTCTACAGCTATTTTAGCCTTTTCCTCTTCCAACCTCTTATTCAACTCTGCCTCTTTAATCTTATATTCCAATTCCAAGTCCAAAAGCTTCTGCTTTTCCTCTAACCTCTTCCGAGAAAGATAATCCTCTTGTTCTTTGCTAACTTCCCTTAATCTTAACTGTATTCTAGCTAGCTCTAATTCTTTATCTACTTTACTATG
Source organism: Macrobrachium nipponense (assembly GCF_015104395.2). Classification (NCBI taxonomy): domain Eukaryota; kingdom Metazoa; phylum Arthropoda; class Malacostraca; order Decapoda; family Palaemonidae; genus Macrobrachium; species Macrobrachium nipponense. The sequence goes on along the minus strand of NC_061105.1, from coordinate 9,416,266 downwards.
CTTTGACCTCAAGTTAATTACCTGTTCTTCAGTAAAAACATCCTCATCAATATAGTAATCCAAAATAGAGTCTAGAATTTGACCTTTAAGCACTGTGTGGCTCACTTCAATACTAAGCTGACTAGCAAGGGACAGCAAGTCCACCTTCTTAGCTTGAGAAAGCTGAAAAAGTTCACCAGCAGGGTTTGCAACAAATTCTGATACATCAAAAGGCATTTCGGAGATTATTACTCTAACGATACAAAATATCAGGAGTTAAGTCATTAAAATGCAAAAGCACGAACTAGTGCCAGGGTATACAAGCAATAGTTATGAGTAGTAAAGGAAATTGAACATATCAAAGTTGGTCTAAATCTAATCAGTGAAAAATTTATCAATGACACTGAAAATCACTAAGACTAATAGGCAACATCGAAAATTATTCCGACGAAAATTACATTTAGATACGTACGTTTAATAAGATTTGCATATGCGAGTATGAGTATGAATGAAGCATTAAAGACGAAACAGCTCGTAAGAACAAATTTCAGACGCTTCGAAAGCGTTGTCATGTGAAGACCAATTGTTTGTACGGGAGCAAACCGCTAGTCCAGACTAAACAACTACTTTAACGATAGTGACGTGGCTTAGGTCGCTACAACAAAAGATAGCTTGACAGTTTCCCTAATAACAAACAAGGAGCAAGGAACTACACGAAGTGCCCTTTTAACTCTAAACTCGTCAATACTATCGGGAGCAAGGTATTGTTTATGTTAACTACTTGTTTAGTTGTTTGTGTACATACTGTTATCTGAAAACAACTTACCTACTCTACTGTAAATATCCAATCTATTGTAACATTACTCGTATGACATTTATCTTTTGTTTACTTAACTATAAAACTGTAAATAAGTTAGTCAGTGTATATCGAAATTCTAAAGGAATAGGAATAAAGCACAGCAAGCAGTTTCTGGAGTTTTATATTTCTACCAAAGGAAATCAACATGGTGGCAGCGGTTATTTAAAGAATCCAAAAGAAAAAAAAAGAAGAAAGAAGACTATTGCTACAAAACGTGTTTTCCTGAAGAAAATGGCTGAATCTGTGTTTCGTTTGCCTCCACCACTAGACCCCTTGGATGATAATCTTGCTGATACTTTCAAAAAATGGAGGAGACAAGTGGACATCTATATGACAGCAAGCGGAGCTAGTTCTAAACCCAAGAAAACGAAGGTTGCAATTATACTCCATTGCGCAGGACCACAAATGGTAGAAATATTTGACCAGTTTAATTTTGAAACAGAGGAGCAGAAACATAATCCTGATGATGTAATTAGGAGATTAGAAGAGTATTGTTGTCCTCGTACCAGTGAAGTGTTACAGTCCTTCAGGTTTTGGAAAATTACATACAAACAGCCATTTAATTCATTTTTGATAGAACTCAAGGTTCAGGCCGATAAATGTAATTTTCAAGAAAAAGAGCGAATGATAAGGGATAAAATTGTGTTTTCAGTGACAGGGAAACTACAGGAGCTGCTACTTCGAGAAAGAAACTTAAATTTAAAAAAAGCTGTCGAGATATGTTTGGCTTATGAAGCAACCGTTAATTGTGCTAAAGAGATGTGCGAAGTTGGTTCTGAGAATGTTAATAAGGTGAACAATTGGAGAACCAAAACTACAGATGGTTCCTTTAATAAGGATTTACGGACTCAAAAAAATATGGACAGGTATGCCGTGAAGTGTCGATTTTGTGGGTATAAGCATGAATTTGAAAAATCAAAATGCCAGCATGGGGAAAAGTCTGTGAAGCATGTAAAGGAAGAAACCATTTCAAGGCTGTGTGTAAGAAAAACAGTAAAAATTGTTAAAGAGAAGAACGTAGAGGCAGATGAAGGCTACGATCATTACATGTGGATGGCACCGGTTGCAATGAAAAATTCAAATAGATTAACTGCATTGTTAATTGTAAACGATGCCGAGGTTAGATTTCATTTGGATACGGGTGCTGACGTGAATGCAATATGTCAAAGGTATGTCAAAAGGGATCAAGTGCGACCAACGTCTGTGAAACTCGCCATGTGGAATAAATCCAAGCTTTCGCCCATTGGCGAGACGACATTGAATGTGAAGAACCCCAAAAATGATGAAATTAGAAGTGTAACCTCATTGTGGTTTCAAATGACCTAATGTTTACTTGGGTCAAAGAGAAGACATGTCAAGATGATGGGATTCGTGTTTGTCAATGGTAAGCATTAGTATCAAAAATTGACATAGACCATGAAGATGATTGACCTTGGTGACCTTGGAGAGGTTAAACTTATGTAGATTCTACATTACCAGCAAGAATATTACCGTGCCGACGTTTACCCATTGCATTAAATCAAAGGTTCAAAAAGAGTTACACTCTCTTGTGAAAAGAGGAGTTTTTAATTCCGGAGATTGAACCAACTGACTGGGTTAGTCAAATGGCAGTCGTTCAAAAAAAAAAAACAAATGGAAAGTTAAGAATATGTATCGATCCTCAGCCACTCAACAAAGCTCTTAAAAGGGAATATTACAAATTACCAATTTTGGAGGATATACTGCCAAGTCTAAAACATGCCAAGATATTTAGCAAACTGGATGTTCAAGAGGCTTTTTGGCATATACGACTGGATGAAGAATCCAGCAAGTTAACAACAATGATTACCCCCTTTGGTAGATATCGATGGGCTCGTCTACCTTTCGGGCGGGCTGAAGGTGAGCATGAAATATTTCAGCGAAAATTAAATGAGGCATTGGAGGGGCTTCGGGTGTATACTGTGTAGCTGATGATATTGTGGTCGTTGGTTTTGGAAATGAGGAACACGAACGCAATGCGTGATCACGAACAAAATCTTCAGTCACTACAGAAGCGTTGTCAAGAAAAAAATATCAATGTAAATGGAGAGAAATCTGTTTATAGAAAAAGGAAATCGCGTTCATGGGACATTCGTTCAACATCATCCGGTGTGACGGTTGATGAAAATAAGGTAAGGCATTAAAGAAATGCCTGCCCCTACCGATATTCAGGAATTCGGAGGTTTTGTGGAATGGTGCAATATCTATCAAGGTTTTTTACCCAATCTGGCTGATGATTTAGAACCTATCCGAGAGCTGACAAGAAAGAACTCAAAGTTTGAATGGAATGATGAGTGCACTCGCGCTTTCTCAGTGATCAAAGAAAAGGTCACCTGTACACCAGTTCTAGCTTCTTTTGATCAAAGTAAGGAGCTTGTATTGCAGGTTGACAGCAGCAAGGATGGTATTGGTGCAGTCATTATGCAGGAAGGACGTCCAATAGAATACGCATCAAGGACCTTAGCCAGAAAACGAACGTAACTGGGCTCAGATTGAAAAGGAAGTTCTTTCTGTGGTTTTTGGTTTAGAGCGATTTGACCAGTATACTTTTGGGCGACGTGTTGTTGTTCATAATGACCATAAGCCTCTTTCTTCAATCCTCGAAAAGCCATTAAGTCAAGCTCCAATGCGTTTACAAGTTTTAATGATGAGGTTGAACCGGTACGACGTCGAATATCAGTACTAAAGCGGAAAAAGCCTATTGTTAGCCGATACCCTTAGCAGGGCCTGCCCCAAAGAGGAAAATAGAGACACATTGGTAAGGATGATAGATTCACTGAAAAATTACCCCGATTCAATTTTAAAGGAAGTAAGAGACGCCACCAGAAACGATGAAGAGCTGCAAGAATTATTGTCTGTAATCAAGGAAGGATGGCCTGATCGCAAAGACAAAATTCCGGAAGTATTAAAGCCTTACTTCGAGTTTTAGAGATTCATGAGTTACCAAGACGGCATCATTCTAAAGGGAACTCGTATACTGATTCCTAGTAAACTACGAAATTCCATCAAAACGAAACTTCATGTAGCTCATCTTGGTTACGATAGCATGATGCGACGAGCAAGAGATGCAATATTCTGGCCGGGGATGTCGAAAGAAATAAAGCAAATGGTCAATTCATGTGACATTTGCCAGCAGTATAAACCTCGAAATCAGAAGGAATCTTTGATGGATGTTGATGACGGAGGCAGACCCTGGAATAAAATTGGATTAGATTTGTTTGAGATTGTTGGAAGAAATTATTTAGTCATTGTTGATTATTATTCCTCATTCACTGAAGTAGAGTTTCTAACGTCAACAACTTCAAATCATGTGATAGCGATAATCAAGAAGATG
>NC_061105.1:9392076-9404576 GCF_015104395.2 Macrobrachium nipponense | reverse complement strand
ACCTATTTCATCAATACAACACCCCTGCCTTTATCTGGCTTTGTAATAACAATACTATCATCGTTCTTAAGATTACGTAAAATATTGATTCTGTCTTTATTTAACTGATTGTCACCCTCCTTTCTACGATTAAAATTTTTAAAAGTCTCATTTGCAATTACTGAAATTTTGTTAAAAATTGAAATGAGGGTTTCACTACCACAAATGTCACTGTTTCTTAAAGTTGAACATAGTTTTTCAAAACTTAAAAAATACTTGAAGAAATTGAATTTCATTGGAGTCAAGGCAAACTCAAGACCAAGAGAAAGAACATCCTTTTCCTCTTTTGTTAAATTTCTGTTAGAAAGATTAAAAATTACTTTACTGCTATCTATTTTCTTACTAACATCAACACAAGATTTCTCAACTTTCTGCTGTGTGTAAGCCTAACATCTGTCAATTTCTTATCAACATTGGAATCAAAATAGAAGACAGGCAATTGTAGTCCAAAAATGAAAGATTATTCCTTAATTCCCTATTTAATGAAGACACTTCTGTAAAAATTACCTCTTTCTTACGTTTTTGCGCTTTAACCTCAAAGTCTAATAATTTAAACTGCCATGAGAGATAAGTACACTGTAGGATCACTTTTGAGGGAGAAGCCTGCTCTTCCTGTGGACCTTAATTCGAGTGTCGTTTACTTGTTTACCTGTTCGCAGTGTGGTCTGCGATACGTGGGATTCAGTTCCCGATGCTTAGACACAGAATTTTGGAACACAGAGGTCTTTCCGTTAGAACTAGGTTTCCTCTTTCTAAACCACCATTTCTGCCATAAGGGATCACAGTTAGCACAGGACCATCCTTTCACTCACCTAGATTTTAAGAGTACTGTCTTTTTGCTCAAATAGAATGGACCTTTTAATTTCAGAGTCGCTGTTTATTAAGAAAATGAAACCGGAATTGAACAACAACTCGTCCGGTATTCAACTAGCTATCATATAGTTTCATAGTAGGTACACAAAGTGGGTCGTTAGCCATTTTATTTTTGAGTGTAGTTTGTTTACCTTTCATATTATTTTTCTTTTATTTTTGTTTTGTATGATTTGCGCTTTGTTTTAGTTTTTCGTAATTTTTGAATTTTTAGTTTGTATGTGACGTTCGTTTTATTTTATGTTTTTACTGAAGCTTTTAATCAGACAATTCATTTTAATGTAATTTTTAGTGATTTCTCATCCTTATCATTTTTTCAGCCTGAAGATGAGGTTTTAAACCTCGAAAGCTCGTAATATTAAATAATGTTCTTCCTATTCTTGGCATTATTATTCATCATCAAGCTATATATATATATATATATATATATATATATATATATATATATATATATATATATATATATATATATATATCTTCTTGTTGGGAGGGGTTGGCCCCAGACAGTATAAGTCTTTTGGGATGAAGCTGCTAGACCAACGCCCTTGTCTAGCCAGCTTGCGACCCCCATTCCCCCTCCCAAGTGGGCTATACACTACCAGGTATCTTATTCATTCCATAGGGCAAGATATGCACAATAGCATTGACAAAAAATGTATGTGTATAACCACTTGTCTTTAATGGATGCGAAAGTAATATGGAAGGAAGGGACAGTAAAAGGAAATATCATTATTACACAAGTTCCACCAGGCCCCCAATTACGATCTAAACTCTACTGGTGTCCCCAACAGTGTAAAGACATGACACCGTGACCTAACAGCTTAACGACGTTACCTTGTGACCTAAATTGACCTTTATGTTTCACAGAGGCGGCGCCGCCCGTTCCAATTAGAAGCGTCTCCTAGGGCGCTTCCCGCCGGCCTATAACCATACAGGAGGCTTTGAAGTCGTTAACTTCGACGTAATTGGTATAACTCTAACTGCTCGACGCAACTCAATAAGGCCAGGACGTATTCTCGTGAATAATAATGTCCAAAGACGCAATGACATAAAAAGAATGACATTTATTTATTCATTATATTTATTTATTTACCGTACCTGTTAATTTTTTTACGTGTGGGAGGCAATAAGACGCACGGAATTTATTCATTATTTTCTTTTTTAACTTGGCTCTACGTCCCTGAAGCCAAGGTAAGTGGGTTAACGTTCAGCTTTGTAAGAAGAAGAAAAAATAGTTTTTTTTCAGTGCCCGTCTGCCACCCTCCCCCCTTTAGATATCTCAGAAAATTTTCTCGTTCCCCCCATCCAATATATAAATACAATACAAACATATGCAAATATACAGTACTACTACCATTGCAATGAATATCACGTCTTGCAGGAGACTGACGGACAGTTATTAGTTAGTTCCAGGCATCTAATGAACGCGCACGAACATTCATATATATGCAGATATAATCAAGGTAATTAATACCTTTAACAAATAATACCATTAACGATGGAATTATCGTGTATACATACGCAACGCAGCCTGATTAGTGAATCTGAATACTCCTGTTTTAAATACGAATATGTCTTAACGGGCATTTACAACGAAAAATAAAAATAGTATTAATTCATGATATAACCAAAGACCCACCAACAATAATCGGGAAGCTGTTCGCTAAATTAAATTTCTGTAAAGAAACCATAGTTACCAACAAGCTTTACACACACATGTACGTATGTATATACAAAGATGAATAACTAGATATATGTAATATATATAAAAACTACCACTTAAAAACAATGTCCACTTAAATTGTAACGCATTACGTGCAAACGGGAACAGCAAGCTTACATACGTATGAATGTTATATTCATAGATGAATAACTAGATATATGAAATATATATAAAAGCTACCGCTTAAAAAAAACTGTCCACTTTCGTTACAACACATTACGTGCAAACGCGACGTAACCCGCACGGGATAGCAAGCGAAATTGACACTTATGAGAGATTTGAATAAAGGGTATACTGCTTACGTCGACTCCGTCCAGCGGCCGTTGATGAAGGAACCAGGGAACTCGCGCCGTGGTGGGGTGTGGGTGGCGGGAGTGTGGTTGTGGGTGGGTGTTACGGTGAGAGGGAGGGAGAGGGGGGGGGGTGGGGGGGGGGGGATGCCCACCCAAAACTGTCCTGATAGAACTGACCTCCGAGTTGAATGGTCAGGTCAGGGTCAATCGGCTACCTCCTGAAATAAAGTCGAAAATCAGTATTAGTTTTATATATATATATTTTTATATATATAAGATTTTGGTTGTGGTTTAATCAAAATATTAGCTCTCTCTCTCTCTCTCTCTCTCTTGCAACCATCATTATAAGGACATAGGCCTAGTTCAAGACAAGACGGGTCTCTCTTTCTCTCACAGTCAGCATTAATAAGGATATAGGCCTCACAAACCTAATATATATATATAATATATATATATATATATATAGATATATATATATATATATATATATATATATATATATATATATATTATATATATATATATATATATCTTTCTATGGAGGGGTTGGTTGGCCCCAGGCAGTATAAGTCTTTTGGGATGAAGCTGTTAGACCAACCGCCCTTGTCTAGCCAGCTTGCGACACCCCCCATTCCCATTTATATATATATATATATATATATATATATATATATATAATATATTAATAAATATATATATATTTCTATACAAAACAGGTACAAACTTCCATTTCTGCTCCCCAACTTTCATTACCTACACAAAAAGATAAATCTTTCCATTGCAAATAAACGAAAAAAAAAAACACACACACAAAAGGTTAGAGAATTGAAACTGACGTCGGATAATTTAAATTCTGCTAAGGCCAAAACTTGCAAAAAAAATATGGCGAAAATAAAATTTTTTGAACGCGTGGAAATTGGTAGTGGGTGTTATCAAAAGCAAAATTCGGTTTATTCTATACATTGTCATATATATAATATATATATTATATATATATATATATATATATATATAATAATAATATATATATACATATATAGGTATATATCTATATATATCTATATATATATATATATGTATATATATATATATATATATATATATAATATATATATATATATATATATATATATATATATGCAGCCCTTATTGGGTTGCTAGGCCTAGCCCCTAGCCCCTATCATGATAGGCTGAGAGAGAGAGAGAGAGAGAGAGAGAGAGAGAGAGAGAGAGAGAGATAACATTATTGATGATGATGATGATAATAATAATGATGAATATTACGAGAAAAATAGTACCATTTTCAATTCTCGCATCCTAGGCTGATGCAACACATTAGGCTCATAAGTTATCTGCCAACTTATCGTAATGGAAAGTTTTCTCTCAATGATTTCTGTGGAAAACAGTAATTCCTCGTTTTAAAATCACGCTAGGCTTATGGTACGTTTCTTACCATGACGTAAGGACGTCGGGGAAACCAATAATAATTCGTCGTGTAAGAAATTTTATACAAAAAGTAGGAACTTCTCAAAACTAAATAACTTACGGAGTAGATGATGCAGGTCAAATGACTGTAACGTAAGGTGACCAGATTTCTGAAGTGGTATATCTCAATATTTACTGTTATTTACGCTTTTTCAGGGCCCTACGAACCTTCTTGAATCTCTTATCTTGAATTTAAATCAAGCTAGGGTATTATTTAATGATACTTAGCAACGACTGAATAATATTAAGATTATTATCTACGTTGGAAGCGCGGGAAGACTAAGATGCGAGTCAGGGACGTGCAAGACGATGGTGTTTTGGCGGGAGAATTGGTTTTGTGTTCTTGGAAGGTAATCTCGCAAATTTATCGTTATTGTTATTTAAAAAAAGAATTGAAATAGCAATTCAGAGAAGAAAATAGCGGATATTCCATTCTTATCATTATACAGGAGATGAAACTGCGGATATTTTAAGCGAAGTTCACTTATCAGCAGCCGCTATTGTCGACGGAGTACTCCAGAAACGTTACACCAATACGAAGGAGATTTCCTTCATCATTACCTTAATCCCTGCCTGATTTATTAACAGTGCCAATGCGGAAACTTACGTAGCGTTATTTGCTGTCATCGTAGGTAATTAAAGCGGTAAATTTAACGCGTAACACTATTACAAATGAGACTATATACTCGAGTGAAGCCGGCGGACTCCTAGAAACCCTCTAAGCTCTCTCTTGCCTAGGCAGACGACGCACCACTCCAAGAAGTTCCTGTAATTTCAGCAGTCCTCGTTTGTAATGTAACTCCATTAATTTGCCTCGTTAGGGAATGTTCTGACTTAATGGCAAGAAAATCCGACATTTATTTTTCGTTCGCATGGAAAGCAAAATCGAAATTTGAAATGGGGGTTGTTGTCAGGAATGCGCTGCGTGACTATTATTATTCCCCCACCTCTGAGAGACATGTCCGCGATGTTGAAATTTGACTGCTGTTATTTCTAAAATAATACAAAAAACGGAATAATTCAGTTTGCTCTTGTATTTAGTGGAATTTTGAGCCGTAAGTGAGCCATAAGAGCGACTCTCTCTCTCTCTAGGTCCGTCATAAACGCAAATCTACCATCCGAGCCAATATTTTTATTTCTAATTCACACTCGTAAACCTCCCTTTTCTAAAGGATGGACGAGGTTGTGCCCAAACTACGGACATATGGGTATTTTCATGGATACAATAAATAAGTATTCTAATAAAGCATCAAATAAAAAAAGGAAAACAAATGAAATTCAGGAGGGCGGGTTCGCCATAGCAGTATTAATAGTTACGCTGTCCGATAGTTGAAAATGAGGTGATATTACTGTGTATCGATACACTTACAACATATACACATATTCGTAAGGGCGCGGGCACGCCAGCGCACGAACTTACTCCCACACGAAAATAAAATCCAGAAGCTAAGACGGCAAATAAACCAATCCTGAAACGGAAGCCATTATCCGATAGGTCTAACTATAACTATCACTCTTGAACTACTCACGCCATTATGAAAGGGGCAAACTAGCTGGCCGTTTAAACCGGAATTTAATTCTTTACGAAGAACATATATCACTCCATGACGATTGCGGTAGATATTTGACGTCGTGTAGTGTCAAAAATGTCGTTTAAAAAAGTGATTTTCGCCGTGTGTCGTGTCGAAGTGAGCTTCCATCAACATAGCCGGTTGGAGTGCTCTTTGCCAACGTCCGAACCAGAGGTAAACATATGACTTTGTTTTCGTTTGTTATTCGTCATATTTTCACGCCATTTCGATGATATTCGTTCATGTCGAATTGTCGCATTATAGCAATGGGGATTTGTTCTACGCTCTACGGGTCCTGTAGAGCTACACGTCGTCGTTAATACTAAACAAAAGGTCCCCTTCGCGTATAGTTCCTCGGTAGAGCGCCATTTTTTCCCCCCGCGCGAATTTTTTTTTTTTCTTTTGACCTCCAGTTGACCCACCTCTTCAAGGAGGAATAAAAGCGTAATTACTTAAAAAAGGAATATACGGGCATTTCCGTAGTTACTAGAACCCCGTAATTATACGAGCTGCAGCACTATCATGCTTCCCGTTGGGTTATGACAGGACGCCATGTTGGTTCGGATGTAGGTCAAATGATATATCCATTCATATTTTCGATATTATGGTGGATTGAAAGGACAGGCGTACATTACTTTACAGTAGATTTAAGGTGGCATACATAGTTAATGAAAATACGCCCGTGTGCAATAGCAATGATCTTTTATTTTAACAGCTACGTATTTACATGAAATAGGATACCTTACACTAGGCCTAGGCTGTAGGGAATGGAGATTAGGGTCGTGGGTCACAATAAGAAGTGGCAGATGTTTGCTTGTATAGATTTCCTCTTAAAAACACGTGACGTGTAATATACATACATTACTTACATATAATATATAATATATATTATATATATATATATATATATATATATATATATTATATATAATGTGTTGTGTGTGTGTGTGTGTGTATGTGTGTGTAGAGTGCGTTACCTTTGGTAATGCTGTTTTTGTGTATAATCCCAAAATGATTTGTAAGTGAAAATATAATACTACCGATTTGTAAAGGCTTAAAAAAAATATGCATGTAATTCGTACCTCTGAGCTAAAAGTATAGTGTTGTATTACCGTAACAAATATAAGTGAGTTTTAATCCTATTACTCGTGGCGTTTAGTATGGGAGAAATTAAATTGCGTTTTCACTTGTGTATTGTAGATATTTTTTTATATTTTACACCCCCAGTCTCTCTCTCTCTCTCTCTCTCTCTCTCTCTCTCTCTCTCTCTGTGCTAGATTATTTCATGAGCCATTTTTAAAAAAAATATCCTTATCACTTACTGACGTTCTGTCTTCTCTCTCTCTCTCTCTCTCTCTCTCTCTCTCTCTCTCTATAAGTTATTTTAACAACTGTTAAAATTCTCCCCCTCTCTCTCTCTCTCTCTCTATAAGTTATTTTAACAACTGTTAAAATTCTCCCACTCTCTCTCTCTCTCTCTCTCTCTCTCTCTCTCTCTCTCTCTCTGCTAGATTATTTTATAATCTAATCAGTTTTTCTAGTTGTTTTAAGAACTTACAGTTCTCTCTCTCTCTCTCTCTCTCTCTCTCTCTCTCTCTCTCTCTCTCTCTCTCTGTGATGAAGATAGGAACGCTCTACAAAGAGACCTTAACAAAGTATATGATTGAGGCAGAGGTAAATAGGATGGTATTTAACTCTGATAAATTTGAATCAATAAATTATGGAGACAGAGAAGGAAAGCTATATGCATATAGGGGACCTAATAATGAGACAATCATAAATAAGGAAGCAGTTAAAGACCTTGGTGTGATGATGAATAGGAACATGTTATGCAATGATCAAATAGCAATTCTGTTGGCAAAATGTAAAGCAAAAATGGGAATGTTGTTACGGCACTTCAAAACAAGAAAAGCTGAACACATGATTATGCTTTATAAAACATATGTTCATAGTCCACTTGAATATTGCAATATGATATGGTACCCACACTATCAAAAGGATAGTGCACAAATAGAGAGTGTACAAAGGTCCTTTACAGCTAGAATAGAAGAAGTTAAGGACCTTGACTACTGGGAAAGATTACAATCCTTAAAATTATATAGTCTAGAAAGGAGAAGAGAACGCTACATGATAATTCAGGCATGGAAACAGATAGAAGGAATAGCCGAAAACATCATGGAACTAAAAATATCAGAAAGAGCAAGCAGAGGTAGATTAATAGTGCCCAAAACTATACCAGGAAAAATAAGGAAAGCACACAGGACATTAATCCACTACGCACCAGCATCGATAATGCAGCGTCTATTCAATGCGTTGCCAGCTCATCTGAGGAATATATCAGGAGTGAGCGTAGATGTGTTTAAGAATAAGCTCGACAAATATCTAAACTGCATCCCAGACCATCCAAGATTGGAAGATGCAAAATATACCGGAAGATGTACTAGCAACTCTCTGGTAGACATTAGAGGTGCCTCACACTGAGGGACCTGGGGCAACCCGAACGAAATGTAAGGTCTGTAAGGTAAGGTCTCTCTCTCTCTCTCTCTCTCTCTCTCTCACTTGCGATATCGACGTCCTCCGAAAAAAGGAGAGAGTTTGTCCTTGAAAAGATTAACTCGAGCCATCGTTTATCCCTTCATGATTTCACATTGATATCAAACTGGAAGATCGGACCAAATACGGACACGCGGAAGTTACGACACTCGTCGTAACGAGATATAGATATTGCGACGAATCAGGTGCGCGCTCTCTCTCTCTCTCTCAGACTCAAAAAATGAAAACTTGGGGAGCTATGCAATTCAGGACGACTATGAAACTCATGGCAGTGGTAGTTTCCGAAATGCTTTTATAGTATCAAATACTATCTAAAAAAAAAGATTTTTTTAAAAAGATATATCGTTTAGTTCCGAGTGTCTGGTAACACAAATATTTCAAGGTTACCTTCACCATCGATCGCCATCGAAAACGCGTCATTGTCGTCACCATTTCGATTGTGTTTAAAACCGCATCATGTCGTTTTTTGTTTTTGTTTTTTTGTCTTCTCGTCCTTTGAAGCGAATTTTGCGCTTGAACTAAATGTCGAGAGAGAGAGAGAGAGAGAGAGAGAGAGAGAGAGAGAGATTATTTCGAAATGGTTCTCTCGTATTTGTACCCAAGTTCCTTTTGAAGGAATTCTGTAAAAAAATATAGAGATTTTTAACGGATGTTTTCATTTCTGTTTTCCGCGTGATGGGTCTGACGCTTTTGAATTCTGTTGTATATGCTACAGTCTACCCTTTTTTAAGAGTAGCATTATTGCTTGGACAGCGAGGGAATGACGCCCCTTCTTAAGAGTAGCATTATTGCTTGGACAGCGAGGGAATGACGCCCCTTCTTAAGAGTAGCATTATTGCTTGGAAAACGAGGCAATGGCAAATATACAGTTTCATTTACCTCCCGTCCGGTATCCGTGGAATATTTAAAGAAGCTCACCGCCAGTATATCATATGGACGTCATTAATCGACTATTTTTTTTTCAAAATGAAAATATTATTGATCTTTTACGAATCTTCAAAATATTCCGGGAAGGACTGCACTGAATCGTCCTGTGATAAGTACTGTGTACCTAGACTGAGTTGGTAGTCTGTTGATATACATTGTGTAAGTAGACTGAATCGGAATCTGTTAATATGCATTGGGTATCCAGACTGAGTAGGAGTCTGTAGATATATCTTGTGTACTTAGACTGACCTGGAGTCTTAGAATACATTGCTTACCTGTGCTGAATTTCAGTCTGTTAATATTTAATGCGTTACTTAGACTGAGTTTGAGTCTGTTAATATATAATATGTAGTTAGACTGAGTTGGAGTAATTTAGTCAGTCTAGTGAAGGCACATTTTACCAGTCAGTCTAGTCCTTTCAGTCACCTGCATTCAGTATGGTAGGGCCAGTTTTAGCCAGTTTGCTAAAGGCACATGTAAGCAGTCACATGTAAGCAATCTAGGCATCACATCTAGCTTTTCAACCTAATCACATTTAACCTGTAAACTGATTCACATTTAGCAAGTCTACAGAAGTCACATGTAAGCAGGTTGATAAAGTCATATTTAGCCAGACTATCGAGACTATGTATTCATTCGCATTTAGGGAGTGTACTCAGTCACATTCAGCGAGACTGCTATTTTCCAGATAGATGATCTCCTGAGTGACAAGTAGCCAGTCTACTGAGTACAATTCAGGCCGTTTAGTCTGTTTACTGAGGCATGCTTAGCTAGCCATTCTGCTAAACTTACGGTTTACTATTTAGTGGCCTTCAGCTAGTAGATTGGAGTGGAGTGCTTTGTTTTTGAATTGATTGTAAAGAATTACATTTGATAGCAGGTAGTGCTTTGTTTCTGAGGGTTGCAGTATGAAGACAGCTTTGTTTTGATATTAGGAGAAATGAGTTTAGGATTTTATTTTTGATTAATGAAGGTTGCAAAGGATTTCATTTGATGGGATGTAGTGTTTAGTTCCTCATGGATATGACTGTACTTATTTTACTCGGGGAGTAAGCCTACAAACTACTTCGTTGTTGTTCTTGTTCTTGTTGGGAGGTAGGAAAGACTAAAAAAGGTCTGAAAAAGGTGTTTCGCGTCGAGTTAAAGATACAGGAATTTTAGGATAGGATGGATATGATTTATTTATTAGAATAAAAATGTAAAAAAAATGAATGATGTGCGTGTCAAACGGCACAGAAAAATTATTTCTAATGAAATGTACCGTATTTAATTTTAATTTTCGTTGGTGGAACAAGGCGTTATCTGACCGTAGATTTTAGCACGAGCCCGAGAAAGATGCAGGTCGGATCACGCCTTGTTACTTTTACTGGAGAAGACAACAAAATATTATTTCCTTTCTTGTCAAAGTTATTGCTCAACACTCTCGCAGGCAACAGGGTGAAAGTTCTTATTAAAATATGATGCAAGTCCTTTTGTCAGGTTTTATATAGAGCGTTTTTCCCTGATCTTTTAAAAGTGTATTTTTCAACTTGATCAACAGCGAGGGAGAGAGATGTGAGTGTGACAGCTTATTCCATTTTTAGTGAGAGATATCTAGATATATATTCATTCTGACGGCGCACATCGGTAAAAAGTCTAAGTGAGATTTAGTTCTAGAAATGAGAAGAAGTCGTTGAGTGGGACGGATTTTCCAAGAGCTTATCGCGTGGGATTACACGGGAGAGAATCCCTCCAGTGGAAATGGTCGATTCCACTTACATATTTTTGTCGTTTTTACAAACAGGAATTTAGCTTTATTACTACTTTCAGAAGAAATGATCAGGATGAGATCTCGCGGTTTTTGATGGAAATCATCGAGAGAGAGAGAGAGAGAGAGAGAGAGAGAGAGAGAGAGAGAGAGAGAGATCTGTCATAGGTAGATACTGAATGTCCCGTATACCTCTGACGACTATAGACCAGTTTTAGGAAGCAGGACTCTCTCTCTTGTTGATGGTGGAGAGCTTTGCAATACTTTACCTTTAATGACACAGGAGGAAAAGCCTCCTGTATTTCAAGATATCTTTGTCTTTTCAAGCAGATGGCTGCTAAATCGAGGAAGAAATACGCAGCGGTGTAAATGTGAATGTAGTTTATTTATTTACGTCTTTACATTTATGTCTAGTTTATTGTTTTATTCGGATTGAGAAGGAGAATCGAGCAGGTTCACGAGTGCTCTCGTTTATAATATATATATAAAAAAATATATATAATAATTTTTTATAATATATTAAACTATATAATATATATATAAATATATATAATAATAATATAATAAATTAATATATATATATATATTTCTCATATTACCCAATTTATATCCACTGTTGGATTGGTTTCTTTCAACCGATTCTATGGGTCCGGGTGGGAAAAGTATTCCCCATGTTTGTATTCCGGAGCCATAATTTATGAAAGTATTCTTTTGACGAAAGAGCAGTTTATGAAATTACCCTGTATTGCGAGACGATAATTTATGACATTATTCTGTATAGCGGATCAAGAATTTATGAAGGTATTCTGTATTGCGGAACAAGAATTTATACCAAATATTTCGTGATGTGGAACGGTAATTTATGAATGTATTTTGTAATGAGAAACAATAATTTATGAATGGATTTTTGTAATGAGACACAATAATTTATGAATGTATTTTGTAATGAGAAACAATAATTTATGAATGTATTTTGTAAAGAGAAACAATAATTTATGCCAGTATTTTTTGTATTGCAAAAACAATGATGTATGGAAGTACTTCGTACTGAGAAACGATAATTTATGAAATTAAGCTACAAATCTATTTAATCTGTAATATTCTCTTATTTTTATTTATATATTTATCTATTTTTTTCAGATTCGACCTCGTCGATAGGTAGGGAAACCATGGCGTCTGTGAGTTAAGATAAATTCATCTATATTTCCCAGAATTTAAATCTCGGGCGTGTTAAATGGATGTTGTACAGGTAGGTATTTACCGGAATATGTTTACTCGTATGTATGTACCGG
>NC_061105.1:9386182-9391576 GCF_015104395.2 Macrobrachium nipponense | reverse complement strand
CCAAAAATAAAAGATAAGACCGATACAACTGAAATTCAGGGGACGTCACCATCAGAGAAAAACAACACACGAAAGTTATAATTTAAAGGAACCAGGAAAACAACAAGGCATGGACGTTATGTAGAACAAAACACGAAAAAAGCAACCACATACGAACGTTATACTAGAACAGAAATCGAGGAAAACAACAAGATGTGAACGTTGTATAGAACAAAACCGACGCAACAACAAAACTCGAAAGCCGTATAGAACGAAAAACCAGGAAAACAACAGGATGTGAACGTTGTATAGAACAAAAACGAAGCAGCAACAAAATTCGGACGTTATACTAGAACAGAAATCGAGGAAAACAACGAGATGTAAACGTTGTATAGAAGAAAACCGACGCAACAACAAAACTCGAAAGCTATATAGAACGAAAACCCAGGAAAACAACAAAACGAAAACAACGAGACATTGGTCGCTACATATTACCAAACGTGAATTAAAAAATCAACAACAAAACATCACCGAGAAAAAACAAGAAGTCACGGTCGCTCTATAAAACAAAAAGACACCTTATAACCCAAAATAGCATCTAGAAAAAAAATAAAAACCCACAAACGAGACCATAAGTTATGAGAGGGATTCAATGCCTATAAAAACGACCCCCACAAAAAACCAAGTTTTTTTTTTTTTTTTTTTTTTTTGGCCTTTATGATATCGCTGTCATTAAATCATCATATGCTAATGAGGAGGACGATGAGTTGATGGGGGAAATTAAGAAATATTACTGGATCTCAGGCAAGTTTTTGAGGAGAAAATCCAGAAAAGAAAAAGTTATGGCTTGTTAGAGCGTCCTGTGCCCCTTATTATTATCATTTTTCTTTTTTTTTTTTTTTTTTTTTTTTTTTTTTTTGCTCTATCACAGTCCTCCAATTCGACTGGTGGTAATTTACAGTGTTGGGTTCCGGGTTGCATCCTGCCTCCTTAGAAGTCCATCCCTTTTCTTACTATGTGCGCCGTTTCTAGGATCACACTCATCTGCATGAGTCCTGGAGCTACTTCAGCCTCTAATTTTTCCAGATTCCTTTCCAAGGATCTTGGGATCGTGCCTAGTGCTCCTATGATTATGGGTACAATTTCTATTGGCATATCCCATATCCTTCTTATTTCTATTTTCAGGTCTTGATACTTATCCATTTTTCCCCTTTCGTTCTCTTCAACTCTGGTGTTCCATGGTATTTATTATTATTTATATTATTATTATTATTATTATTATTATTATTATATTATTATTATTATTATTCAAAGAAAACTCATAACCACACGAGTTAATAAAATAAGATGGATAAGTAAATCCACAATAATATGTCCGTTTGATCTTGTTATTTAAAATACAAAGCAGAAAGCTTTCGATGTCTTGCACGGTCCCCTTGTCAATAGAAAGCTTTCTGTTTTGTATTTTAAATAACAAGATCAAACGGACATATTATACGGATTTTCTTTTCCATTATTATTATTAATTTATTATTATTATTATTATTATTATTATTATTATTATTATTATTATTATTATTATTATTATTATTATTATCATTGATCTCAGGCAAGAATTTCAAGGGGAAGATCTAGAAAAAAATCAGGACGTATTTGAGTGTCCTGTTCACATGATTATTATTATTATTATTATTATTATTATTATTATTATTTTTATTATTATTATTATTATTATTATTATTATTATTATTATTATTATTATTATTATTATTATTATTATTATTATTATTATTATTATTATTAGCTTCAACCTCATAACTGCATGAGTTATGAGGTAGAACTCTCGGGGGAAGAATTAAACAGTTCCTCGTATTGTGATCAGATTTCATTTTTTACATTTACCCACTGTTAACTTGACTTTTTTTCTTCTTCTTCTTCTTATTCTCCTCTCCATTTTTCGTCCTCTTTAGATACACAGCCGTTCAACTCGACAGATGTCATCTTCGCAAGTTAATTGTCTTTTAGACTAGGTCTATACGTTCTCAATAATAATGATAATTAATGTTTTGTCCACACGTCTTTCTTAGTTTATAAAAAGAATAACCATCCCAAATGCACCCACGTGAGTTAAATTGGATAACATACATTCCCATGAATAAAAACAGTAGGCACAACTCCTTATTGAATGAATATTTTACTTTAACATGATACAAAATACAAAAAAAACACTGCGGCAAAAAAAACAAAATATTCACACAAAACCAATAGAACGCAAAGCCTTCTAATGAGGATATAAACATACACAAAAGTGTACAGAGGAGGAAGTCGCCATTAAACAAGTATACTGAAATACAACCCCTTGCTCGGACGGACAGTCCTCTTAACAAATATACACAGTACACATCAGGGGATGGCATCAGAGAAGAAGACGGTGGTCACTGCAACATTCATTCTTTTAGCACAGAAATCTAACATGCACACACACACATACACACACACACACACACACACACACACACACACACATATATATATATATATATATATATATATATATATATATAATATATATATTACATACATATATATATATATACATACATATATATATATATATATATATATATATATATATAATATATATACACAGAGGACACACACAAACACACACACACACACACACACATATATATATATATATATATATATATATATACTTTCACTTAATTTGCTCATTAATAATTCATTTTTCAATTAATAGTTTTTCATATCTGAAGATGCGATTCTAGTTTCACTGACAGGTAGATGAATGACCTGCTATTCAACAAAAAAACAAAAAATATTGAGAAGAACCTTCCATAAAAAAAAGGAAACACTAAACAGAATTCTATACTGTAGAGACTTAATGCCACTTTCGGAAGCATAAATATAATTCCCGTTTACCAAATGGAAACTGGGAATTGTAATCAGGATTATTCCTCATTCCGGGAATACTGGTTCAGTCATACCAATTTCACCAACCGTTTACCCAAGTCACTGGCAAGTATCAGAGGCGTAATTATGGATGTTAACACAGAAACGCATCTCTAATAAATGAGAACAAAACCATAATCTTTGCAAAACTACAGCGTCACTGATAAGATCAAATCTCCACAAAATCCCACATCACGAAAATGTAAGAAATCTTAAATTTGTCAAAGGAATAACTCATTTCAAATACGATTAAAAAGTTAACAACATCGCACTTGTAAACAAATAAAGTACCACACATTCCAGGTACATTTTTTAACGGAAAAAACGCATAATCCGTCGTTTAAAAACAAAACAAAACAAAAATAGCGAGGAAAACGTCAGTCGCCTTTGTAACAAAATCCAATCACACAGTAAAAAAAAAACCTGTTATTCAATTTTTGAAAAAACATTACTAAACATTTAAGAGACTTATTCATAAAACGACACTTTTTTTTTTTTTTTTCATTTCAAAACAATTTCTGGAGTAGAATAGAGGCACCAAAATCCAACTCACAAATTCCCAAAATCTATATTCCAGCGTAGATAGAAAAAAAAACACTTCTGGTTTTTCCACTAAACAGTTTTGCGTAAAAAAAAACAACAACAGTCGCAACAATACCAAACGACTTTGGGAAAAAAAATGCATCACAAATTTCATAGAAATAAAGAAAGATTCCATTACGTAGCAACCACTTCCAGTAATTCCATGGACCAGAGGTTCCGCAGGATGACTGCAGGTGCGTAATGCGTTACTGGAACTCGCACGTACCTGGGTGGAAAGAGGCAGTGGGCGCCCGCCAGGTTTGGGGAACTACAGAAAATGTGAACGTGGGGCGGAAGCCTTCCCGGCCTCTTATATATATACACGAAGACGACGCAGACGCAGACGACGACCGAATCACGCAACGGCGTCAAGCAGGGTTGGGCACTTCGCCCTTTCCAGATCTCCAAAAGAAGCCTTGAATCTCGACTCCATTCGACCACTTCCGGGCCCAGACCACTCCACTTTTAATAAGCAAACAATGAAATAAACAACTTCCAATGCATATCGCCCAACAAACCTCATAAAACCTTTAAATTAATAAACAAACTGGAAACCTCCCTGGAACATCACCATCATTCCAGGTCGTCTGCCAGTGGCTCATCCTCGCTGCGCGATTGGCGGACGGAGCGTGACGTCACAGGGTTGGCCACGCCCCCTCCCCCGGCTGAATGAAAGTGAAGATGATCTTCGGGGTTAAGTTTATTGCTTTTTTTCCAGCATATCTTCTTTCTTTCTGTTTGTCTGGATTCCTCAGGTTGTTTCGTGGTTCCCTTGTCTACTCATGTGACGTCATTAACGGTAGGGTTAATCATTTTGATTTATCTTTGGGTTTTATTACGAAGTTGTATATGCAAATAAAACGTGGTACACATTCATTCATAAAAAAAGCTACGAGAACCATAAAACACATAAATGAACCTTTTATAAGAACGGGAACAGATGCTGTGTGTCATTATAAGCAAATGATTTTCTCATTAGCCAAAAAAAGATAAAAAAAAAAAAAAGAGCACGAGCAGGAAATTAATAGTTTTAGTGTACCATACCAGGAACTCTATTATTATTACTATTATCAGTATTAATGAGAGAAAAAACTGTTTACTTTTAGCAAAGGATAATATCAAAAAGGCAATATCCGGTATTGGAACATTCATCTATCGCAATAAAGATATAATCGATGACGCCCCCCCCCAAAAAAAAAGACATATAACAAACTATTTTTCATACACTTACATAAAAGATTCACACACGTCTATATTATTATTATTATTATTATTATTATTATTATTATTATTATTATTATTATTATTATGAAAGAAGGTGTCTGCCGTCTGAGGATACTGGGATATCTTACGCTACAACAGCCTGTCTTTAATTATCATTATTAATTTCAATGATTAAATATTAAATTTAGGATAAGCTCTTGGGGCGAATCAAGAATTCTTCTGCTATACTTACAATCTTGGTGTGACTAATAGAGAGTTTACATAGAAAAAATATATACATTGTAAATTTAATGTATATATAGATACACACATATATACATACATACATACATACACGAGTATATAATGTGTGACTGTGTATGCGCGTATGTAAATTCAAAATGATTATAGCATGTTTGCAAAAAAGTGACAGAAAAACTAGTTAATCGAATTCAGCTCACGCAGCGAGTTATCAAAAGGATTATTCAATTAAAGTACAAAGTTCTGCTAAATAGTTACCCACCTGTAAAAATAAAAGGACGAAAATTATTACGGATTAAAATATGCATTGTAGCGGAACACACGCAATAAAATATTCGGAAGGAAAAATGCAGTAATATATATATATATATATATATATATATATATATATATATA
>NC_061105.1:9376182-9378682 GCF_015104395.2 Macrobrachium nipponense | reverse complement strand
ACATACATGAAGAAACCCGCCTCTCACGTACAAATCTCACAATACGCCCAAAAACGAACGCTGGTCAACCTGAAGAAGAAGAAGAGGAGGAGGGGGGGAGGAGGAAGGAGGAGGAGGAGGAGGAGGAGGTCCTCTGTCATATCCCGGAGGTGCGGATGCCGTCGTGATAAAGGTAATGTTACCGGTCCTTCAACCGATTTGCCTTGGGCGTGAGAAGATAAAAAAAAATAATAATCGGTAACCCTAACCCACCGATAGAGTAATCGTTGAATGTCACTGGGTCAAGAGAAAGAGAGAGAGAGAGAGAGAGAGAGAGAGAGAGAGAGAGAGAGAGGGGGAGGGAGGGGGGGGCGTGGTTTGGGCTTGGGTGGGGTCAATGTTGGTAATATTTCCATTGCGTATGGCGTCCTAAGATGCAAAGGAATTACACTGAGAGAGAGAGAGAGAGGAGAGAGAGAGAAGAGAGAGAGAGAGAGAGAGAGAGAGAAAGTATTCAGACTTCTAAATAAAACCAGCGAATTTATGATCACATAAATTTTAGGCTTTTGATCAAATTAAGAGCATTCGGCCATCAAAAGGTTGCTCGCTTCCCTCAGCTTACAGTCTTTCATAAAATATATATATTTTCCCAAATCAGCTTACAGTCTTTCCAAAAATCCAAATATATATATATTTTTCCCTAAATTAAATTTCTTTCAGTTAAGTCCAGCAATGACTTCAAAATGGAAAAAAAATGTTAACCGTTATTCTATACAGCTTTTGATCATACGCACAAATTCGTTAAAATTGTTATAGTCTTTGAATAATACTTCAAACATAAAAAACCACGCAAAAAAAAAAATCCCTAAATTTCAACAAAACTCATTATCTTTAAAACTGACGTTCCCACAGAGGCGAAATGAACGTTTGAATATTTCATTTCTGGGGCGGCCTAAGAACGAACGCAATTAATAAATAGTTGTTGTAAAACCTAAAAAAAACACGTTGTTCGTTTCCTCCTAATGGGATGACTATAATAGGCCAGTAATAGCATGCTAATTTATTTCGCTAACCGGGCCCGATTGAAATATGGTCCTAAAGTCCACGTTCTATTTTCCAGCTCCGGGAAATAATTATGCGGAAATCTACCATTCGCCTGCTAAACATAATAGTTTTCCCTGGAATTCTCTCTCTCTCTCTCTCTCTCTCTCTCTCTCTCTCTCTCTCTTCAGTCAAAATTGTTCGATGCATTCGGTCTATTCTGGTGACAATTTTCATTCTGTATAACCTTCGTCTGATTACTTCTGGACCATTTTTGGCTTCATAAATATTCGTGCATTACTTTTAAATGATTATATATATATATATATATATATATATATATATAGTAAAAAAAAATATATATATATATTAAAATATATATATGTATATGATATGTATGTATTGTATGTTATAGCATATATGATGCATATTATATATATCTATATATATATATATATATATATATATATATTATATATATATATAATAATATATATTAGATATATATATATATATATATATAATATATATATATATACATAATATAATATATATATATATATATATTTATATATATATATGTGGTGTGTGTGTGTGTGTGTGTGTTGTGTGTGTGTGTGTGTGTAATAAAAGGAGCCCATAAAAACTTATTGTAATAACTAGATCCGACAAAGACGGCAAAATCGTAATCATGGACAAAGGCTTCTACCTCGACAAAATAACCAACTCCTTAGCGACACAAACACTTACTGCAAACTGACGAAAAAATCACCTCCATAACGTCCCCACAGAATTTTTTCGGAAAGTAAGATTAATTGGCCAAGACAAAAAGAGAATTGAACTATTAGAGAAATTTAAAGTAATTAATCGTAAACTACCCTACTTTTATGGCCTTCGCAAAACTCACAAAGACAACATTCCATTCAGACCCATCGTTTCATGTGCCGGAGCTTTCAATTACATAATTTCTAAAGGGTTAGCTGGCCTCCTTTCCCCTTTTTAAGGCACTTTTTCTCCCAGTCACATTAAACATTCGGAAGATTTTTGTCACAAATTCAGAGAAGCACATATACCACTTCACAACATAAAACTTTTAAGCCTTGACGTAGATTTCCTGTTCACAAAAGTACTAATACAGGACGTTCTTCAGTTTTTGAGGAAAAAATTATCCCCCCTATTCAGATCATTTCCCATTGGCACTTGACAATATAATAAAGTTAGTTTAATTATGTGTATCTAATAACGTATTTTCATTCGGGGAATGATTCTATAAGCAAAAATTCGGGTGTAGTATAAGTACTCCTTTAAGTCCTGTTTTAGCCAATCTGTACATGGAATACTTTGAAACTACAGTAATAAATGCAATAAAACCCAAAAACATGCTGTGGATGAGATATGTAGATGATATTCTAACATTTTGGTATGATAGATGGGGCAGTTTTAATGAATTATTTTCAAAATTAAACACAATTTTGCCATT
>NC_061105.1:9359335-9375682 GCF_015104395.2 Macrobrachium nipponense | reverse complement strand
TGTACCAAATTGCAGCCCTCTAGCCTCAGTAGGTTTTAAGATCCGTGGGCGGACAGGAAAAGTCCTTTTATAGAAAACTAAAAAAGCGAACCTCGATACTAACGCTTTAATATTCTCTCTCTCTCTCTCTCTCTCTCTCTCTCTCTCTCTCTCTCTCTCTCTCTCTCTGGCACTGTCAGTCAGATACCCCCAAATGTAGCAAATTCCTGACAATGAAAACCACCAACCTCTCCTGAGCTTTCATATGTCTTGGGGAAAGGGTCAAGATGTTAAACACCCAATTTGGCCGTCATGGACACCTTCTCTACTTCCAAGAGGACTGCAATCATATTCCTTCTCTCTCTCTCTCTCTCTCTCTCTCTCTCTCTCTCTCTCTATTGGGATGATTAATGGTTGGAGGTGCGAGAGGACTACCATACAGCTGAACCTCTGACTGTTTTGCCAGCTGTGGTTCCTCCCTTTTCTGCTGGAAGGGTGGTATTTCGCAATGGCCATGGAAAGGTTTACAGTACCCGCCGTTTATTTTGCCGTGTTTCGTGTTTTTTTATGCTGATGGGCTCGGTAATAGAATAACAAGGGATTTCGCCAATTTTGCTGTTGTGCCTGTAGTCGAAATGACAGCGTTTACGTTTTTTGCTCATGAGAGATTTTAACTTTTGAAGCTAGTGTTCGTAAACGTTTTGTTCAACGGGTTACGAAAGGTATTACCACTGGGTATAGAATAGGTTTGAACGTTATGTTACTGTGTACATTTTTATATTGTGTAACTTTATATTTGCTATATTATTCAACTTTATTTTGTAAAGTAGAATTTGTGGTAATATCCCTAAAGGGGTCTCAGTACTTAAACTGTCTTGGGATTGGAACTTTTTAAAAGTAGATTTTATGGTAGAATCCATAAATGGGGTCTTTTAACACTTAAGCTGTCTTGGCATTGGAGTTATTGATCAGAATGTTGATGCCTTCAATTGATAAAGGAGCCTTCTGATCCTGTTCTGCCAGTGTAAGTGGATCGAGCGTTTCCTTAACACACTCAGTTTTTCCTTCTTCTGCCTCCCGTGGCCTTCAAATTATGGAATTCGTATTCACTTCTGTTATTCAGTTCTTTCTCAGCAAGTCCACGCAATCGTAAAGTATTTATATTCATCTTTTCCACTGAGCAAACTTTTTAATAGTTTCCTTTTGATAATTGGCTCTTTTTCTCTTTCCCGAGTTCATAACTTTCCGCTGTTCATATTCTGCAATAGCAAAGACCTCTCGTGTCATCACTTGACCTCGATGCCAAGCTGAAATAGAGCCGGAATTAGAAGCGAATCTGCGAGGTCATAGTCACGTCAAATATACATTTATTTTTGTCGTGTCGACGTTAGGAAACGTATTTTTTAATTTGAATTTTTCGTATCTTCTCACTGATATTTTTTTTAGTAAGCTTTCATGAATACTCATTTTTACCTACTTATTTTTTAAGCTGTTTGATCAGCGTCATATTGTGAGCTCGTTTTGTTAAAGGATGTTGCCAAAGTTTTATGTCGTCTATCGAAGTATTTTTTAAAAATTCTCATTGTAGATTTCTATATGCTGATATTTTCCAGATCTCATGTTAATAATTTACTTTTATAATTTCTCTCTCTCTCTCTCTCTCTCTCTCTCTCTCTCTCTCTCTCTCTCTCTCTCGCTTGTCCTCCCTCTCCCCCTCCCCCCGCATCCTCACCTTTCCGTTCCCTCTCCCTCCTCATCTCTCTCTCTCATCCCTCCGTCTCTCTCTCTCTCACTAAAAACCATGTTAATCCTTTACTTTATTATTTTTACTCATTTGCTAAGTTGCGACATCGAGTCTGAAAAGAGACTGTGATCTTTCTTTCTCTCTCCTCTCTCTGAAACGGTTAATCATTTTATTTTTCCTACTCATTTGCGGTATCGAGTTTTAGAAAGGGATTGTCGATATCTCTCTCTCTCTCTCTCTCTCTCTCTCTCTCTCTCTCTCTCTCTCTCAAGCATTGATGAAGCACAATCGTAACTCACGTTGAAATATCTTATATGTCAAATAAATGTTTCCCCGAACATTTTCAGATCGCTCGGCCAATTGGAGAGATGACAAATTCTCTCCGCTAAAAACCCAATTGGAAGATGAGTTATTTATGACTCGGTCAAACAATTGATCATTGTACTATATAGGAAGCCTTGTCCCTGAGGCTACCTCTTCCCTGATTCTCTGATTTGTGACCTATAGAATTCGCATCCTGGGCGGGGAAGAGACCGAGGTATATATATGGGAGCCTTATTTTAAAAGGTAATATATCTCTTTTGGCTTGTGCAGTGAAATAATCATCTAGTCGTGGAATGTTACGTGTGAAAAGTGGGTTTAGGAGAGAGAGAGAGAGAGAGAGAGAGAGAGAGAGAGAGAGAGAGAGAGAGAGAGAAGTAATCTTTAGCCCTACCAGGAGGAAAACCATTCATCAAATTCTTAAGTTCTGAAGATTCTCTCTCTCTGTCTCTCTCTGTCTGTATCTCTCATTCATCAAATTCTGGAGACTCTCTCTCTCTCTCTCTCTCTCTCTCTCTCTCTCTCTCTCTCTTTCTCCAAAATAGACTCAAGCAGAGTCAGCTGTTGTCCAGAGTTTCGTCTCGATCAATCGTTTCTTATATGTCATGTCGAACTTGTGTAAATAAATATGGATGTGTTCAGGGATACGATATCTATAATAGGTTGAGAAGAAGGGATGGTAGCAGGTGAGAAGTTTAGGTTAGAGGTGGAAAGTGAGGAGAGGGGGAGGAGGGCTTTTGGGGTTCTAGAAGAAAGGGTTATGAGGTGGAGGAGTTTGAGGTGAAGATGCTGGGGGAGGGAGGTGGCGAGGTTGGACGAGAGGGGTGAGGGTGTGGGATTTGAAGGACCCTAATTAGGGGTCTCGAATGAAGAAATGTTTGGATGTTTTAGTAACATTAAATGAAGAAATGTTTGGATGTTTTTAGTGGCCTTGAATGAGAATGTTTGGATGTTTTTAGTGACTTTGAATGAAGAATGTTTGGATGTTTTAGTGACTTTGAATGAAGAATGTTTGGATGTTTTAGTGGCATTGAATGAAGAATGTTTGGATGTTTTTAGTGGCTTTGAATGAAGAGATATTTGGATGTTTTTAGTGACCTCGAATGAAGAATGTTTGGATGTTTTTAGTGGCTTTAAATGAAGAGATGTTTGGATGTTTTTAGTGGCCTCGAATGAAGAATGTTTGGATGTTTTAGTGGCTTTAAACGAAGAAATGTTTGGATGCTTTTAGTGGCCTCGATTGAAGAATGTTTGGATGTTTTTAGTGGCCTCGAATGAAGGATGGTTGGATGTTTTTAGTGGCCTCGAATGAAAAAATGTTGGATGTTTTTTTAGTTGGCTTTTCGAAAAATGAAAATATTTTGCCTGTTTTAAGTGGCTTTAAAAAACGAAGAAAAAATGTTTGGATGTTTTTTAGTGGCCTCGAATGAAGGGGAATGTTTGGATGTTTTTAGTGGCCTTGAATGAAGGATGTTTGGATGTTTTTAGTGGCCTTGAATGAAGGATGTTTGGATGTTTTTAGTGGCTTTAAATGAAGAAATATTTGGATGTTTTTAATGACTTTGAATGGAGAATGTTTGGATGTTTTTAGTGGCCTTGAATGAAGGATTTTGGGGTTTTGGGATGTTTTTTTTAGTGGCCTGAATGGGAAGGGATGTTTGGGTGTTTGTTAGTGGCCTTGAATGAAAGGGGGGATGTTTTGGATGTTTTTTTAAATGGCTTTTAAAAAGGAAAGAAATGTTTGGGATGTTTTTTAATTTACTTTGAATGAAGGAAATTTTGAAAAAATTTTTTTAATTTTTTTGGGGGATGTTTTTTAATGACTTTGAATGAAGAAATTTTTGGATGTTTTTAATGACTTTGAATGAAAAATGTTTGGATGTTTTGGTGGCCTTAAATGAAGGATGTTTGGATGTTTTTAGTGGCCTTGATTGAAGAATGTTTTGATGTTTTAGTGGCCTTGAATGAGGAATGTTTGGATGTTTAGTGGCCTTGAATGGAGGATTTTTGGATGTTTTTAGTGACATTAAATGGAGAATGTTTGGATGTTTTAGTGCCTTGAATGAAGGATGTTTGGATGTTTTAGTGACCTTGAATGAAGGATGTTTGGATGTTTTTAGTGGCCTCGAATGAAGAATGTTTAGATGGCTTTGTGGTATTAAATGAAGGATGTTTGGATGCTTTTAGTGGCCTTGATTGAAGGATTTGGTTGGTTTTTTTTTTCCTTTTTTTTTTTCAATGGCCTTTGAATGAGGAATGTTTGGATGGTTTTAGTGGCTTGAAGGCATGAAAGGAATGTTTGGATGTTTTTAATCTTTTGAATGGCTTTGAATGAGAATGTTTGGGCCATGTTTTTAGTAAGGGGCCCTTGAATGAAGAGGTTGGTTGTTTTTAATGGCCTTTGAATGAAGAATGTTTGGTTGTTTTTTCGTTTGGCCTGAATGAAGGAAATGGTTTGGATGTTTTAAGTGGCCTTGAAGAAGGGATGTTTGGATGTTTAATGGCCTTGAATGAAGGATGTTTGGTGTTTTTGTGGGCTTGAAGAAAGGAATGTTTGGGATGTTTGTGGCCTTTGAATGAAAGGAAGTTTGGATGTTTTTAGTGGCCTTGAATGAAGGATGTTTGGATGTTTTTAGTGGCCTTGAATGAAGGATGTTTGGATGTTTTTAGTGGCCTTGAATGAAGGATGTTTGGATGTTTTTAGTGGCCTTGAATGAAGAATGTTTGGATGTTTTTAGTGGCCCTTTGAAAAAAAAATGAAGATGTTGGTGTTTTAGGGTTTGCCTTGGAAGAAATGTTTGGATGTTTGGACGTTTTTTGGCCTTTGAATGAAGGAATGTTTGGACCTGTTTTTTCTTTGGAATTTTTTTTTTGAGGGAAATTGTTTGAGTTTTATTGAACTTGAATGATGATTTGTTGTTTTTAGTCGCTTTGAATGAAGAATGTTTGGATGTTTTAGTGGCATTAAATGAAGAATGTTTGAATGTTTTAGTGGCCTTGAATGAAGGATGTTTGGATTTTTTTAATGGCCTTGAATGAAGAATGTTCCACCAACAAAAATTAAAATAAACACACTATATTTCATTAGAAATAATTGTCCTGTGCTGTTTAACATGAAAACCCTTTTCAGACCTTTTTAGGCTTTTCCATAGAGCTTTCCTACCCTCCCCCACCCCTCCAACAACATCAGAACAACAACAGCAACTGAGTAGCTTGTAGGCTTACTCCCCAAGCAAGCAAAAACAGCCCTTCCTTTCAGAATGTGGGAGTCCTAATGAAATCATCAAAGAAAGATCGGTACTTGATCGGCGTCGAAATCCCCCACGACCTGTCTCGGAGCTTCACGACCGCGAGCAATACGTCTTCAATTACATTCACCTCTGCGGGGCTCGTCTGTGACCCCTTTTTTCGGGAATTGGGACCCTCAATTAACGCCGTTCACGTTACGGACGTGTTCCGTACCGTCCTGCCATATGTCGAAGTCACGTTTCAACCTAACCTTTGCCTTCCGTTACCTCTTTTTATTCATTTATTTATTTATTTTTTTAAGTGTTAAATTCCCGAGCTAACTAATTTCCTAATTCACTCCTCCCTTCTTGCTAGTTTTTTTTTTTTAAGGCCTCATTGCGACTCACTTCTGTTCTCACCAGACTTCGTCGAGTCTGTCGCAAGTTGAAGGAATTGTTAAAGAGATGGCGAAGTAACTGTTCGGTAAATGTGGGTATGACGTGTGTCATTCATCGCTAATCACCCGGTGTTGTTGTGAACGTACTACTGCCATTTTTTCGCAATTAGTTTCCTCGAGAGAGAGAGAGAGAGAGAGAGAGAGAGAGAGAGAGAGAGAGAGAGAGCTCTCCAATACTGTTTTTCTTTCGGTAATTCCCCGTTGGTGTGTGATTTAATTCTTGGAACGTATTTTGTTTTGGAACTCACATATTAAGTTTTGCATAAATATTATTATTATTATTATTATTATTATTATTATTATTATTATTATTATTTATGAAAAACTCGTAATCATGTGAGTCACGTTGTATGTATTATTTTAAATATATATTTACACTACAGTAGCATAGATTTTCAACATTATTATTATTATTATTATTATTATTATTATTATTATTATTATTATTATTATTATTATTATTATTATTATTATTATTATCATCATCATCTCTATTCGTATTCACTGGTAAAGACGAACATTAACCTCCCTTTGAGGTCAATGCCACTTTCTTCTAATTAGTCCTTGGGTGTTGGCACGGCACGTCACAGGTCACTGATGTGACCTGTCTTGACATCCGATCACGCTGCGTGAGGACGGAACCAATTATGACGCTCACATACAGCATAAACCACAAACAAAATGATTCCCGGTAATGACCTTAGAACATTGGGAGGGAGGTGTTGGAGCCGGGGGAGGTTCCAGGAAGGTAGCTTGGAATAACATTCACAAGAGATGAGATTGCAAGGCTCAAGCTTCCCCCCCGCCCAACTCCACCCCACACACCTATCTTGTTATTTTCCTTTCTATTCTAAGGGTTTTTGCAATAGTTTCCTGCTTTTTTTTTTTTACCCCTGGCATTAATGTCCTTTATGGGTAGGAGGGAGGAGGCGGTGGGTGGGGTAATTGAGTCATACCAATCTTCCTTATCCTTATGTTATTTTTTATCATCTTCTCTGAATTGTGAACAGCACATTAAAATCACTTTAATACTGAAAAAAAAAATATAGTCTGAATCCGTTGCAGATTATATCCTAATACGTTGCAGATTCATTATCCGAGTTCAGTTACCTATTGCAAACGTCTTTTTAATTTCAACTTATATTTCCTTCATTTAAATGCATGTCAATCATGATTTCTAATCTATACGTGTATTTTTAGTGAGATTTGCAGCCGGGTTTCAGTTGCAACATCATTTGACCTTTTCTGCACTCTGTGAAATGACTGATTTTTCATGAGTCTTCCTACCCATTTTTACTTGATTTGATTATTTTGCCTTGATTTTTCTGACTGTTAGTGCTGTTTGTGTGGTTATTGCATTCAGTCGGTCTATTTTTCATATCATCTACTGTAATGTGGTTGTTCGACAGTTGCTTTATCCATAACAATAATAATAATAATAATAATAATAATCCTAATATAATAAAAATACCTATAATAATATAATAATAATAATATACTTAGAAGCAGGCCCTCTCTCAGCATAATTTATTAAAGTAATGGCTACTTCAGCAGCGTTACACCGATTTTGATCATGTATTTGATCATGGCCTCTATAGGCGCTCTACTAGCCTGTTTAAGTAGGACGGAAAAAACCGCTATTCGGAAAATAGAGAGGAATCTCTACAAGTGTAACGCTGCTGAAGTAACCATTACTTTTAATAATCATAATAATAATGAATAATGATAATAAATAATAATAATAATCTAATAAAATAATAAGTAATAATAATAATAACTAATAATAATAAAATAATAATAATTAATAATAATAATAAAATAATAATAATAATCATAATAATAATAATCATAAAAATAATAATAATAATAATAATAATATATAAGTAGCAGAATGATGGGGATTTCGAACACCAACACCACCGTCACAACCCAAACCCAAACAGAAACCAAACAGCAAACCTCCTTGGAAAAGGCGCCTGGAAAAGCAAATCATGGTGATGAGATCTGACTTGAGTAAACTGAAAGAGATGGCAGAAAAAAAGGCTAACAAGAACAAGAAAACAGGGGGAGGAACTCAACGAGAAAATACAAAGTACAAGAGAGGGGACTAAACAACACATAGAAGACTGCGTCAACATCGAAAACAGAGCACTGGGGCAATATATAAAGACCAGTGAAGACGAGTGGCTAAAGAGTGCATGGGAAGGACTGATAAAAGTAGACAAAGACCCAGAAATATACAGAGACAGGAGAAAGACAAGCTAAACAGAGAAATGGCATAACAAACCAATGCACGGACAATACACGAGACAGACTAAAGAACTAACCAGCGATGACACCTGGCAATGGCTACTGAGGGGAGAGCTCAAGAAGGAAACTGAAGGAATGATAGCGGCACAAGATCAGGCCCTAAGAACCAGATATGTCCAAAGAACGATAGATGGAAATAACATTTCTCCCATATGTAGGAAGTGCAATACGAAAAATGAAACCATAAACCACATAGCAAGCGAATGTCCGGCACTTGCGCAGAACCAGTACAAAAAGAGGCATGATTCAGCAGCCCTGGAGCTTGTGCAAGAAACACCAGCTACCTTGCAGTAATAAGTGGTACGAACACCAACCTGAAGATCCTCTGGGACTATGGTATCAGAACAGATAGGGTGATACGTGCAAATAGACCAGACGTGACGTTGATTGACAAAATCAAGAAGAAAGTATCACTCATTAATGTCGCAATACCATGGGACACCAGAGTTGAAGAGAAAGAGAGAGAAAAAATGGATAAGTATGAAGACCTGAAAATAAAAATATGAAGGATATGGGATATGCCAGTGGAAATTGTACCCATAATCATAGGAGCACTAGGCACGATCCCAAGATCCCTGAAAAGGAATCTGGAAAAACTAGAGGCTGAAGTAGCTCCAGGACTCATGCGAAGGAGTTGTGATCCTAGAAACGGCGCACTTAGTAAGAAAAGTGATGGACTCCTAAGGAGGCAGGATGCAACCCGGAACACCAACAAATATAAATACGACCCCAGTCGAATTAGATGACTGTGATAGAGAAAAAAAAAAAAATAAAATAAAAATATAATAATAATAATAATAATATCTTGGAAGACAGCCCTCTATGAGGCAATGCTCGTTGTAAAGATTGGCCCCCTGGCCGCCCCACTGAGTTTATATTGCAGTTGCTCAATCCCACAAATGGGTTTCTTGGTAGCAGCGACTAACTTATATAACAATAATAATAATAACAACAATAATAATAATATACAGTTTATGTCCCAGACATTCAGTCGACCATTTAATTAAACAACCCAGTCTCCTCCTCCTCCTCCTCCTCCTCCTCCTCCTCCTCCTCCTCCTCCTCCAAGTCACGGGAACCGCTCCTTAGAGACACATCTTTTAGTAACAATATTATTATTATTATTACTATTATTATTAGGGAGCAGACCTTCTCGGAGACATGTCGTATTAAAGAGAATGACAGAATTAATCAATATGACGCCAGAATAAGAAAATACCAGATTTAACTTTCAATTTAACGCTATGAATGTATTAGGTCAATAACACAGGAATATTGAGAAAATCTTTCATAAGATAAATTCGATTGATTCTGCCATTCTTTTTATTATAATTTTATAAAAATTTATTCATATATATTTTTTGGTCTATCACAGTCATCCTATTCGACTTGGTGGTTTTTATATGCTGGGGGGGGGGGGGGGGGGGGTTCAGGGTTGCATCCTGCCTCCTTAGGAGTCTATCACTTTTCTCAGTGTGTGTGCTGTTTCCAGGAACATATTATTATTATCATTATTGTACTTAGGAAGCAGGCGCTCTCTCAAGCATACTTTATTAAAAGTAATGGCTACTGCTGAAGTAGCCATACTTTTATAAAGTATTATAATAATAATAATAATAATAATAATAATAATAATAATAATAATAATAATAATAATAATAAATAATAATGATGATGATGAATAATAATATAATAAGATAATAATAATAATAATAATAATATAATAATAATATTATTATTATTATTATATTATTATTATTATTATTATTTTATTATTATTATTATTATTCAGCAGATGAACAACCCAAGGGGGCCCACTAACTTGATATTCCGAAGAATATTAGGGTCTTCATTAAGAAGAGGTAAGAGGAGTTAAGCGAAATACAGAGAGAGAGAGAGAATGATGGTAATTCATTCTTCTTATGCAAAAGCTGCCCAGGATGCAGGTAATCAGAGGGGATTAACGAGGATGGAAAGGGGGAGGGGGAGGGGGAGGGAGGGGGAGGGGAGGTAGTGGAGAATCGAGTGGGATTTTCTTCTTTAATAAACCGTGGGGCAATTGAGTGCGTCATCTGCGTAATCCAGATTGAGGTTTTGATGATGAGCGCGTGCATCGGCTTATACTGAGAGAAAGAGAGAGAGAGAGTAAAACTGATCCGATCGGAAATTGGTTTAATAGGTTTTTGTCTGTCTGTACATCTATCTATCTATCCCATTGTTGGTTACAGTCAAAGTAGTTGAAATGTAAACAAAACGTTTAAATGATAGTAATTAGAATCAATTAGTATGAATGAAATAAAGATGATTAAAACCGGTTGGGTTTATACTCTATACCTTGACTATCAGTAATTCCTGAATTTTCTTTATCAAAACAGATTCAGTAACATGACGTTTGGTTGTATTTTCATATTTAATCCATACACACGATTAACACACGCACACACTCACACGCATATATATATATATATATATATATATATATATATCTATATATATATATACATATATATATATAATATATATATAATATATTATATATATATAGTCTATATATTATTAAGATATTAAAAATATTATATTAATAACATGCATATTATAGATATGGTGTATATATAACTATATATAGTATATATATATATATTTATATAATATAATATATCTATATATATATATATATATATAGACAACACTAATTCATCTCTGTTCTGCGCGTGATACCTGTCAAGAATGAGTAATTGCTGTTGTGGTAAGAGTAATTCCCAATATTCCCTCTCTGTTGTGACGTTTATCTCTCTCTCTCTCTCTCTCTCTCTCTCTCTCTCTCTCTCTCTCTCTCTCTCTACTCCTTTTTATTTTTGCTACGTCCCTTTCTGCAATCAATCCCGGACCTTCACTCCTTTTACAGGAACAGAATACAAATGACGCTCTACTTTTTACTTCTTTTTTTTTTTTATCCTCCCAGTCTTTGTTCTAAAGATCAAAAAATTAAATTTTTGAAAGTAAAAGTTTTTTTTTTTTTTTTTTTAGATTTTGTCGAACAAAAGCTGGCTGTGGATAAACGACTGCTCTTGAAGTGACAGCTTTTGCAATGATTTATCTTTAAAAAAGTTCTTATTTTTAATTTATTGGAGAATTGTATGCGTCGACAATATCAAAATAAATGTTAGTAAAGAGAATTCAGTGAGTCTGTTTCACTAAAATGAAATTAAACTAATATTAAATGCGCATGTAGCTTAACAAATTCAATAATACTAATGATAATAATACAACAACTCACAATATAATAATAATAATAATAATAATAATAATAATAATAATAATAATAATAATAATAATAAAAATAATAATAATAATAACAAAGACGACATTTAAAATCCAGTAACTCCCTGAAACTGAAAACTGTCAGTCAGTTTTTGCACTAGTCCTTTAATTGCATCTGAAGTGTCAATTATCAACCAGCGCCCTTGTTCTCTCTCTCTCTCCTCTCTCTCTCTCTCTCTCTCTCTCTCTCTCTCTCTCTCTCAATCACCCCCCCCCTCTCTCTCCCCATTTTTCCATTGGGTACGAGCAGTTGAAAACGAGTTACGAGCTCCACGTTGATGTACGGTATAAACTGCGACGGTTAATTGCATTCTTGCCTTCGATCATTTAGGCTTTTTGACTAAAGGTGACTCGAGCCCGCCGTTAAAAGTTCGGGCTTATATCCAGCTCTCCCTGGGCTTAATAGTTTACCCCTCGCGTGTGTGTGTGTGTTTATGTGTGTGTCTGTATATATATAATATATATATATATATATATATATATATATATATATATATATAATGTACATGTATATGTACATGTATATTTTACCAGTGATCAGGAGCACAGAAGGAAGCGCTCGAAGTATATGGTTGCAACGTTCAAATAGTGTTTTATGGGTCCTTTTATCTTCATATTATACTGTTGTGTTACAGTAAAAGACATTCACTTGTGTGTATCTGTTTGTGTCTTAACAGCTTCAAATGTCTGTGTGAATCAGCTGCTTCCTTCATTCCACTACATTCAGCTAAACATTCATTTTGTCACCGTCGTGTTATGCATTTATATCCTCATAACCTTCCTCCAAGGTCACGGCACTTCACTCCCAGCTGTCAAATTTTGCAGACACATTTATTTGCTTTCACTAGTTTTGCAGTTTCTCTTCACTGTCCATATCAAGTATTGTATCGTCAGTAAACATCAGCCATGTCATGCTCTATTTACCACCCATATTCCTATCCATCTACTTCCCATTTATGTCTGATTCCATGACTATGGCTTCTTGCTTTATTTCAGCCATGAAAGACAGTATCTCCATCTGCAAATGTATTAAAAAGCAATGGATACGTCATGCAGCCACGTCTCACAAACAATGCAATCATTCTCCAATACAATATCCAATATAGCACCCCAGGTTTGACTCTCTACCGATTTGAGGTTCAGGTACTCTTATATTTTTTTCAATTTACTTCACTAACATTAACTTCTCACTCCTTGATCCTCCCACTTTGTCCTCTAACTCCTTTGTCATATTATTTTCCTCAATCAGAATCCTATCATATGCCTCTCTTGGAAACTCGGAATAGGATTTGTATCCTTGATTTTTTATAGTCTTCTATATCTCCTTGACATTCGTACAAAGGATGAATTTATTCCTCTCACCTGTCCTTTGAGAACTTCCCCCACTCTCTAACGGTCATTCTCTCTCTCTCTCTCTCTCTCTCTCTCTCTCTCTCTCTCTCTCTCTCTCTCCCGTGAGCACACGATGTCTCCTCGGATGGACTAACAAGTTTATGAGACATCCTAAGCCTTGTAACTCGTTGTAACTCTCTCTCTTCTTCTTTTCTTATCTCTCTCTCTCTCTCTCTCTCTCTCTCTAGTTTATTCACTCTGCTCTGTTCGCTTTTCTTCCTTTCAAAATTTAACTTCAGGGGAAAAAAAACACGAAATTAGCTCGACAGTGCCTGACAGTTAGAGCGATGTGAGTATTTTTTTTTTTTTTCGAAGGTCAGGTGGCTTGAATTTCAGTCAAGGATTTTGTATTGCTCTGTA
The DNA here is from genome assembly GCF_015104395.2 of Macrobrachium nipponense. Classification (NCBI taxonomy): domain Eukaryota; kingdom Metazoa; phylum Arthropoda; class Malacostraca; order Decapoda; family Palaemonidae; genus Macrobrachium; species Macrobrachium nipponense. The sequence goes on along the minus strand of NC_061105.1, from coordinate 9,362,570 downwards.
GTGCAAACTATTTTACCCGATCAGCTACGCTGCAGTCAGTCGATGGATGGATGGATTATGGAATTTAAGGCATAGCCCAAGCGCTGGGGCCTATAAGATGATTCAGCGTTGAAATGAAAGTATTGCTAGATGGAAAAATGAGAAATGAAATGAAAATGATAAACTGATGACAATCCTGCACTTGAACAGGACTACGTACATCAGCAAAGGCCATTTTACTCTCCCCCAGCATTCCGATCATCCAAAGTTATAAAAGATCGTTAAGGCCAGGGGGCCTGCAGTCAGTCGAAGCAGCGCTTTGAAATGTCACGCGAGGTGAAGAAGACACGTAGCGAAATCTACTTTGTATCTAGGAAAATCCTTAGAATATGATTTTTTCAGAGCGTCTTGTTTTGATTTGTTAACCGTAGTGTGGGAAAAAGGGGTCTCTTGGTATTTTAACAGTGCTGTTTTTTTATATCATTATCGTAATATGTTTTCTGCGTTGACTTTTTTTTTTTTGCTTTTGTTTTCCAGTTATTGTAGTTTTATTGTGCTATTGTGTTGTTCATAATTGTGTTTTTTTTTCCTCGTAATGTTAGGATTAGTTTTGTTGTTATATTTTTTTTAACTTTAAGACTAAAAGTTATTCTCTAAATTCCTTATTTAGTTTTTCTATTTCTCTTGTCTTTGTATATAAAAGCTTTCCCTCTTCCTAAATGTATAAGTATATCGCCTCCCATGTGATTAGAATATGTCTCTTCTTTTTCCTCACTCTCCCTAAAGTTCTACTATTTCCTACATGAATGGGCTGTAAAAGAGAAAATCACCGCACTTACTATAAAAACTAGAATTACATTAGCATACCAATAATAATCCAGCCAGCCTTGAAATCAGGTCTGCCTTGAAGTCCGGACTATGGTGGCTCGGAAGATGCGCGAGCTCTTCTGAGCAGATACTCGCTGCCTGGTTGGATTTTTCACTCTTACTTTTCGCTCACTCGGGGAGTAAGCCTGCAAACTACTTTGCTGTTGTTGTTGTTATTGTTCTGGCTGTTCTGGCTGTTGTTGTTCTTGTTAGGGGTGGATAGGAAAGCACTGTGGAAGAGCATGGGCTAGGGGAGGGCAATGGGTGATCCATCCCAAAGGCCTTTGTATCAATTACACCACCCTCCTCCCTACCCAGCCCCCCACCTCCTGCCCCCATCCAAAAAAAAAAAAAAAAAAAAAAAAAAAAAAAAAAAAAAAAAACCGACTTCCCCATTACCGTATCGTGCAATACAAGACTTAATCAACCACTCGGGAAAGATGACGTCCTTGACACCCACCGCATCTCAGCAGAACGTTTGCTGCAGAAAACTTACAACTGATGCATCTCCAATCCTGAGGAAGTCACTTGAACGCGGCCTTGGAATCCAGTCATTTCCGCGATTCATTTTTTTTTTTTTTTTTTTAACGCTTGCCGACCGGAATCTGAGGGAGTGAGCTGAAATCACACACATACACACATACGTACAGATGTACGTACACACATGTACATTATATATGGGTTTGTACTTAGCTTAACTGTTTTTTTTGAGCATGCCATATTTACAGGCATATGTAAGTGAGCACCAGTGCCCATACTTATTAGCACGCACATATGTATGTATGTATGTATGTATGTATGTATGTATGTATGTATGTATGTATGTATGTATTAAAATAAGGATTTATGCAATATACGGAATATTTATGCCTACGAAGAACCTTGCAATTTATAGGACGAATAAAGAAAAAATTGAAGCTATTATTATTATTATTATTATTATTATTATTATTATTATTATTATTATTATTATTATTATTATTATTCTTATTGGAGAACTAAACGATTGCATGGGGATACAAGCGACCCGCCCAAGTAAATAGTTAAGAAATATCTTACCCACTTTTTTCCCGACCTATGAAACCCCATAATTATAGTGACGTCATAAATATTTCCATAAATACCGGTGGATGTTACAACTAGAGTTCTAATTGGCCGGTTAACCTTCGGCTACGCCATTGTACACTCGGCAGCTGACTTGGTTGAAATGCTTTTTATGTCTTTGATCAACTTTCCACTTTAGTTTTTTTTATTTCTTGTCTTTCCAATAATAATAATAATAATAATAATAATAATAATGATAATAATAATAATAATAATAATAATAATAACAACAATAATATTAATTATTATTATTATATTTTCTCTGCCTTTTAGCTCTCTGTAAAAGAAAACTTCTTTCTCTCCGCCCTCAGATCTTAAAACATACTGAGGCTAGAGGGCTGCAAATTGGTATGTTGATCATCCACCCCTCAATCTTCAAGCATACCAAAATGCAGCCCTCTAGCCACAGTATTTTGTATTTTATGCAAGGTTAAAGTTACCCATGATCGTGCGTATATGGGCATTGCAGCAACACCGGCCACCATGGGCGGGTGTGTTTCATGTGCCGTGGCTGAGAGTTTCACACAGCATTATTCGCTGTACAGAAAACTCGATCGCATTTTTTCACTATTTTTCTAGATAGATTCTGGAAAACAGAAGTTATATTTTTCTCTACACTCTTACAATGATAATGATAAAACTGAAGAGAATATTCAAAATAAGAATATTAATATCATTATTGTTATCAGCAGTATTATTTAATTTAATATTAACAGCAAGAGTAGCGGCGATGATAATGAGATGACAGCAGTATGCAAATAACCTTCCCCCCCCCTCCCGCCACTCCCTAACCCCCCGCGTTGTTATTCCAGCAACGGGGCAGATTCCATGGTTTTAGTGACCCGAGACTCGGTTTTCTTGTCGGCTTCCTGGAATTCTGGAAAAGTTCTGGCCTCATTGACATTCCAGAAGTTTCTTTATTGCTTCCAGAGTTCCTGGAGCAAAGAGAGAAGAGAAGTCGGGCGAAAACACGACGAAGGGAGGGAGGGAGGGAGGGGGGGTGTTGAGGGGGTGGGGCGTTTGGGGGTGGGGGGGGTGCGCTGGAAAAGAAAACTAACAGGGAGAGGATAAAAGGCAGGAAACGTAATGATTTTGGGGGAGATGGGGAGATATTGATGGGAAATTAGGTGATGGGGTTTGATATTGATGGAAATTATGGTGATGGGGTGATATGATGGAAATTACGGTGATGGGGTGATATTGATGGGAAATTATGTGATGGGGTGATATTGATGGGAAATTATGGGGATGGGCCGCCAGCAGCCCTTCTCTTTGGAAAGACAAC
>NC_061105.1:9318588-9358835 GCF_015104395.2 Macrobrachium nipponense | reverse complement strand
TGCAATTTGGTACAGTGATCATCCATTCTCCAATCATCATACATACCAAATTGCAGCCCTATAGCCTCAGTAGTTTTTTTTTTTTTTGTTTTTTTTTTTTTTTACTTCATACAAGGTTAAAGTTAGACATGATTGCGCGTCTGGCACCGCGACAACGCAGGCCACCACCGGGCGTGGCCTGAGAGTTTCATACAGCATTATACGCTGACAGAAAACTCGATTGCGCCGAAGAAACTTGTTGTAATAGGTTTTTAACGTATTTCATTAAATCAATAAAGGAGTAGCAGAGGGTGGCCAAAATTGCGCATAATCATAAACCTATTATTGATTTACATATTTGCATGCATATATAAAGAAGAAATTGGTTTTTTTTATCTACTCATTCATAGGGACATTTCATTTGACATACGATTGTCTAGAAAATTTAAAACATCATGACGGTGACCTTCACATTTCAGTAAAGAAACATTTAGAATACTGAAAGGCATAACAAAAGTACACAGTAAGCTATTTACGTTAAACGAAAACCAGACAAGAAAAAATAATGGAGGAAAACTAGAACTGAAGAGATACAATACATCCCACCAGTGGGAACTTCTTTACATACAAGATACGTGGACACATGGAATAAAACTGCCACCAGAAAGAAGTTGTAAACAGCAACAGCGTGGAAGAATTTAAAAGAAAGCTAGACAAAATCATTAGGACGCTGTGAATGCACAGTAAAACCTTCTCCTATAGATAAGTGAGCGCACGATGTCTCCTCTTAGGATGCACTAACAAGTCTTTGAGACATCCTAATCCTTGTATGTACTTTGGTTTGGTAAGGTCCCTAATCCAGGATTCACAACCCAGGAGACCTATAATGCACATAGGCTGTAGAACAGTGGTTCTTTTAAACTTTATACGACCACGCCCTGGCTTGAAAGCCTAAACAAATATCATCAAATTAAACCATACGAACGATCACAAAAGAGCAGGCGACTTAAAAAGGAAGGAAAACGTCGTACGGTGGAGTGTATATATATATATATATATATGTGTGTGTGTGTGTGTGTGTGTGTGTGTATATGTATATGTATATATATATATATATATATATATATATATATATATATATATATATATGATATATATATAGTATATATATATATATATAGATATATATATATATATATATCTGAGAACTACCATTAATCACAGGCAGGATCATTAGCAATGCCCGCCATTAATAGCCGCTCGGGTATATATGTATACCATTTATCTGGAAACTTTTGAGTAAATTAATTGCAAACTTCCTCGACGCGGAGGCAAAAGTGTGTGACAGTGAGAAGAAAACGCGCAATGGACGCCACGGGATGCGGGGGAAGAGAGAGAGAGAGAGAGAGAGATGAGGACGACGGGAGAGATTGATGAGACGAGAGAGAGAGAGAGAGTCGTAAATGGAACAGACTGATAGGAAGAATTTTGCGAAATGATGGGCAGACCGACAGAGAAAAAGTTTTGTAAACGGCGGACCTGGACATAAAGAGAGAGAGAGAGAGAGAGAGAGAGAGAGATCATGCTAATTTATGAAGAGGCGTTCTCCAATGATCAATTAATGCTCAAAGAAAGAGTGAGGTCACTCAGGGTCATTCTGAAAGTCCTTATCCAAGTCTTCTTCAATGGCATAACCTTCCTTATTATTATTTTATTATTAATTATTATTATTATATTATTATTATTATTATTATTATTAGTATTATTACTTACTTATTATTATTATTATTATTCAAAATCTTAAAGTAAATAGTCTAAGAATCCATCAACTTGTAAAGAAAAATTCTACAGAATAAAACGCACACTAACGAGAAAAAAACCAGAGGAATAAATATGGAAAAACTTAAAAAAGGATAAAAAAAATAGGTCAGACAATGTCAGTGACTTTAACAATAAACGAAGCAACTATACTGGAACGTTTATATTTTTTTTCTGTCTGGTACGGACTCGTGAATAATTATTCAATTTAAAACTGCAAAAAGGAAAACGAAAAAAAAGGCGATTTTCTCTTAGCTGAGAAAGAATCGCTTTTCTGTTACTACTATATAAGTGCTAATTCACCTCAGCGTGGTTGATCAGTCCTCAGAAGTTAGAAGAAGGGTTTTATAAGCATTTTAAAAGTATTTCTTAAAATAATACAATGATATTTCTTAGTCTTTTTTTAGACAGTACTCTTCTATTGCATCACGACATATATGGCAAATCTTATAGGACGACACCAATACCAAAAACACCCCACATTATTATTATTTTATTTATTTTTTTTTTGCTCTATCACAGTCCTCCAATTCGACTGGGTGGTATTTATAGTGTGGGGTGCCGGGTTGCATCCTGCCTCCTTAGGAGTCCATCACTTTTCTTACTATGTGTGCCGTTTCTAGGATCACACTCTTCTGCATTAGTCCTGGAGCTACTTCAGCCTCTAGTTTTTCTAGATTCCTTTTCAGGGATCTTGGGATCGTGCCTAGTGCTCCTATGATTATGGGTACGATTTCCACTGGGCATATCCCATATCCTCTTATTTCTATTTTCAGATCTTGATAACTTATCCATTTTTTTTTTTTCCCTCTTTTTCTCTTCAACTCTGGTGTCCCATGGTATTGCGACATCAATGAGTGATACTTTCTTCTAACTTTGTCAATCAACGTCACGTCTGGTCTGTTTGCACGTATCACCCTATCCGTTCTGATACCTAGTCCCAGAGGATTTTTGCATGATCGTTTCTATCACTCCTTCAGGTTGGTGCTCGTACCACTTATTTACTGCAAGGTAGCTGATTTTGTTATTATTATTATTATTATTATTTCATTATTATTTTTTTTTTTGTTTTTTTTTTTTTTTTTTTGCTCTATCACAGTCCTCCAATTCGACTGGGTGGTATTTATAGTGTGGGGTTCCGGGTTGCATCCTGCCTCCTTAGGAGTCCATCACTTTTCTTACGATGTGTGCCGTTTCTAGGATCACACTCTTCTGCATGAGACCTGGAGCTACTTCAGCCTCTAGTTTTTCTAGATTCCTTTTCAGGGATCTGGATCGTGCCTAGTGCTCCTATTGATTTATGGGTACGATTTCCACTGGCATATCCCATATCCTTCTTATCTCTATTTTCAGATCTTGATACTTATCCATTTTTCTCTCTCTCTTTCTCTTCAACTCTGGTGTCCCATGGTATTGCGACATCAATGAGTGATACTTTCTTCTTGACTTTGTCAATCAACGTCACGTCTGGTCTATTTGCACGTATCACCCTATCCGTTCTGATACCATAGTCCCCGAGAGGATCTTTGCCTGATCGTTTTCTATCACTCCCTCAGGTTGGTGCTAGTAACCACTTATTACTGCAAGGTAGCTGATGTTTCTTGCACAGGCTCCAGTGGAGGGCTTTTGTCACTGAATCATGCCTCTTTTTGTACTGGTTCTGTGCAAGTGCCGGGCATTCACTTGCTATGTGGTTTATGGTTTCATTTTTCGTATTGCACTTCCTACATATGGGAGAGATGTTATTTCCGTCTATCGTACTTTGAACATATCTGGTTCTTAGGGCCTGATCTTGTGCCGCTGTTATCATTCCTTCAGTTTCCTTCTTTAGCTCTCCCCTCTGTAGCCATTGCCAATTGTCATCGCTGGCTAGTTCTTTAGTCTGTCTCATGTATTGTCCGTGCATTGGTTTGTTGTGCCAGTCCTCTGTTCTTTCTGTCTTTCTCCTGTCTCTGTATATTTCTGGGTCTTCGTCTACTTTTATTAGTCCTTCTTCCCATGCGCTCTTTAGCCACTCGTCTTCACTGGTTTTCAGTATTGCCCAGTGCTCTGTTTTCAATGTTGACGCAGTCCTCTATACTAGTAGTCCTCTCCCTCCTTCCTTTCGTGTTATGTATAGTCTGTCCGTATTTGCTCTTGGGTGTAGTGCTTTGTGTATTGTCATTTGTTTCCTGTTTCTGATCTATGCTGCGGATTCTGCCTTCGTCCATTCCACTATTCCTGCGCTGTATCTAATTACAGGCACTGCCCATGTGTTTATGGCTTTTATCATATTTCCGGCGTTGAGTTTTGACTTGAGTATCGCCTTGAGTCTCTGCATATATTCTTTCCTGATCGTGTCCTTCATCTCTTGGTGTTTTATATCTCCTCCTTCCATTATTCCCAGGTATTTGTATCCTGTCTCATCTATGTGTTTGATGTTGCTCCCATCTGGGTAGCTTTTATCCCTTCAGTTCTCGTTACTTTGCCTTTTTGTATGTTGACTAAGGCGCATTTTTCTATTCCAAACTCCATTCTGATGTCCCCAGATACAATCCTTACAGTCTGGATTAGGGTATCTATTTCCTTGATGCTCTTACCATACAGCTTGATGTCGTCCATGAACATCAGATGGTTGACTTTTGTTGCCTCTTTTCTTGAGTTGGTACCCGGCATCCATCTTCTGTAGTACTTTTGTCATTGGAATCATGGCTATACGAAGAGTAGTGGGGACAGTGAGTCGCCCTGGAAGATCCCTCTCCTGATATTAACCTCTGCTAGTCTTATTCCAGAGCTTGTAAGTATTGTATTCCAGTGCGCATTGTATTTTTGAGGAAGCTGATGGTATTTTCCTCTGCCCCATATATTTTCAGGCATTCTATTAGCCATGTGTGTGGTATCATGTCGAAGGCTTTCTTATAGTCTATCCATGCCATGCTTAGGTTGGTTTTCCTTCTCCTACTGTTCTTCATTACCATTTTGTCTATCAGGACTGGTCTTTTGTGCCCCTACACTTCCTTCTGCAGCCTTTCTGTTGGTGGGGGATGGTGTTTGTCCTCCTCTAGGTAGTTGTATAGACCTTTCACTGATGATACCTGTTAGTAACTTCCACATTATTGGTAGGCAGGTGATAGGCCTGTAGTTACTGGCTATATTTCCCTTACTCTTGTCTTTTTGTACTAAGGATGTTCTTCCTGTGGTCATCCATTTGGGTGCTTGGTGATTTGAGATACAATTCTGGAGTTGTTCTGCTATTAGTGGGTGTAGGGCCTTGAAGTTTTTGAGCCAGTATCCATGGACTTCATCGGGACCTGGGGTTTTCCAGTTTGGCATTTATTATTATTATTATTATTATTATTATTATTATTATTATTATATTATTATTATATTATTATTATTATTATTATTATTCGGGGAAAAAACTCTCTATCACGAGAGTATATATAATGTCCTAGAGGTCCACAATAATAACAAATGTTGCGAGTTATTGTGGACCTCTTAGAACATTATTGTTATTATCATAATTCAGAAGACGAACCCTATTCATATGGAACAAGCCTACCAAAGGGACCACTGACTTGAAATTCCAGCTCCCAGAGAATATATGGTGTTGATTTGAAAGAAGTAACAGAAAGCCACGGGAAATACAGAAAGAAGAGATCAGCTATTAGGAAAGAAAAAATACGGCGATGCCTTTACTGCAAAGCTACCCAGAGCCAACTTGCAGAGTTAAAGCATAGCAAAACATGGCAGCAAGCGATGGGGGCTCGACCATTCTTGCATTCTGAAAGCATAAACACCGTCCCAGCTCGAGTAACATCCGCGAATCCCCCGAAAAATGCCGGTCCTTCTTGTCCTGCAAATAACTAACACAAAAATTTACGAGAACGAGCACCGGCCACACTGGCGCAGGAGAGCGTGAGGGGGGCGGGGGGGGGGGGGGGCGGGGGGCGGGGGGGGCGGGGCGGGCATAAATCCCCTGCGAACGAAAAGCAAGTGGCGATAGACTTCAACAATGAACGAAGGCGGACCGAGATTCGGCAGCAGCAGCAGAGCGCTGCCGAGCAAAGGCAATAGAACGTAGATGTTTGATACCGATAAAGAGAGGAGAAACGACAGCAGAAAGAACAGAGAAATATACCTCCCGCAGCGAGGTTTATCTCAACTCGTCTTCCCCCCCTACCCCCTACCCCCCAACTCCCTAAACCCCCTAACCCACCAACCAACAAACCCACCATTCACTAAATCTCATCGGCATTACTGATGTTGGGGAGGGGGAGGATGGGAGGCGCGGCGCCCCTCACCTCCGCCCCCCTTTTTTAGGGGGTCCTAAACGAAACCAGATTCGGAGTGAAGAGAGATTCCGTTCGCTGATGTACGATCGTCCGAGTTACGGACGCGATTTTTTTTTTTTTTGTTGGAGGGGGGGGGGCGGGGGGGGGGGGGGGGGGTGGCGAAAGCAGCAGATGGTCCTGGAGTCATAAAACGTCCGGCAAAGACGTCTGCTGTCTCCCTGCCTGCTGCTTGCTTGCTTGCTGGCCGGGTTCTCTCCGCCTGCTGGTGTATCTTTATATATATATGTATATATATATATATATATATATATATATATATATATATATATATATATATATATATATATATATAAGTCATATCACATTTCCGTGATTCATATACATATCGAGCTACATGTCCTTTAATATCTAATTCGCTCTACCTGGTCCAGGCAAATCTATATCGAGAAAAAAAAAAAAAAAAAAAAAAAAAATTCCCCTTCGGTTAAGCATATATGAAAATATATTAATTCCGAGGTAGAGCGAATTAGATATTAAAGGACATTGTAGCTCGATATTTATATATATATATATATATATATATATATATATATATATATATATATATATATATATATATATATATAATATATATATATATATATATATATATATATATATAGCTGGCGAGAGAGCATTGTCAAAGGGAATGACGTCAAAAAAAAATTAAATGTTGATTCGCCTTACGTAAGCTTAATCGATCTGACATGACACCTTTATTAAAAGGTAGAAAACACTTAACATTTCCACACACACACACACACACACACAGAGAGAGAGAGAGAGAGAGAGAGAGAGAGAGAGAGAGGAGAGAGAGCTTGGAAAACCCTTTGATCTGCATCTCTCATACTAAAACAATCGTCTGACCCTTCAACCCTTGGTCAAAAGCAACCATTCAAGGCGATAAAAAGCGGTTCTTTCGCTTCCCGAAAACCTGCCCCAGATTATGTACGTATAAGGTCACTATCTCAGTCCGTAAGGGCAAGGTCAAGAAAGGTCGTTTAGAGAACTGAATCTTAAGAGATATGGAACCTTTCTGATTTCCAATTTTAGCCCGCTGTTTCATTCCAGTGAAAGCGGTCCCTACTTATTCTACATAAAGGTCCAGTACCAACAGGATGACCTTTAACATTGCCATAGAAAAAAAAAAATGAAATACGTGCCCAACCAGGTCACAGCCGTTAGATCATGAGTGACTTGTATTTTTTTTTTCTTTGACATCGACCTTGATTTTGGGAACCAGATCTTTCATCTCGCACCTTGTGATGACAGTGCTCCCCGGTGTTAAGTTTATTCAAGCATTCGTTCAAAAAAAATTTATTTATGTTATTTTCCATAAGAGTGCTTTTGCTTATACTTTCTCTAGAATAAGTCGAGCACTTCTATCACTCTTTATATTGTGCAAAGAGTTTTTCAAGTAATAGCAAAATTTCACAGCATAAATAACCAATGCAACTCATACGAGACAGTCTATTCAAAACTGTTGTTTGTAGATTAAGCTCTGGCGTTGCGCTAGCACAGGCTCTTGCTCGTAAAAAATGATCATCCGACCATTTTGTTTTCTGCTCACGTTTCCTTTGACCTACTAGATCTATTCACTTACAATAAAAAAAATATATATAAAAAACAAGCAGCAGCTTTCATTAACCAATCCCAGAAAAATGTGATATTTACACTTAATAAATATCTTGCAGGTAATGGAAAAATTCTCGTGCATTTTATTGGATAATAAAAAGATTTCCGAATTTTGTTAAATATTAGAAAATCGTGTGATTTTTGTTGTTTGCTTGTTCGGGTATTTCGATAAAACTTTCGAGCATTTAGTCAGTTTATGAAAATCACGCAAACATTCCACTTCTGAAAAACAAAAATCTTACAGATTTCTTTACGGTTTACGTTATGTTTGAAGTTTATGATTTTAGAAAGTCTTTGTAAATAATACAGGACAATATAAAATCATTTTGAATTCAAGAGTTATCTTTTAAATCCTTGTGAATAAAGTATGTAGTAACTTTCTAGTGAATTTATTGACTTTCACAAAACGCTAGTTTTCAATTTTCTGTAAAAGAAAGTTATTGAGATGGCTTTGTCCGTCCGCACATTTTCTGTCCGCCCTCAGATCTTAAAAACCAGCGAGGCTAGAGGGCTGCAAATTGGTGTGTTGATCATCCACCCTCCAGTCATCAAACATACCAAATTGCAGCCCTCTATCCTCATTAGTTTTTATTTTATTCAAGGTTAAAGTCATCCATAATCATGCGTCTGGCAACGGCACAGAACAGGCCAACACAGGGCCGTGGCTGAAAGTTTTATGGGCCACGGCTCACATGGCATTATACGCTGTACAGAAAAACTCGATTGCGCCGAAGGAAAATATTCTTAAAAATCTTTGATGTTTGAATGAAATCATGATGAAATTATTCGAAATTATCAGAATTTAAATGATTAAAGTTTATAGTTCCGGATTATTCACAAACTTTGGAAGACTCCATCCCGCCATCATCGGACCCCGGGCCAACTAACCCCTCTGCCCAATTTTCCGGAGAGGGAACCACAGCAAAATCTCTCTCGCTCTCTCTCTCTCTCTCTCTCTCTACGATATGAATCATGGGGAACAAGAATCCAGACGTTCAGATTCGCAGACTTACCAAAAAAATAAAAAATTTAAAAAAAGTAAAAAAAACCTTCCTTGGCTCTGTGGTGATGAACGTACAAACTTCCATTAAACTATGCGTGTTTCGTTTCGCGGAATGCGTGTTGGGGGGGAGGGGCGGTTAGGGGGAGGTTAGGGGGCGGGCGGGTTTCGAAATGAACGTTGACCTCAAATTCTCCTGACGAGGGATTTGAAGACGCTATTTTTATACTTGCTGCCTTTTACAGCGAGCGATTCTCGTTGTATTTCAGAATTTATTTACATTTTTTATTTCTATTTATTTAGGCTGAATTGAATTAAAATATAGAATGCAGGCCAAAGGCCGAGCCAGCTGGGACCTATGAGGTCAGTCGCACCGAAACGGAAGCTGTTTGAAAGGTGTAACATGAGGAAAACCTCAAAGCAGTTGCACTATGAATCAACCGTTAGGAGAGGGTTAAAGGAAAGTAAGATGGAAGAAAGAGAATATGAACGGAGGTAGAGAAAAGGGAACGAAAGGGGGTTGCAGCTATGGGCCGAAGGAACCCTGCAAGGAACTTTAAGTAATGCCTACAGTGAACCGTATCTATTTATTTATTAGATTGTTTATTCTTTTAATGACCGATCTCTCTCTCTCTAATTCCGTTATCCTCCGTTGCTTCTTGCAAATGAACATAAATAATAATAATAATCATTAATACATGGGCTTGATGGGATACTCTCTCTCTCTCTCTCTCTCTCTAGGAAAACCAACCAAACAACAGGCGCCCGTGTAATTAATTAAGTATACGCCGACTGAATCCTAGCCAGAGGAGGTCGGCGCTCGATCTCGAGCGTGGAAAAGAAATTCCATTCGGAAGGACTTTAAGAGTTTATTTGGAAAGACTTTAAGAGTTTATTCCCTTCCTGACCAAACACCCGAGACCTAATGACGATTGCGAAAACCTTTCGCATCACTCTTTTCGAAATCTGTAAGAGCGAGTGCTAATTCCCTCATCAAAATGGTCAATTCTAAGTGACGAAAAGAAGACGAAGAATTTTTGCCGAAGATCGATTCATGTCAGGGCACGAACGAATACGTGGCGGTGCTCCGAATCCTAAGCTCTATCTCGTGGTAATGATAAGAAAAAGCGGTAGGGGGAAGGGTGGGGGTGGGAGGAGGGGGTTAAAAGCGGGTGGTTGGGAGGGCGTGGGGGGGCGGGGGTGATGGGGGTTAAATCCAAGGCTGAATACAAAAAGCACTGCAGGGTACAGCTAATACCACAATGCGAGACTATTCACAACGAAAACAAAGGGATTGGGCGAAAACCCCTAATATTTATGCGAGCTGTTTGCGTAAAGGACGCGGTTCTGGCTGGCCGGTGTTACGGAGTACGTGCGCGCGGACTGTGTCAGAGTAAGGTCAGCGTACTCTGTAAATTAAGGAAATACAAAGGGAAACAAGAAAGAGGAATAACGACTTTATTCTGACACTGAATGACAGATTGACAGATAAGTGAAGTATGTCATGTCATTGATGAAGGTTCCCTAAAATTGATATTATGTAATTTATCATTAAACTAAAGGGAAGTTAAATATGTCATGTCATTAATGAACGATCCCTAAAATTAATGTTGGGGAATTGACAGTGTCTAAAGAGACGTGAAATATGCCAGTCATTAATGAAGGATCCCTAAAACTAACATTATGGAGCTGACAGTAACCTAAAGAGAAGTGAAATATGTCATGTCATTAATGAAAGATCCCTAAATTAATATTATGGAACTGACAGTAAACTAAAGAGAAGTGAAATATGTCATGTCATTAATGAAAGATCCCTAAATTAATATTATGGAACTGACAGTAAACTAAAGAGAAGTGAAATATATCATGTTATTTAAATGTATAGTCACCAAATTTAATATTAGAGAAGTCTGATGTAATCTTAAAAAAAAACTTAATGCCAAACCCCAGATGCGCCATCTTGAGCACACATGAATTTTGAATTTCATTCCTAGCTTATTTTTTCCTTGACTTTATAACCACCATCTTTCTTCGGGCCAGGGCTGGGTAAGGGTATTATTATATTATTATTATTATTATTATTATTATTATTATTATTATTATTATTATTAGGCACGCATACTTAACAAGACGTAGATACTTGCATGGAGTGTAAGTATGCATACAATAAAACAAAGTACAGTGATTTAAATGAAGTCAAAACAAAAAACATGTCACAAAATAAACCGAACTCCATACATACATACATACATATATACATACTATATTAGATTTTATTTTATTGCCACACAATTATACATAGCTCATATTTACAGTAATTATTACATTTGGTCCAACAAAAGGCAAAACACTACACTTGGCAATACAAAATATTATATACACAAAAGTAAGAGTAACAGGTTATTATCTTATACAAAAATAAAACAAAAACTAAGAGTTATCATATGGCAAACAAAATTAAGAACAAAATTAGACATTTATACATACATACACACATATATACGAGTGGGTGAGTCTGTGCCTTGTACCTACGCGTGGACACTTTGAAAACAAAGCACGCGTGACTGCCATTTGGAATGTGACATTTTTTTTTTTTTTTTATCAAGCAGTACACCATCTGCATTTTAAACTTCCTCTCCTTGCTTTTCCTGGACGCGTTAATGGTGAAAGCGCAGCCATCTGGACAGGAAAGGAATAACTGAATAACTCTTTGGCAGCAAAAGAATAACTGAATAACTCTTAAGCTTTCCCAGCGTAACTTCTTCTCATTCCCTTGCAAGAGAACCCTTCCAGAGCTAGGACTCGGCCTGTGTATTCATTAATAATACGCCTGTTGAGAGAGAGAGAGAGAGAGAGAGAGAAATATTCAGGCAACCACATTGTAGTTATCTGCATGATGCATTTGAGAGAGAGAGAGAGAGAGTGAGATTCAGGCAACCACACTATAGTTATCTGCATGATGCGTTCAACAGAGAGAGAGAGAGAGAGAGAGAGAGAGAGAGAGGATTGGATACCCCACCTCAGCCAGGTAAGCAAGCAAGCAGGCAAGCAAGCAAGACGTCCCATTAGCGATACGTCCAGCAAGAGATCATGAACCTCAAGTCGAGTTAAGCTCTCGAGAGGAAAATGCCAAACGCCAAACACCTTCCCTCGATAGCCGACCTCGTCACCTCCTGCTGCTGCTGTTGCTGATACCTGGGCGGACAGAAAAGATCGCTCCCTATCCGCCATCGGAACGACTCTGTTGCATATCAATGTCCCGAGACCTGGAATCGGGCGGGGGATGTCTTGTAATCTGGAATCTTTCATTCCATCTTTCCTCCCCTCAGCTTCGGGACCCTTGGCATATCCATCGATCCAATATATCGGGAGAGATTTGAGAAGGAGCGGTGGGAGGTGGGGGGGGGGGGGGGGGGTTGTTGTTTGGTTTTGGCCCCAGGGCCGTTCCTTCTGCCGAAATAAGGCCTGTCAGACGCTGTTTCTCGCGCCTTTGTTAGCTTTTTTTTCGGTTGAATGGATGCGTGATTGAGTCTGCGTTCTGGTGCGGCGCGCGGAAGCGTCTTGTGCGTTACGTGATACTCTCTCTCTCTCTCTCTCTCTCTCTCTCTCTCTCTCAATTTCCTCATACTATAAATAATACAAACATCGTTATCTTCCCCATGTAGAAATATTACAGATGCCTGTTTTTTCCTTCCTTATTTCTCTCGCCTCTTCCTAGGAACGAACCGTGGGAAAACAGAAACGGAAACCGAGACGCAGGGAAAAAGAAAACGGTGAATGGAAGACACTACATGGGAAAAGACGGAGCGACAAGGGGCACTCCCATTGTCCCCTCTATTCACCCCTCTCCATTCACCCCCTCCATTCACACCCTCCATTCCATTACAGTCACAAAAGATCAAGCAAAACAGCAAGCTCTGAAATCAGCCATCACCTGGCGGGAGGTCGGGTGCAGAGGTCATTGCACAAAGGAATGCAACAAGAATAAGAAGAAGAAGAAGAAGAAGAAGAAGAAGAAAGCTCCTCCCCCTTCCCCCCTCCCAACCCTTTTCGCAGTGGGATAAAGACAGTCCGAAGCGTCAAGGAATAATATTATAGCGTCTTCGCCTTCCCTTCCCCCTCCCCACGCCCCCCTCAACCCTGCGCGGAGGAGTATAGTATAGTAAGAGGTGGTCCTCACGAAAATCGGACGCGAAAGAAAGGAAGAAGGAGAAATGGAGAGGAAAGGAAAGCCGAAAGACTGGAGGTAAAAGGCTCCCAGAGATTGCGTCATGTGTCAGGATGATTTTGGGGGCTTGACTTTTCGATAACAGGACCCGAGGAGACTGGAAATGTTATGAACAGTCGAATGAATGTCAGTCATGGGGCTCCCCCCGCCTCCCCCCACGCCCCGGAGAGAGTCAGTCTCTCTCTCTCTCTCTCTCTCTCTCTCTCTCTCTCTCTCTCTCTCAGAGAAAGGAAAAAGATGGGGCAACCTTTTGCGCATATGTAAATTTAAAGGAACCATTCTCTCTTTCAACTTTTCCCTTATTATATATATATATATATATAATATAATGTATATATATATATATATATATATATATATAACGTGTGTGCGTATTTAACGAAAGGCAGAGAGAGAGAGAGAGAGAGAGAGAGAGAGAGAGAAATGGCTCCGATGAGATTCGCTTAACTCAGAGAATGGTCCATCTTTTTCCTTCTCACAGAGAGAGAGAGAGAGAGAGAGAGAGAGAGAGGCACGGGAACACTACTCTATACGCATAAACTTTTACCATTCCTGCCTAACACCCTTCCCTTTTCCCAGGATCCCAACACGGGGACTAGACTCCATACATATATACATATATATATATATATATATATATATATATATATATATATATATGTATACCAATTTCGCCCAAGCTCTAGACTAGCGGTGATTACAGGGCGTTCAAAGGGGAACACTTTGATTCCCAGAAAGACCAGTAAATGGGGGGAACTGCCGTTAGCCTGCTGCTCCAGCGGGGAGGTTCAGGCACCAATTAATCTCTCGCACTTCAATGAACCGGATGTATGAAGAAGAAGAAGAAGAAGAAGAAGAAGAAGAAGAAGACGAGTCCCTTAGCGGAATAAAGACGCTACTTAGCGCGGAAGGCGTAGGTTCTAATTTATTGTAATCTGGTCGCGCATGATGGAATGGAATTCTTTGGGGTTTCGGGGTGGCGGGGGCGGGGGAAGTTGATTTTTTTTTTTTTTGTTTTTTTTTTTTTTTTTTTTTTTTGCGGAAGGCGTAAGTTCTAATATATTGCAATCTGGCCGTGCATGGTGAAGTGGAATTCTTTGTGGGGGGGGGGGGGTTATTGAATAGTTTTTTTTATTTCTAACTAGTTGGAATCGAAGATGAAATGTATAGCACTTGAAGTATTTAAACACTAAAGCGTGATGGATTAATGTGGTGAATTGAGACAACTTGAGTCTTAAGTAAGTAACACGATGGATAAAAAAATTCGCAAAAATAATAAATATGTTAGTAAAGGTATTACGTCGACTAGGCAAATTTTCTTTTTAGGATTTTAATTTTTTTTTAAATAAGAAGGCTACGGTATTCGAAGCTATTCTTGAATAAATCTCGTTAAAAAAAAAAGAGGAGATCAGTCATTAGAAAATAGAGACAAATGAATAAACTGATAGGTAAATAGATAAAGATATAAACAGATTCAAACAAACTTTAGATCATCAAAACACAACCTCAAATACAACGTAAGATTAATTCCGAGAACAAGAAACGATCAACACTGCAGGGTTCGTCGAATAACTGGTTCCATAATTGTTTCCATCTATTAAGCAACCAACCACCCCCTTTCCCACCGCCCACAACCCGCCCCCGCCCCCCCCCCCCCCCCCCCCCCCAAAAAAAAAAACAAAAAAAAAAAAAAACCTAAGGGCCTCATTCCGGTGAGAGCAAGAGAAATTCGAAGGGAAAAAAAAATGAGGAGAGAGAGAGAGCACCATCATCAGTCTGCATGAGAGAAGATAAAAAAAAAAAAAAATTAGGACAGACACAATGCAAGAAAAATCCCGTGGTATGCCATTAAAGTATGAAAAGGATAAGATATGGTCCTTATGTCCTCCGTAAACCACGATGAAGACAAAGCCACAACCAGCCAACCCCCCTTCCCCACCTCCCCCCCCAAACCCACCGGAAAAAAGATAGGAATTAGGAGCCCATTCGGAGAGGGTAATACCGACGAAAGGAGGAAGTCTGGCAATGGAGAAATTTTACGCAACTGGAATAAATGTCCGTCCGTCTATTCAATTAAACCAATTTCAACAGAATCCATCTGTTAACTTAAACCACTTGAAACGAATTGAATACATTGTATGATGCCTAAGTTCCAGAGTCCACGGAATAATAACGGGTTAGAATGACGAGAGGTGCCAAAAGGAGACACAAAGACGACGGCAGTTTCAGTCGTATTTTCAAGACTGACAAACAATTTCCTGAATGATTATGATGTTCGAAGCGATATTTCCTGAGCTGTTAAGGATGAACAGTTCCGGGTCTTCTTTGGGAAGAAAGAGGAGCCTAAGAAAAAAAAAGGGTGGGGGGGCTGATTTGCAAAGAAACCCGCATCTTGTATGATAAAAAAAAAAATTAAAAGTAAATGTAAACAATAATTTCTGAGCCATGGGACACCAAATTATAAAGTCACCAATCCTTTGAAAATAGAGATCATAAGAAAATTCTCTCTCTCTCTCTCTCTCTCTCTCTCTCTCAATCAATCAAAAAAATTAAAGTAAATATAAACATTAATTTCTGAGCCATGGGACACCAAATTATAGTCACCAATCCTTTGAAAATAGAGATCAGAAGAAAATTCTCTCTCTCTCTCTCTCTCTCAATCAATCAAAAAAATTTAAGTAAATATAAACATTAATTCTTGAGCCATGGGACATCAAATTATAAAGTCACCAATCCTTTGAAAATAGAGATCAGAAGAAAATTTTTTTTCTCTCTCTCTCTCTCTCTCTCTCTCTCTCTCTCTCTCTCTCTAGTCTCAAATCAATCCAATCAAGCAAACTGGTAAAGTAACCAATCTTTTGAAAATGGAAGACAGAAGGGAAAATTCCGCTCTCTCTCCTCTCTCAGCTCCGCTATCTCTCCTCTTATCTCTCTCTCTCTCTCTCATAGGAATCTTCACTTCATTTTCATTTCGTGGCTCTAGACGTTCTCAGCTGCTTCCCACACGAGGACTAATTTACGACCATTTAGTAATTACTTCTTGTGCAAGAACAGCTAATTGGGTGGGCACGTCACAAGGACCTCTTCTGTCGCAGGTTAAGACTCGTGTCAAACTAGAATTTCTCGAAAAGGAGAGAGAGAGAGAGAGAGAGAGAGAGAGAGAGAGAGAGAGAGAGAGAGAGAGAGAGAGGGAACAAGGACAGGAGAGCAGGTATTATCATTATTATTATTATTATATTATTATTATTATTATTATTATTATTATTATGAACAGCAGATTTTCACAAGACAAGAAGGGCATATAAACTCAATAGCTTGCTTCGAGGTTATATGGCCTTCTCTTCCCTTCGCTTATAATTACACCTATAATTATATAGTATTGTTTTAATATCTAATAATAATAATAATAATAATAATAATAATAATAATAATAATAATAATAATAATAAACACATACGCTTTAAATATATGCCTATAATTATATACATTTTTTATTTATTTATATATACAAACATATATTTGTATGTATATATGTAAACATATACTTGTGGATGTATTATGTATACATATCCATATAACTAAAAAGATATAACCCAATAAAAAATAAAATTTTGTGGTGAAAGAAAAAAAAACACAAAAGACGCAGAATATTACAGGAAAACGAAAAACCAAATTATAAAAATTGCACAACGAAGCGAATCCATCCTATGAGAATAAACAGGTAACCCTTGAATATATATACACAGGTACCGTGACTTATCATTTCTACCAAAACCCTAACTAAGGACAGGCCGCTAACGGTGCCCGCTGAGCAAACCTCATGTTACCGTCCTTGGCACACATTGCCAGGCGCTCTTTTGCAAGTCACATAAAAAAAAATTCACGGAGTTTGGCGCCGGAATTGAAGAAGAGAGAATATAATGAAGAGAGATTAAAGGGAGAGAAAGTGAGAGATGGCCCCCAGCAGGAGATGAGACGGGACTCTTTCTTTCTTTGACCTTCCGTTGTTTGGAGAGAGAGAGAGAGAAAGAGAGAGAGAGAGAGCACATTGCCTGAGCTAGGTATATAGTCAACTGTAAAATAATTTAGAATAATTGTATTTTTCCTGAGTAGAATAAATATTTTAATATGAAAAAATCGCATTGTCCAAGGAGAGAGAGAGAGAGAGAGAGAGAGAGCACATTGCCTGAGCTAGATATATAGTCAACTGTAAAATAATTTAGAATAATTGTATTTTTCCTGAGTAGAATAAATATTTTAATATAAAAAAATCGCATTGTCCAAGGAGAGAGAGAGAGAGAGAGAGAGAGAGAGAGAGAGAGAGAGAGAGAGAGAGAGCACATCGCTTGAGCTAGGTATATAGTCAACTGTAAAATAATCTACAATAATTGTATTTTTCCTGTGTAGAATAGATATTTTAATATTAAAAATATCGCATTGTCCAAGGGAGAGAGAGAGAGAGAGAGAGAATATTGCCTGAGCCAGGTATATATTCAACTTTTGTAAAACAATCTACACTGAGAATAATTGTATTTATCCTGAGTAAAATAGATATTTTAATATTTAAAATATCACATTGTCCAAGGAAAAGAGAGAGAGAGAGAGAGGTGCATGCAACTGCAATGTACGTCGAATTAATCAAGTGATATCTTCACCCCCAGTTTTATTAATCATGACCGAACCCAAACGTGACGATCCACGCCCACCCACCCCCCAACCCCCGTAGTACTCCAGGTGCCAATCCTTCATGCAAATCGACTTTTCCTGACCGTTCCTTTCAATCCTTCGCATCCTGCAGCAAACTTTAGGAGGATATCCTAGGAATCCTTCGCATCCTACAGTGAACTTTAGAAGGATATACGTACTAGAAATCCTTCTCATCCTGCAGTGAATTTTGGGAGGACATCCTAGGAATCCTTCGCATCCCGCAGCGAACTTTAGGAGGATACTCTAAGAATCCTTCGCATCCTACAGTGAATTTTGGGATGATATCCTGGGAATCCTCCGCATCCTACAGGGAATTTTGGTAGGATATCTTAGGAATCCTTCGCATCCTACAGTGAATTTTGGGAGGATATCCTGGGAATTCCTTGCGATCCTACAGTGAATTTTGGGAAGATATCCTGGGAATCCTAGCATTCCTACAGTGAATTTTGGAGAAGAATCCTGGGAATTCCTTCGTTATCCACAGGTTTGGGGTAGAAGAATTATTACTAGAAATCCTTTGCATCCTGCAGTGGAATTTTTGGGAGGATATCCTGGATGTTCAGGGGAGTACTTCTGACCTGCAAGTTATCACCACTACTCCCATCCTCCCTGACCCCTGCCCCGCACCCCCATCCCCAACTCTCCCATTTCCCATTCGACTCACCTGTGAAAGAACTGATGTCCTGGCTGTTTGCAAACAAACCCCCCCACCCCCCCCTACCCCTCCCCCCACCCCACCCAAAAAATCTCCAACCCTCCCTTTGACCTAACCTTTCGCTCCTGATCTCTCCTACACCCAGGACTCAGCTGCCTTCACTTAGGCCACCCTAGGGCGCGCCCGACCCACCCAACCTTGACCTCTGACCCTTTTCCCACACAACCCGAGTTCTCTTTTATGATGTCTGGCAGGGAACGGTTATTTTCATAACGGTGTACGTTTTTTTCTGTTTTTTTTTGCGTTTTCTGCGTTTTTTTTTTTTTATTTTTTTTTTTTTTTTTTTTTTTGCGTTGAACAATGGGTCGTTTGCGTTTCGAGAAATCTTATGATATAATCTTTCTCTAAAATATTTTCCCATCGTCTTCATTAACTGGGTTGCTCTCTCAAGTCAAGATACATACATATGATATATATATATATATATATATATATATATATATATATATATATATATATATATATATTTTATATATATATATATATAATATATATATATATATATACATGTGTGTGTGTGTAAAGATTTTTTCATATTTTTATTACTGCCAATATATTTTCGCGGTATCCAGATTGTGCCCAGATGGTCCTAGTGTATATATATATATATATATATATATATATATATAATATATATATATATATATATATATATATAATATATGTATATATATGAAATGTGGGGATACGTTTCGAAAATATAACGGCAATAATAACAATAATGATAATATGGAAAATGTTTAACTGAAAATTGAATAAAATAAAAACACGAGCACACACGCAGTTAAGTAAATTAGCTCACTAAAATAAAAAATAAATAAAATCATGAAACACAATAAGATTACCGTTTCAGTAGCCGTCAAAGTACTTATACATAAGCGGGTAATACTCTCAGCCAAGGTGAGTGTATAGAGATGTTTCCCGAGCAGTTTTAAATTACACGGGAAAATAATTTACCGCTCCCAAAGGCATTGTTGTCTCTTCATTGCAAAGTAATTGATTTCTCCAAGAAACCTCGCTGATACATATAACCTCTTTGCCGCAGACATGCCCGCGCGCGCGCTTATAATCATGCAAGCATACGTACATACACGCAATTATGGTTTCCATGACTTCATCGTTTAACCGACTGAGAGTTTGAAGTCGTTTGCAAAGGAAGAGACTCGAGAGATTTGTGAAAAAGAAGTGGTGTGTCGCCGATGCTGGTCCGCTGGTGTAGTAGTGGTTCGTATCGTGGCATGTCACTCAGATGCCGACGGTTCGCGTCTCCCCAACAGGGCCATGAAAAAATCCCTGGCTCTGTATCATGATCAGTTTCTCCTGCAATGTCGGAGGTGGGAGGTTGAAACCAACATTCTTTTGGAAGCTTGTTCTATGTGTATAGGTTCCATTTTCTGAATAATAATAATGATAATAATAATAATAAATCATGCTTACAATTATCAAGCAAAGTGAACCCTGTCTTCACGGAACGCTCTGAGAAATGTTGAATTTTAATCTATAGTATATTTATACATTTGTCCACACTTGTGCCCAGGTACCCGAGGTGCCAGATGGTGGCACTGCCAGCAAGCGAAGAATGTATGTCCTGACTAGGGCATGTTTCAGCCTCTTTCCCGAAGAGGAAGAAGAAGAAGAAGAAGAAGAAGAAGAAGAAGAAGAAGAAGAGAGAGAGAGAGAGAGAGAGAGAGAGAGAGAGAGAGAGAGATTATATTTATGAATTTAATTTCTGCGAGGGGGACAAGTTATCAAGTTTGGTCACGACCTCTCTCTCTCTCTCTCTCTCTCTCTCTCTCTCTCTCTCTCTCTCTCTCTCTCTCAAAAGGGAAGGGACGGAAAGGGGAACGTATAAGAGTCCTCGCAACTACTTGCCATGACAGAAAAGACGTGACGTTTCTTGAGTAACAAAAGCTCCGCCCTAATTACCCAGTCGTATGACGGAGCCTTAATGAAGAGTGAAAAGGGGAGGAGGAGGAGGAGGAGGAGGAGGAGGAGGAGGAGGGAGGAGGAAGAGGGAGGGATAATGGGAGACACCATCTCCATAAGCCGTCTTTTGTTTCAGGTCTCTCCTACAGGTGAAGATTGCCAATGAAGCTTGAGATTTTGGAGTGAGGGGTTGGTGGGTGAGGTGGTAGGGGCAGGGTGAGGGGGAGGGGCTGCTACTCGGAATTCACTAGGAGGCGGTGTCTACTACTCATTATCTCTTTGTTCTATTGTGTTTGTTAAGTACAGTGTTTATGTCTCTGCCAAAGCAACTGAAGAACATGAGTTTTTGGGTTCCTTCGGGAGAAAAAAAATATAGAAACTCAAAAAATTATGATTAGATATAAATGAAACGTAAAGGAATAAAAACGAAATATGGCTTTCAATAAAAAAAAAAATCGGCCTGGGAAAATGAAATGAAAAGTTGCGGAATACTATCCCTTCACAATCATTGTTTCTTCACGTCCTTATTCTTGTTTCCTTGTCGACCGCTGCGTTTTTCTTTCTTTTTTTGATAAAAAGGAATAAATAATTTGTCGTGTAATTTTAGCGTTTGTTGTCAAAGTACAATAGTAAAATAGTATACTTCATTCGTGACATAAACTTTTATTCAATAGCTAAACACAAAATAAAAATAATGGAAGGAGATGTAAAAAAAAATTCCAAAACACTATATTGCACAATACTGGGTCAGTAATACCTAAAACAAAACAAAAAATACAAATAATGGGAACGGAATTCAAAAAAACAACTAAAATACACAAATCAAAGCAAAAAAACATGGAGAGTCGGTAGCATCCACACAAAAAAAAAAAAAAAATGGCACACCGTTTCAACAAAAGAGATCGGCTGAAATATTTAAAGAACTGTGGTAAATATATTCACATGTAGCTGACTATCAGATCAAAACTTTTAAATCTTCTCTTTTTGCAGTTTTTTTACGGGATTTGACTCGTTGTTTCAAACTCTGAAAAAGACGTGAGAATGAAAATAGGCCTATAAAAGATTAGTGAAAAGAACGGATTTTTATAGATTCTGTAGATTTTTCAGGAATGAAATTCTATTTACCTAAAAAAAAATCAGAGAGAGAGAGAGAGAGAGAGAGAGAGAGAGAAAGGAAAACAGATCGATAGAGAGAGAGAGGAAGGAAAGCAGAAAGAGAGAGAGAGAGAGAGAGAGAGAGAGAGAGAGAGAGAGGGAAGAAAAACAGAGAGACCTTACCTTACAGACCTTACAGTTCGTTCGGGTTGCCCCAGGTCCCTCAGTGTGAGGCGCCTCTAATGTCTACCAGAGAGTTGCTAGTACATCTTCCGGTATATTTTGCATCTTCCAATCTTGGATGGTCTGGGATGCAGTTTAGATATTTGTCGAGCTTATTCTTAAACACATCTACGCTCACTCCTGATATATTCCTCAGATGAGCTGGCAACGCATTGAATAGACGCTGCATTATCGATGCTGGTGCGTAGTGGATTAATGTCCTGTGTGCTTTCCTTATTTTTCCTGGTATAGTTTTGGGCACTATTAATCTACCTCTGCTTGCTCTTTCTGATATTTTTAGTTCCATGATATTTTCTGTTATTCCTTCTATCTGTTTCCATGCCTGAATTATCATGTAGCGTTCTCTTCTCCTTTCTAGACTATATAATTTTAAGAATTGTAGTCTTTCCCAGTAGTCTAGGTCCTTAACTTCTTCTATTCTAGCTGTAAAGGACCTTTGTACACTCTCTATTTGTGCAATATCCTTTTGATAGTGTGGGTACCATATCATATTGCAATATTCAAGTGGACTACGAACATATGTTTTATAAAGCATAATCAGTGTTCAGCTTTTCTTGTTTTGAAGTGCCGTAACAACATTCCCATTTTGCTTTACATTTTGCCAACAGAATTTGCTATTTGATCATTGCATAACATGTTCCTATCCATCATCACACCAAGGTCTTTAACTGCTTCCTTATTTGTTATTGTCTCATTATTAGGTCCCCTATATGCATATAGCTTTCCTTCTCTGTCTCCATAATTTATTGATTCAAATTTATCAGAGTTAAATACCATCCTATTTACCTCTGCCCAATCATATACTTTGTTAAGGTCTCTTTGTAGAGCGTTCCTATCTTCATCACAAGTAATTTCTCTACTTATTCTTGTGTCATCAGCGAAACTACTCACTACCGAATCCTTAACATTACTGTCTATGTCTTCAATCATAATAACAAACAATATTGCAGCTAGCACCGTACCTTGTGGCACACCGGATATTACCTTGGTTTCATCCGATTTCTCATCGTTTGCAATAACTATCTGTTTTCTGTTGTGTAAAAATTCTTTTAACCATCTTCCTACTTTATCTACGATATTGTGTTTTCTAATTTTCTTTGCTAATATATTATGGTCTACTTTGTCAAAAGCTTTTGCAAAGTCTAAATAAACCACATCTGTTTTCATTTCCGCTTTTCATATTTTTGAATATGTTCTCACGGTGGACTAACAGTTGGGTTTGTGTACTTTTTCCGGGTACGAAACCGTGTTGCCCTATATTAAACAAATTATTTTTTATTAAATGTTTCATAATATTTTTCTTCATTACCCTTTCATACACTTTCATAATATGTGATGTTAGACTCACAAGGCCTATAATTACTTGCCTCTAGTCTTGATCCACTTTTGAAAGTAGGGGTGATATATGCTAATTTGTGCTCATCATAAATCTTGCCTGTATCTACACTTTGTCTTAATAATATTGCAAGTGGCTTTGCGATAGAATGAACTACTTTCTTTAACAAAATAGCAGGGACTCCATCCGGCCCTGCAGCAGCTCCATTTTTAATTTCATTAATTGCCCCTCCTGCACAATATCAGCTTCATTAATTTCTATGTCAGCTAAATATTCACTATTTTCTTCCCTTACTTCTATATCATTATCTTCATTATCTATTCTAGGGGTGAATTCTCTATATCGTTCTGCCAGTATGTTGCAAATTTCCTTTTTTTCATTCGTTAATCTCCCTCAATTCTCAGAGGGCCTATTTTCTATTCTTCTTTTATTCATCTTCTTCGCATATGAGTATAATAGTTTGGGGTTTTGCTTGATATTTAATAGGGTTTTTCTTCCAAGTCCCGTTTTTCATTTTCTTTTGATTGTATAATCTTTTGTTCTGCATTTTCTATCTTACTTTTTAGTTCTATAACTTTCCATGCATTTTTTTCTTTTGCAAGACCTTTTTTCCACTTTCTGATTTTCTGGAACAAGATCCTTCTGTCTCTTGGTATGCATGAATGATGTTTACTTTTCTTCTTCGGTATATATTTTTCCACTATTTTCTCCAATATTTTTATATAATATCTCCGTATTTACCCTTATATTTGTCATCACATTACGAAAATGTTATCCCAATCTTTGTTTAATTCTTCATTAATTTTTCTGACCATTTTATATTTTTACTGTAGAAGTTGTATTTTTCCATATCCTTCCCACTTTTTCATTTCTTGCTTATCTCTATTTTCACTTGCTTTGGAATGAACTGTTAATTCTATGACATTATGATCTGAAATACTCGCATTATAAACTATTATTTCTTTAACATAATTCATCTCGTTCACAAATACTAGGTCTAAAGTATTTTCCTTTCTTGTTGGCAGGTGATTTATTTGTTGAATGTTGTATTCTAGTAGCATATCTAATTGCTTTTCAAATTGCCTCTTATCTTCTGCACTACTATTACTCTCTTTTTTATATGTATAAGTACAACCACAATCTCCTATTCGTTCTTTCCATTCTACGAAAGGAAAGTTGAAGTCACCAGATAGGAGAATAGTCCAGTCCTTGTGATTTCTACATATATCATCCAATTTTTCAATTATTAAGTCAAACTCTTTAGTATTAGGAGGTCTATATATTACTATGTTCATCAATTTTTCAGATTCAAATTCTACCGCTATTAGTTCACATTCTGAGTTACTATATTTCTCATATATTTTTCCTTGTTTTTTGTCTTTCCCATATATTGCGGTTCCCCCTTGAGAGAGAGAGAGAAAGAGAGAGAGAGGGGGTGGGGGGGGAGGTGAAAGCAGCGAGAGAGAGGAAGAGAGAGAGGACGAGAGAAGAAAGCAGAAGGGAAGCACGAGCAGAGGAGAAGGGCAAATAGGAAAGGGGAAGAAAAGCAAGGGAAAAGAAGGAAAGGGGGAAGAAAAAGCAGAGACGAGAGAGGCTAGAGAGAGAAGGAAAGAGAGGGGGGGGAAGAAAAGAGGAGAGAGAAGGGAAAAGAGAGAGAGATCAGGGGGAAAGAAAAGCAGAGATGAGAGAGAGAGTGAGAGAGAGAGAGGAGAGAGGAGAGTAGAGAAAAGGAAAAAACAGATCGATCGATAGAGGGAGAGAGGAAGGAAGGAAAAGGGAGAGACGGAGAAAGATAGAGAGAGAGGGGAGGAAGGAAAGCAGAGAGAGAGAGAGAGAGAGAGAGAGAGAGAGAGAGAGAGAGCAAACACAAACTGTAATCGTTCCTATCGGGGCAGGCGATCAGTCAGAAGCCAAACACGAACGCGCAAGACTACATAATTCAGGCTGAATAGTGGGTCATTATTTACCCTGGGATCGATCCGGTGCTTTTGCATATCTGCATCATTCACGTCTCTTCACGCCCTGGCCCTGTATTATTTATTCTGTGTGTGTGTCTGTGTGTCTGTGATGTGGGAGAGGGGATAGAGGAGGGGAGGGGAGGGGATGGGGGCAGGGGACGGGAGGGGGAGGGGAAGGGGGAGGGGGAGGGAGGGGTAGGGGAGGGGTAGCTTTCATTCCTGCTCTCCAGGTTCTATGTAAATGACGTTTTCTTTATGTATTTTTACTCGTGCGCTTTTTAAGAATATTATTCTATTTACAGAGAGAGAGAGAGAGGGGGGGGTTATGAGAGGTGGGGGGACTGGCTGCCGATTACCACAGAGGTCCAGGTGAAGGCCAAAAAAAAAAAAGCCAGAAAGAAGAGGAGTCCAGATTAATTGCCGAGTCAGAACAACCAGGAAGACGTCTCACAGGTAACCCGATCAAAGAACATCTCACACACACACACAAGGCCACGTAACGGCAAACTTATCTTAAAGTCTTTAAAGTCTTAATTGCCTCTATATCTTTCTCAACATCGTGAAACCCACTTCTTGGTCTCTGATTGCAAAATGATAACGTAGGATGCGTTGCATTCTGGGAAAGGTTTTTTTTTTCGCCACACAGGAATAGTTTTTGGCAGACCTCGAATTCTTTGGGTTTTATGTGTGTGTAGTGTGTGTATGTGTGTGTGTGTGTGTTCCCATTGCTTCAACGACCTTTAAGCTTGGATGATCAGCAAAGTTATTTTGGGGGGAGGGGGTGTGGATAGGGAATGTGTTTCAAGTTCCACAATGGAGCCATGGAATGTAATGTTTATTAGAATGTGTATATATATATATATTATATATATATATATATTATATTTTATATATAACATTATATACTATATATATATATATATATATATACGTATACATATATATATATATATATATATATATATATATATATAATATATATATATATATATACGTATATATATATTCCACTGTTTAAATAAGGCTTACCTTTCGTGAATTCTTTAAATGTAACAAACATAAGTGCTCAGAAATATTTTTATTTAATTCACATTATTTAACAAACCTTACATTATCATATAAAAGCAATAAAAGAACAGTTTTAATTCTTTGGTGAACATTACAAAATCCCCACGAGAGCCAGCAATGAGAATTTTCATCTATAATGTGGCCTTCCTTGTCTGAAAATGCTTGTGCTGAATTAGAGCAAAAAAACACACATATTTTAATGATTTCTAAAATTAAACCTGGGAACTATATAATCTATTTTTTTATGTGTTTCCATTGTCTCGAATTGCTTGCATCTTCAAAGTTAAACACGATCGACTTCTTTTTTTGTTAATGCAGGAACCGTTTTGTTTGTGGAGTCTTTAGGGAATTTGACATGGGAACTTGTGTTCTCATTGTCCCATATTGTCTTCGTTTTTGAGAGATGATGATTCTCATTATCTGAAACCCTTCCTTTTTTAGACATGATGATTCTCCTTGTCTGAAAGTCTTCACTTTTGAGACATGATGAATCCCACTGTCTGAAAGCCTTCCTTTTTGAGACATGATGATTCTCCTTGTCTGAAACCCTTCCTTTTTGAGACATGATGATTCTCCCTGTCTGAAAGTCTCCATTATTGAGACATGATGATTCCCACTGTCTGAAAGCCTTCCTTTTTGAGGACTATGATTCGATTCCCTTGGCTGAAACGATCCTTCATTTTTTGAAGACAATGATGAATCCCTCCCTTGTCTGCAAAATTGTTTTTCATTTTTGATCACATGATGAGTCTCCACGTCTACAAATGTCTTCGTTTTTGAGACATGATGATTCTCCTTGTCTGAAAGCCTTCATTTATGAGACATGATGATTCTCATTGTCTGAAAGTCTTCATTATTGAGACATGATGACTCTCCTCTTCTAAAAGTCTTCATTTTTGAGCCATGATGATTCTCATTGTCTGAAAGCCTTCCTTTTTGAGACATGGTGATTCTCGTTATCTGCAAATTACTTCATTTTTGAGACATGATAATTCTCAATGTCTGAAAGTCTTCATTTTTGAGACACGAGACGGATAGATAGTCAATTTTGCCTTCTTCAGTTACTGAGTACCGAGAGAGAGAAGAGAGAGAGAGAGAGAGAGAGAGAGAGAGAGAGAGAGAGAGAGAGAGAGAGAGAGAAATATGGGAAGGTCAATGTGTGTTTTCAAGGTACATACCAATGAAATGACTTCCTGCTACGATAATCACAGTAATTATTGTGGTACAAAACCAAACGTTTCTGCCTACCAAGTTCGATCGTCTTGCTTGTTGCCCATCATTCATTATTGCTAGATTAGCAAAAAAAGAGGGAAAAAACCCACGAAATTATCACGCTTCAGTTGACAATTGGGGAAAAGACCTTTTAAGCTGAATTTGTTTGTATTTTCTTCCTGTTGTCTACACATTCTTACGTATATTTTCTTTTTGTTATATACAGATTTTTTTTTATTTTTTCGTTATATACATTTTTTTTTACATTTTTGTGTAAATTGTTAATATTAACATATAATTTTTATGGGAAAAAAGAAAAAGGCTATCAATTGCAAAAGCAATGTGTCCACAAACCAGGATGATAATATGTGGTGGAAAAAAAACAAATTATATTATTATTATTATTATTATTATTATTATTATTATTATTATTATTATTATTATTATTATTAGTTATTATTATTAGAAAAAAGCAAAAGGGAATTATCTTGCACAGCATTGTTCCACACAAACCAGGATGCTCACATGCGGACCAAAATGGCAAAAATATTATTATTATTATTATTATTATTATTATTATTATTATTATTATTATTATTATTATTATTATTATTATTATTATTATTATTGTTATTATTATTATTATTATTATATTATCAACAGGCCTGAACGTTCATCTACACGATTCACATGCTATTGCAGAAATAAACTAACAGTTACCAAACTTACAAAAGTACTTAAGTACCCACGTATACATACAGAGAACAGCAAGTTGAAAAAAAATAAAAGAATTCAATGTGTCGTACGTTCTAATAAAATCATATTTTTTGTTATAAAATTTTCACCTCACAAAACCCAACAGAACAGACGCCAAATCAATGTGTAAGTTACTCGTTCAATATTTGTCCGAACTCCTAATGAAGTTACCTTATTATATTCTGGACAAATACGGCCACTGTTGACTGACTGACTCCCTCACAAAAGGACGCATGTGCTTCAAAAGAACAAATATGATTAAACAAATAGTTCCCTTTTCATAAACCGTGATTTTTTTTTTTTTTTTTTTTTTTTTTTTGAGCGGGGAGGGGGTGCGCAAGAGCGTGTTTCTGTATGAATATTTTTGTTTGAATGAAAAGAATTGCATAAACGAATACAAGTAAATTCTGTTCGTAAAAATCAAATAAAATATGTTTGACAGCTTTCGATATTTTTATAATATAAAAAAATGTTTTTACTAAGAGAATTTTATAAACGCCTACAAATTAATTCTGTTATCTTTATTCAGTCGTAAAAATGAAAGAAACTGTGTTTGACTATTTCAAATATTCATAAAATATTAAAAAATACATTTTTACAAAAAGTCAAATAACTATACACTAATAAATTGGATCTTCATGATTAATTTTTAAAAATAACGATGGAAAATATCAAAACTTTATAAAAAAAATTCGAAAAATTAATAGGAAATTTTATCTTTAGGTTAAAAGAAAAATAGGGGAGATCACCTTTCTGATAAAATCATCAATTGACGCTTGAGTTTACTCACTCAAGCCGGTTCCAAGCCCGGATACAGGAGGAGGGTTGGCCCACGTCAAAATCCAGGAGAACGAAATATGTACCAAGCTTTCGAGCGGAAATTTGTCAGACAAAAAAATAAATAATAAATAAATAATAGAGAAACTAAATAAATGACTTTTTTTCAAAAGCGTAACCAAAGTAATGGAAAAAACAGAATTCAAAAATGTAAAAAAAAAAAAAAGAACATTCAGAATGAAAACATTTGCGATTTCATATTTACAAAAGTGTCCCACGAAATCAATACAGGAGACTGCGTTTATTTTTCAATAGCAAAAATATCGTTGCGTGAAAAAAAAAAAAAAAAAAAAAAAATCTCGAAAAACAATTTTTGGAAATATCATGGGAATGAAATGAGTTATACTTCTCTAATTGATTTTCCAGAACGAATTCTTAATAAACGCGCGCGATCAGATACACACACAGTATTAATATACATATATATATATTATATATATAATATATATATAGATATATGATATATTATATATATTTATATATATAATATATATGATATAATATATATATGTATATTTATATATATAATATATAAGTGTGTATGTATATATATATATATATATATATATATATATATATATATATAAGATAGAGAGAGAGAGAGAGAGAGAGAGAGAGAGAGAGAGAGAGAGAGAGAGAGAGAGATCCATTCTTTATTTTTATTTCATAGATTCCTAAAACAAGAAGGCATTCATACACAAATACGCATGGATATATGCAGGCATAACTATGTATGTAAGTATACATAGTCCATGTCATTAAGTAAAAGTTGTAAATAAACCTGGCCTATTTAAAAAAATGAAGTCACCACACAAGCGGTTAAGACCAAAGTTTAATCTCATTTATAAAAACAAAGTTTGAACCGACCTCCAGCTTACTCGGGACGCGTGCTAGATTTTCCCCTCATGCACAAGTTGTAAATATTATATTCCTAACAATGTAAATTAAAACGTGCTGAAATCTACGGTCAAATAGAGCGTTGTTTCATCAGCGAAAATTAAAATAAATACGCTACATTTTATTAGAAATAATTATTCTGTACTCTTTAACATACACATTATTTATTTTCTAGTTCCATTCTAATAAACCAATCATAAATATCCTGCCCTAAAATTCCTGTATCTTTAACTCAACGCGAAAAACCTTTTTTTAGACCTTTTTAGGATCTTCAAAAGACCTTTCCTACTCGCCCCTCTATTGTTTAAGTTTCAGCTGGCCTCATGCCAGCACGGGCTCTTGCTCATAGAGCAGCCCGTAGAACTCGCGCAACCGCCCTCACCCCGGCCCCCACCAAACGGATAATTTGGATAACGCAAGCGCAAATCAGCCAGTGCGTATAACAGTTACCATTTAGGGGTAACTTAGCAATCACAGATTATGTTTCGAAATCAGCAACTACGGATCACACGAATAACACCCAACATAAACAACACACACGAATATTTGGCTAATTTCCGCTGAAAGAATTAAAATTTCAATGCAGATGATTCTCCCAACACTGTAACATTTTGAAGAGACACGAATCCCATCGAAAAGGAATGAAGAAATCAGGAAAACACCGATAACTAGGGAACTAACAAGCAAACGCAGATAAACAGATATAGCACGAGACCGAAAAGGCGAGTACGAATGACCCCCACAAAAAAAAAACAGGGGGGGGGGTGGCAGATGAAATAGCCAAACAGATAACGGATGAAATTGGGTTATAAAAATGTCCCACATTAAATATATACTATACAAACCGACCGAGCTCAGTTTTACCCCTCCCTTGATGTTTAATGATTCAACGAGGCGGTTTGTTAGAGAGCCTAAAGGGAGTTGCTCTCTCTCTCTCTCTCTCTCTCTCTCTCTCTCTCTCTCTCTCTCTCTCTCTCTCTCTCTCTCAGTGCCATTTTGCTTGGTGAGACGTTACCACGCACAGTCTGATTAATCAACAGATGAATATAGTAATATATAGACCCCCTAATACTAAAGAGTTTGACATAATAATAGAAAAATTGGATGATATATGTAGAAATCACAAGGACTGGACTATTCTCCTATCTGGAGACTAACTTTCCTATCGTAGACTGGAAAGAACGAATAGGAGATTGTGGTTGTATTTATAATACATATAAAAAAGAGAGTAATAGTAGTGCAGATGATAAGAGGCAATTCGAAAAGCTATTAGATATGCTACTAGAATAAAACATTCAACAAATAAATCACCTGCCAACAAGAAAGGAAAATACATTAAAACCTAGTATTTGTTTTTTGAATGAGGTGAATTATGTTAAAGAAATAATAGTTTATAATGCGAGTATTTCAGACCATAATGCCATAGAATTAACAGTCCATTCCAAAGCAAGTGAAAACAGAGATAAGCAAGAAATGAAAAAGTGGGAAGGATATGGAAAATACAACTTCTACAGTAAAAATATAAAATGGTCAGAAATAAATGAAGAATTAAACAAAGATTGGGATAACATTTTCGTAAGTGATGACATAAGGGTAAATACGGAGATATAATATAAAATATTAGAGAAAATAGTGGATAAATATATACCGAAGAAGAAAAGTAAACATCAATATGCATACCAAGAGACGGAAGGATCTTGTTCCAGAAAACCAGAAAGTGGAAAAAAGGTCTTGCAAAAGAAAAAAATGCATGGAAAGTTATAGAACTAAAACGTAAGATAGAAAATGCAGAACAAAAGATTATACAATCAAAAGAAAATGAAAAACGGGACTTGGAAGAAAAAACCCTAGTAAATATCAAGCAAAACCCCAAACTATTAAAGGAGAAAAAGAACGCTACATGATAATTCAGGCATGGAAACAGATAGAAGGAATAGCCGAAAACATCATGGAGCTAAAAATATCAGAAAGAGCAAGCAGAGGTAGATTAATAGTGCCCAAAACTATACCAGGAAAAATAAGGAAAGCACACATTACATTAATCCACTACGCACCAGCATCGATAATGCAGCGTCTATTCAATGCGTTGCCAGCTCATCTGAGGAATATATCAGGAGTGAGCGTAGATATGTTTGAAGAATACTCTCGACAAATATCTAAGCTGCATCCCAGACCATCCAAAATTGGAAAATGCAAAATATACCGTAAGATGCACTAGCAACTCTCTGGTAGACATTAGAGGTGCCTCACACTGAGGGACCTGGGGCAACCCGAACAAGATGTAAGGTCTGTAAGGTAAGGTCTCATTGGAATAGAGTTAAACACTTTTGATGTTAGCATTTGATGCAAGCGTGTATACATATATATATATATATATATATATATATATTATATATATATATATATTATATATATATATAACTGAATCACGAGAACTTGGAACGAACTGAATATTATATAAACCAAAGGCAAAAGCCACGAAGGAAAGCTTAGTAGCAAAAGGACGAGCATCGAAAGGCCTCTCCGCATTTAACCTATATATATATATATATATATATATATATATATATATATATTATATATATATTATATATATATATATTATACATATATATATATATATATATAGATGGTTCCTAAAAACTAATGAGAAACGTTCTCGAAACAGTGATTACATTAAGGTAAGCAATTTCACTGTCGAGCAAGAGGTATAAGCATAGCGTTGGGGAGGAAGAGAAGGTTGGGGGCTGTTGGGGGGGAAGGGAGAGGGATTATAGGAAGTAGGGGTAGACTACCCAAGAGAGCCTTAGGGTGGGTAAAGGGGAAAGGGGGGTTGGGAGGTGGGAAGGTGTAATATCAAGGTTTTCTTTTGAATATAACTTGTTGACTTTTTTCATCTGACACATTTTTCTCCTCAAGGGAGAACACGATTCTGGAAGGGATGTCTGTAGCCTCGTCTTAACTAGTTTCTGAGAGAGAGAGAGAGAGAGAAGAGAGAGAGAGAGAGAGAGAGAGAGAGAGAGGCAGTTTTATGATACCTTTCAGGGAATCACATTCGTTCAACAATCTATATCTTCAAGAAGAGACAGTAGCTGAAAGCTATTATATATAATATATATATAGATATATATTATATATATATATATATTATATATAGATATATAATCTCTATTACAGGTATATATATATATATATATATATATATATATATATATATAATATTATATATATACTGGTCATATATGTATATATAGTACATGCTCATACATAAATGTATAATGCATGCAACGCAAAATTGCTTTTCAAGTCACTGTGAAAATGCATACCATCCTTCCGTATTCCCATGAATCGTTATTAACAAGCAAAACTGGAACACAAACTCTGAAAAGAATGGCGCCTCTTTTTTTTTAACGAACTAAACACCCTGTTGTTAATGACAGTCAGTTAATTATATAAGGTGACAATTCGGGAAATGAAGGATCGGTTAATTGGCAAGATTTATTGGCAGCTCTTTCCGTTTCGCTGATCAGTAGGTCCAGATATATATTCGAGTCGTATGGAACGCAGAAATATCTCTAATTTATGATCGTTATTTGTAATTGCAACTCGTTATCATTGCAGCGTTATGCGTTATGAGCTCGAGTTTTGCTGGATATGTTGATTATAAATATATAATATATATATATATATCATATATATATATATATAGATATATATATATATATATATATATATATATATATGTATATACACCTATATATATATATATATAATATATTAATACTATAGATATATACTATATATAATATAATATATATGATATATATATATATATAATACATATATATATGTTTGTAAAGTACTACATACATATTCTGAGGGCTCGCGTTAGCTTGTTCGTTTTTCCTTAGAATCCTGCGCGCAAGCGCGTATCTCCTTACCCTCCTACCCCTGTGCCTTCCTGGCGCGCTTTCCTCTTGTTGTCCGAACGAAGATGAAAGTCAAAGGAGAAAGACAACAAAGGTTGGAAGGACAACACGAGACGAGGACTAAAAGCTGAGGAATACAACTCCGATTGTGAGGATTAAGACTTTGAAGATTCATTTTCGCTCTCTCTCTCTCTCTCTCTCTCTCTTGAAAGCACCATGCAGAAAACTGCATGATGTAGTTGCTTGAAGGTTTCTCTCTCTCTCTCTCTCTCTCTCTCTCTCTCTCTCTCTGAAAAGCATCTTGCAAGCCACTGCATAGTGTGAAAGCTTTAATATTTTTGTTATATTTCTCCTTCTTTAGAAGGATCGTGAATAATTATACAATATTATTATTATTATTATACAAAGAGTAAAAAATGAAAGTAAATCAATCAACAGTTATGTAACTTTAGCTTATTGGAGAACTGCGCCTTTTGAAAGTAAACAGAGTTCAGGTAAGAAGTACCAATAACTGAGAAGAAATACCAATAAAATAAACAAAGGAAAAGAATGAAACAAGATAAAAGGGGGAAAAGAAGACAAAATAAACTGAAACGACCTCAGACCAAAAAATGTAAACTTGAGGAAAAATATAGTGAACAGTTAAAATGAAATAAAATAAAATAAAATCAGGTAAAAATTTAACATATTTTGATTGTGACTGATGTTGACAACTGACCGAACGGATATGACCGTAAAACAGTTTATAAGAAAAAATAAATAAATAAAAATGATAAAGTAAAAACAGACGTATTTGGATTATGACCGCTGTAGACGACTGAAAAAAACCGATATGACCGTAGGGTTGGCCGTGTCATCAGTGCACCTCTTGCGATGCGCTGTATAGCGCCGTCTGTCACAGAAAACGGGAAACGAGGTCTGCCTCCAACGGCACCGTAATGCAGGACAAGAATCACATCTGATCCCTCGATTTGCGAATATCTGGAGATATCCCCCCCCCTCCCCCCCCCATCGTTATCCCCCCTACCCGCCCCACAGCGGGGTCCCCCAGTAACGTCCTACCAGGTGCGTGGAATCGCCCCAATAAGAAGGAATCGTTTGGGAGGTGGGGGGGGTGGGGGGGCGGGGGGGTACACCGGAGAACGCGTATCGATCAACGTTTGGGGGCCGAACTGTGTCAATTGTGGGAAAAAATTTAAAAAGGGGGGATGGGGGGAGGGAAGGAACAAGCGGTGACCCCTTGGGGCTGGGGGGGGGGGCAGGGGGGGGGGGGGGGGGGAATGCCCCATAATTTCGTGATCTTTTGAAGGGACTGAGGTCCAATGACTGGCTCTCTGTTATTGCAATTATTACGTATTATCTAAAGCCACTTTTATTATTATTATTATTATTATTATTATTATTATTATTATTATTATTATTATTATTACTGAGGTCCAACCTCTAGCTATCTGTTATTGCAACCATTAAGTATTATCTAAAAAAAAAATACTATTATTATTATTATTGTATTACTGAGGTTTGCTTTTTCACTTTGTGTACCACCATTCTATAATACCTGAATTTTGTAGCATCTACCAAAGGTCTCTAGCTGACAATGAATTAAATGCTACTATTTTTATCACTGTTGTCATTATTCTTATGTTTACTATTATTTCAATATTATTATTGTCTCACACGCACAAGCGCACACACACATATACATATATACATTTATATATGAGTGTGTGTTTGTGTGTGTGTATATGTGGCTTGTGTGTAACTGCCCACGCAGGAGGTCCTCAGTGCATTCACTGAAAACTATAAAAACTCTCTGGTGCGTATTTTCTCTAGCGCAGGTATTTTCTCTAGCCCTGCTCTGCTTGTCCGAATTTATATAATCCCCTCCCGTTAGGTATAATGGCAGGGTTCGAAGTTTCAAGGGTTTTTTTTTTTTTATTTCTATCCGCCAATAGAATTTCACTTTTCCCGAAAGTGGTATTTGAACCGCTGACCACTGAATCCTCTTACGCGCAATCGGATTTGAATTAGACCCCTACCCCGACTCTCTCTCTCTCTCTCTCTCTCTCTCTCTCTCTCTCTTTCTTTCTCTCTCTCTCTCTCTCTCTCTCCCTTTCCTCCTCCTACTCCTCCTCCTCCTGCAGCAGATCCATGCATCACTGGGTATTAGAGAGAGAGAGAGGAGAGAGCGAGAGGGAGAGAGAGAGAGAGTTTCAAACATGCTTTCCGATGTGTATTTTGACTGTCTTAATTCACTATGAATTTAATCTATTTATTAACGATTTTACTCCTTTTCCAGCAAATGATGATGATGATGATGAGAGGAGAGAGAGAGGAGAGAGAGAGAGAGAGAGAGAGAGAGAGAGAGAGAGAGAAAAGGTAACACGAACTATAGAAACTCAAAACCAAAATTTGAAACGGCAAAATAAACGCGAACTCAGAACAACAAAATGTACACGAAAAAAGAAATAAACACAACAAAGCAAAAACACAAACTTAAACCATTACAAGTATTTATTGCTTAGAATGGTACTGGGACTTTCTGGAAAATCCTGTATATACCATTCACAGAACAAGATTATAAAAAGTGACTCGCAAATCCAGGAGGGCTGTTATCAGCGCGGGACTCTGAGATATATATATATATATATATATATATATATATATATATATATATATATATATATTTAAATAGATACATATACTATTTATACATTTTTTCAACCGCATATCGACAACACACGCTTCATTGTACCAACTCTATTCAACGTCGGTTAATTCTACAACGTCCGGCATTTTATTTATTTATTTTTTCATACAAAACACAATCAGTTCTGCACAGTGGCACCGACAATATTGAAAAGGCCTGACCGCGAATATATGTATGTCTCTCTCTCTCTCTCTCTCATCTCTCTCTCTCTCTATATATATATATAGTATATATATTATATATATATATATATATAT
The DNA here is from genome assembly GCF_015104395.2 of Macrobrachium nipponense. NCBI lineage: Eukaryota > Metazoa > Arthropoda > Malacostraca > Decapoda > Palaemonidae > Macrobrachium > Macrobrachium nipponense. The sequence goes on along the minus strand of NC_061105.1, from coordinate 9,322,216 downwards.
ATATATATATATATATATATATATATATATATTATATATATATATATATATATATATATATATATGTGTGTGTAATACTGTGTATTGGTTTTGGCCTGACGTTCGGTTCGAGCTACACGTACCAAATGAATAATGCGGGAATCTCCCCATTACATATATATATATATATATATACATATATATATATATATATATATATATATATATATATATAGAAATGTATATATATATATATATATAATATATATATATATATATATATATATATAATGGGGAGATTCCCGCATTATTCATTTGGTAAACGTGTAGCTCGAACCGAACGTCATTTTGGCAAACCAATACCACAGTATTACACACAAGCCTCTCTCTCTTCTCTCTCTCCTCTCTCTCTCGGCAACTCCAAACCTCTCTCTCTCTCTCTAAGCAATCTCTCTTTCTCTCTCTCTCCCACCTACCTTTCTCTCCACTCTAACAGGTAATGAAAATGAGAGAGTCGCATCATCAAAATAAACATTTATTAACAATGAATAAATAAGAAATTAAGTTTAACAGACTAACTCAAAAAACTCCAACAGTAAAATGTCTAATAGTAATGGTAGTCACCATCAGTCACCAAAAAGTCTACACCCCTCTGGGAACTCTTTGTCCCCCTCCATTGCCAGTTCTGCCAGAACCGTCCAAGCAACCGGACCACTTAAGCACACTTAATAAAAAACTCCCGGTGAGCGCCACGGCATCTTGCCTTTCTCTTGAAGACGCCTCTATCAAAATTCCCCCATATACTCGGGTATTCAACATTATTAACAGAAAGAGGTGCACACGCACATACGAACACACAGTTCGTTAACGCCTCACACTTACTGGCCGCAACCAGTTTCACAAAGGCACTTTGAGAAGAGTTCATGAACTTAGTACATTGACTTGTCTAACTAAGCAGTTTTACCTCACGCCACCCATAGAAACTCATTCATCAGCTTTCTCGGGTCGTCACCTCTACTCTGTTCTTCACATTCCATAGGTCACAGAGACACAGACCAATAATATTATTAATCAAAAACCCTAGGCCTTACATATATATATATATATATATATAACATATATATATATCTATATATATATATTATATATATATTATATATATCCAGTACAAGCACTAAAAAAAACTCCAGTGTAACTACAAATATATATATAGTTTATAATATATAATATATTATTAATATATATAGATATATATATAATATATATATATATATTATATTACATATAAATTCTTGTGTTAACACAGGATACGTCTCAAGTATAAAGGCCCATCAAAAACACTCTGGTTAAAAGCTAAGAACTATCTGAATTTACTTTTCAAGAGATGGTTAAACGTCCTCCAGTGTTAAAAAAAATGGAGAGAGAGAGAGAGAGAGAGAGAGAGAGAGATAGAGAGAGATGGGGCTCTTCTTCCTTAAAAAAAATGGTGAGAAATTGTCAGGAGAAAAAAAGCGGGGTGGGGCGAGAAACAAAAAGGATTTCCTGGTTAGGACGAAACGGGGACATTTCAGAATTGGCGGAAATATCACCTCTTATGTGACTCGACAGCGCGGAAGAAGAAGAAGAGAAGAAGAAGAAGAGGAAGGGAGCAGGGGACCTCGTTGAAGATAACAGAAATTAGGCCTCGGGTGAAAGAGATCCCGGGGAGATGTTTTGGACACAATGGGAGAAAGAAGACACCGCTGGTCAGGGTGTGTAAGTGTGTGTGTGTGTGTGTGTGTGTGTGTGTGTAACCTACTTTATGTGTTTTGGGTGAGGTGGGGTGACCTGTAAGGGGATCTAGTAGAGTAACAGGGGGCGTGTCAAGAAAGAGATTGAGTGAGGGGAGGAGGAGGAGGAGGAGGAGGTGTGTGCGTGTGTGTGTGTGTGTGTGTGGCATGTAATCACGTTAGTACCCTAGGTTTTGGGCGATGGGTAACTGAAAAGGTCTCCAAGTACGGGAAGGTGGTCAGACGTGTATTGCTCGCTAAGCTAAGAGCACCAGGCAATGTAGGCTCAAAAACAGTTCCCTGTGTGGGGTATTTTTGCCCTTTTTTTTTATTTATCCTTACTTTATCTTCTCTTTCTTTTTCTTGTGTTTATTCCTTGCTTTGTCATCTCCTTCCTTTCAGATTTGCCCTAAATAAAATTAATCTATTCCTGATGATTCGGTTGAACTGCACATCAATCGTCTCTGACTCTAATTTCCCCATTCAAGAGGTCTTACTAAGTTATCCACCAAACGCTACCATTTTCTGTGAGGGAAAAGTAACAAAGAAAACGGCAACCTTGAAGGAGTGTCTGAGTTAAAATGTTCCCTCAGTCCGGGACTAAAGCAAAATTATAAACATGACTCACTGTCTATAAGAATAAATGTAAACGCTCGAATAGTCCCCTGGCAATGCTTTAATCAAAATACAGTTGTTTACACCGAATATAAATGAGAACACGTATAAAATAACTTATAAAAGAAGAATAACAACGAAATACAAATAAGATAAATGACACGAAACATCAACAAATAAATATTAAATTAAACTACGAAGCAATTCTCTCTTCAGACTGTTCCACAAAAATAGTTTTGTTTCTCGTCATGCCAATGATTTCAATTTAACTTTCAGCAGAAAACCAATGTTTACCGATTCAGGGGTGCATTTTCTTAGCGAATGCTTAAAATCTTGTTCATATGTGTTAAAAGTGTTGTTTAAATCTATTTATTTTCTGGACTGGGAAAAGAAACAAAGAATAAACCTCAGTGAACCAATCTCTAATCAATCACTGTTGTCAAACGAATTGAAGATGTCTGTCATCATCTTTAAAAAAAAAATTTTGAAAAACTGACAAAATTGCAAAGTCAAAACGCCACGAAATAAAACAGAAACTTCAATCAGTCCACACAGCCAAAAAATATTGCAATGTCTGCACGTCCTGATGAAAAATGGAGACGTTAATTCATCCTGTTCCCAGGTCAGAGGTCAAACAAGGTTAAAAACAGTCATTCCCCATAAAATGACACGACCTATTTCCAAAACACCGATCTTCCCAGGTTCCAGAGGTTAAAAATCAGGCAAAACAGTCCCTTCACCGTCTGCACACCTATTTCCACACTCGATCCCAGGTCAGAAGGTTTAAAAGACAAGGCAAAACAGGTCATTCACCTGTCTGACACGACCTATTTCCACACTCGATCCCAGGTCAGAGGTTAAAAGACAAGGCAAAACAGGTCATTCACATGTCTGACACGACCTATTTCCAGACTCGATCCCATTTCAGAGGTCAAAAGACAGGGCAAAACAGGTCATTCACCCGTCTGACACTTTTTCCAGACTTAATACCAGGTCAGAGGTCAAACAACAGGGCAAAACAGGTCATTCACCCATCTGACACGACCTATTTCCAGAGTCGATCCCAGGTCAGAGGTCAAAAGACAGGGTAAAACAGGTCATTCACCCATCTGACACGACCTTTTGCCAGACTTGATCCCAGGTCAGAGGTCAAACGACAGGGCAAAACAGGTCATTCACCCATCTGACACGACCTATTTCCAGACTCGATCCCAGGTCAGAGGTCAAAAGACAGGGTAAAACAGGTCAGCCACCCGTTTGACACG
>NC_061105.1:9308588-9313588 GCF_015104395.2 Macrobrachium nipponense | reverse complement strand
CAGAAGTCGTAAGCACCAAAATACACGAACAGAAATAGGAGAATAAAACTTATCAGGAAAGAGACGACCCAAACAAAAGAGTAACGAACTGGACCAGGAAATGGCGTAGGAGAGGAACTGGGGAGACCGTTGCATAAATCACCGTGAGATTTATCACTTTCCAATTAGAGAAAAATGCGCCCCGGGCTCCTAGTGTCTTTTTCGCTCAAAGAGAGAGAGAGAGAGAGAGAGAGAGAGAAGGGAAAATCATCCTGAACATTTCGCCACACGCTCCGCTTTTCGTGAACTCTAATATATGTTACTGCAAATAAAAGAAAGAGAGAGAGAGAGAGAGAGAGAGAGAGATGATTAAGGGATCGCAATTCTGGATGCAACCCACTGCAATTGACTGGCTACCATGTATACGCAATCTGTGCTTTAAGTATACAGAATCAAATTTTTGAACGCTTCAAAAATGTCATTCTAATTGAGAGAGAGAGAGAGAGAGAGAGAGAGAGAGAGAGAGAGAGAGAGAGATTCTTTAGCGAAGTCCTTAAATGAGTTAGGAAGGAGTTGAAAGAGCCTGGACGGACGTGAGTGGCGAAGTTTACAGCTCAACTTTTGACAAGTCACACCTCCTTCATAATGACTCCTAATGGGCTGTCAGTTCAGTTGTGAGATTTCGACTATGCTAATGAGGAAGACACCTTATTGGCGCCCTCACTTCTTCTCGGGGTGATTCGAAGTGATTAAGGCAATTTTAGAATTTAAATTTCTTTTTTTTAAGAGCGTGAAAAATCTGTTAGTAAAATCAGATTGATTTTTTCGTTTTTTTTAGGTAGCAAACTTTAAAAAAAAACGTCAATTCTATATAGAAAAATTGAAGTAAAGCCATGTTATGTATAAGCAATGTTAATAAAAATATTTGTGGGACAGTGTGTGTTTAAAATCTCTCTCTCTCTCTCTCTCTCTCTCTCTCTCTCTCTCTCTCTCTCAGAAAATATAATCGTATTAATGTAAAGTCCCCAATTAAAAAATTCTTTTGTGATATACTGACATATTACAACAGATAAGAAAACCCTCTCTCTCTCTCTCTCTCTCTCTCCCTTTTAAGGCGCCCCCTACATAATTCATGCCAGCCGCATACTGTTCCGAAAATAACCACGACCGTTGGCAATTTACCCGCCTCTCGTTCCCACCTATGTATAGGTAGTACTAACCCAACCCCTTCCCCCTCCAAAAAAATATAAAAGAGAGATTAAACGAAAATAAACAGATTAATGGTATGGGGAGAGAGCATGTTCGCCAGGTGACTGTAAGGGCCTTTGAGAGAGAGAGAGAGAGAGAGAGAGAGAGAGAGAGAGAGAGTATAGAATCACAACCCCACAAACGACAAACATACAAACATAAGGATATTCCAAGTTTTATTACTATTCAAGAAACGATTTTAAAAAATGAAAATAATAATAGAAAATTTGGGAGTGAGTCTTTCACACCCGGCCTCTAGGCAAGAGCCCGTGCTGGCATAAGCCTAGCTCAGTCAAAAGCAACCCACCAACCAACCAGTCACCTTGCGAGTGAACGAAACCAAAACAATTGGAACGCAATTTAGTCGATATTTGTACGAAATGAAATCCACACTGAGATGTCTCACAAACATGAATATAATGAGTGAGATTGGGTCGAGTTTGGCCGCGGTATATCAGGTTACTGTCGTAGAGTTTGGCAGCCACGTGTTGTATCGTACCGTACTCGTATGATACCTGTCTGGTAGTACCCGTTCCGTATTAAGCCTGAGAACAATACGATGCAAGGTTTCCAGTTCGTAGCTTCCAGGTTTGACGCTGGATCTCCCGTTACTAACCGGCTTCCCAAAGTTCAGGCCCCTTACCCATTCCCACAAAAGGAAACGCACCCACCACCTAAGCAGTCCGTCACCCCGCCCCCAAGACCCCCCCCCCCCCCCCCCCCCCCCCCCCCCCCCCCCCCCCCCCCCCCCCCCCCCCCCCCGCCCCCCCCCCCCCCCCCCCCCCCACAACAAACTGCCACAGACCCACCGGAGACGAGTCGCGTCAGAAGGACTTCTTCTTCTGCTTCTTCTTCTTAAGAAATTAAGAATTAAAGGACCATAGGATTTTCCCGACATGGGACGACGGCATACTGAAGGGATATCTTTTTTTTTTACCCTTTTCTTTTTTTATTTATTTGTTTATCTATTTTATTATTTTTTTAAGGTTCGTTATTCCTGCACTTATCCTTTTGCTGATTTCAAGGCTTTGGATTGGTATGGGTATAACCTCTCATGGCAGGTCACTTCCTGATTATCACCACGCCTAGGTCAGATGAGGTATCATACGCCTGATTTTTATTTAGTATATATATGATATATATATATATATATATATTATATAGATATATATATACTATATCGAGAGAGAGAGAGAGAGAGAGAGAGAGAGAGAGAGAGAGCTCTACGAAACAGGAAAAGGATAGAAAGAGAGAGAGAGGGAGAGAACCTACCTTACAGACCTTACATCTTGTTCGGGTTGCCCCAGGTCCCTCAGTGTGAGGCACCTCTCATGTCTACCAGAGAATTGCTGATGCATCTTCCGGTATATTTTGCATCTTCCAGTCTTGGATGGTCTGGGATGCAGCTTAGATATTTGTCGAGCTTATTCTTAAACACATCTACGCTCACTCCTGATATATTCCTCAGATGAGCTGGCAACGCATTGAATAGACGCTGCATTATCGATGCTGGTGCGTAGTGGATTAATGTCCTGTGTGCTTTCCTTATTTTTCCTGGTATAGTTTTGGGCACTATTAATCTACCTCTGCTTGCTCTTTCAGATAGTTTTAGCTCCATGATGTTGTCGGCTATTCCTTCTATCTGTTTTCATGCCTGAATTATCATGTAGCGTTCTCTTCTCCTTTCTAGACTATAGAGACAGACAGACAGACAGACACACACACACAACACACACACACACACACAGACAGACAGACAGAGACAGAGAGAGCGAGACAGAGAGCTCTACGAAACAGGAAAAGAAGTGGCACCGAATTTCCTTTCAAGAGTCAAGAGACAAAATCCCTAATGGAAAACTCAGTTCAGAATAAAAATACGAGAAGTAGAGACTATACAAGAAAAACACCGTCTTAAAGACATTAACTTTAAAAAAAAACTGAGAAAAACCAACAACAAAATAATTATAAAAAAATTTTCCACCGAAGTTAAGACAGAAAAAAACTAATTTTCGTTTCCATCAGACGAAATCAGACATCTGAAAGGTTTTTAATGTAAGTTAAATCCCCGATATGAAGGTGGGGGGAGGAGGGGGAAGTTGGAGGGGGGTGAAACTGACCGATAGGGAGAAGGTTGGGAGGAGGGGAGGGGAAGGGGGGGTTGGAGGGGGTGAATGACGAAGGGAGGAGGGGTGGGGATGACAAGGGGGGTAATGAAAAAAAAAAAAAAAAAAAAAAAAATGCAAGGAGGCAAAATTGAAAAAATAAAGAGAGAGAGAGAGAGAGAGAGAAGTTGACTAACGACGGGGAGATAGTGAGCACAAGGCGGATGGCATGAAGACGCAATTAGATAGAAAAAATAAAAAAATAAAAAATTCCAACTAAAAAAATACAAAAAACGAGAGAGAAAATAAAAAAACGAGATATAAAAAGAAAGCAAAAAGAGGGACAGAAAAAGCAGGAATCGAGTGTGAGATTCCAACCACATGGTGAGCTTTCAGGAGCTCTTCGTCTTTTTCCCATTATCATCAACATTTTCTTTGTCTTCCTCCTTCTTTTCTTCTTCTTCTTCTTCTTCTTCTTCTGAATTACTCCAAAACGTTAGAAATTCGTGCGTAAAGAAATCTAAGGAAATGTGACATCCCGAATTATCTAAAGGAGAGAGAGTAGAATGTTTTTTTACATAAATTTGATATAATTCGTCGGTTATAAATGGAAGAACAATCTTTTACTTATGTACATGTATATATAACATGTATATCTATATATGCATATATATTTATATACATATGCATGCATATACATGTCTGTATATATGTATATATATTTACTTACATATAGAGATATACAAACATGTATGTAAACACGTACGTCTATAACGATATATATATATATATATATATATATATATATATATATATATATATATACATATATCATATATCAATTCTTTTTTTAATATCTAAATTCACTTTACCTCCCAAATGATATTTTCATTTTCAGGATATGTACCGAAGGGGAAGTTTTTTTTTAAGTTGATAATAATTTTCGTCCCCCCATGGGATCGAACCACCGTCCAGGTGGACGGGGACGAAATCAGGACAGTCAGTGACGCTATCCAATCAGCCAACGAGACGCTATAAGTTCATATCGATTCTGACCTTACAAATCACCCTCGATCTGGGTGCTTTCGTAATTAGAATCGATATGAAACCCCGTCTACCATGTTGGCCAATTCGAGCGTTTGACAGCACGTAGCCTTTTGTTATGAATAATTGTCACACATCGAACCGTGATCCATTTATATATCAATTCAAGCTACAAATGTCCTTTTTTTAATATCTCAAATTCACTTTACCTCCCAAATGATATATTTTCATATATGTACCGAAGGGGAATTTTTTTTAAGTTGATAATAATTTCGTCCCCCCATGGGATCGAACCTGCCGTCCAGGTGGACGGGACGAAAATCAGGACAGTCAGTGACGCTATCCAATCAGCCAACAGAGACGCTATAAGTTCATATCGATTCTGACCTTACAAATCGCCCTCGATCTGGGTGCTTTTCGTAATTAGAATCGATATGAAACCCCCGTTTACCATGTTGGCCAATTCGAGCGTTTGACAGCACGTAGCCTTTTGTTATGAATAATTATCACATCGAACCGTGATCCATATATATATATATATATATATATATATATATATATATATATATATATATACTATATATATATATATATATATATATATAAAAGAGCTTTGCCTTACAAGAC
>NC_061105.1:9281088-9303588 GCF_015104395.2 Macrobrachium nipponense | reverse complement strand
GCCCTATGCTTTAGCCTAGTAGTGTCACTCACCACATGCTTTGGTAGTCGACTGCTGACGGTCGCAAGTGTGTGGAGAGAGAGAGAGAGAGAGAGAGAGAGAGAGAGAGAGTAGAAAACATACAGTACTGCTTAAAATATGGACCGAAGTAGGTTGAAACCATTCATTAGATATCAATCAGATAGATATATAATAATAATAATAGTAATAATAATAATAATAATAATAATAACGAAGAAGAAGAAGAAGACGAGGAAGAAGAATAATGACGCAGCTCCCTCTGAAGAGAAATGTTAGGGAGGAAGAGGAAAGAGGGAAGAGAAAGAGGAAAGAGGAGGGGTCGAAAACTAATGTTATTCCGAGAGAGGAACCAGGAGGGAGGAAGGAAAGGTTTAGCACCGACATAGAACTGAAGAAGATCTCGGAGGGAGGGAGAGTGCCCTCGCAGTGCCCGAACGAGGGGAGATAACTTTGAAGCAATTTAGATGAGTCACGCGCGGCCGGAGAGAGAGAGAGAGAGAGAGAGAGAGAGAGAGAGACCCTCTCCTCGTAAAGCTTATTTCCTTTCCTTTTATGTATCTCCTGTTTCTCTTCCTGTATTCCCCCTCTAGCTAAAGGCCAGGCCATTATGACCTTCCCCTTTTTCACCCCACCTTCAGCCTCCCCCACAACAACCCTCGCTGCCCCGGACGCCCTCCAGAAGAAAGTTACGACAACCAACCAAAAGAAAGTTACGTCGATGCGTGACGCCAAAGCCGTCGTTTGAACGGCTGTGTCGACGACCCTCGGATCGTCTACGAGGAACCGATCGGACGAGGCGGAGAGGTCGACCGTTCGACAGCCCCCGGAGGAGGCATTACTACGGCCCTGTCGACTGAAGACGATTATATGGGCCGTTCGACGGCGGTCTTACAGATGTCCAGCGAAGGGAGGTGTGTTAGATACGGCCGTATCATACGCAGCTATTGGCAGCGCGAAGTAAATAACATTGTCTGAGAGGGCAAAACACACACTGGAGAGGAAAATAATTTGGAAAAGACTCTCTCTCTCTCTCTCTCTCTCTCTCTCTCTCTCTCTCTCTCTCTCTCTGCACCCAAAAAGGAAGAGTTGGACCTGAGGAAACCTGTGGGGACAGTTAATAAAAAAATGTTATAAACGAAAACGAAATATTCAATCTTGATCTCAGAGATTTGACAGTTGTAAATCAGCTTCTTAAAAGCGTATCAACTCCAAGCACCCATCTAGATCTATAGATATCTGTGTCGCCAAACGCTAAACTATCTGGACTTGAAAGTTCGCCCAACACAATACAACCAAGATGACATCTAGATGCGAATCAGCTTCAATAAAGCTTATTCGCTTCAAGTTTCCGTCTAGATATACTAGATACTGGTATCCACAAACGCTTTTTATGTAGGCTTAGGCTTTCCAACACATGATAACCAAAACTAAGTGTGACGTCATTTGTAGAAAACTGGTAGAATGAAAAGATCTGCCAAGAGAATCCTTAGGATAATCACTCAACAGGTCGGAAGGATCTTGCACAACTGTTATTGGACCGTGTATAGGGATGGTTCTGAACATAAATCATCCACCCTATGAGTTACATAGCACCAACGACGCTGCTGCTGGCTTGAGACCAGCATAAATCTTTCAGCTCAGTGGATCATAGCGTCTCTAGAAGATCCTGGGAACGAGAGCTTGAGATGGCTTGGCTACTAAGGGGTTGGGAATCGGCAAAAGTAGTCGCATGAGTGTCTAAGTAAAAGTAGTCGCATAAGTACAGTTTTATAGACATTAATAGTACGTGGAGAAGAAGAGTAGGTACGATTTAGGCCGAATGCCAAGCGCTGGGACCTATACGTGGTCATTCAGCGCTGAAACGGAAGCTTGACATTACAAGGTTCGAAACTATGAAAGGTAGTTGGAAGAGAGAGAATATGAACGGACGTACAGTGAAAGGAATGAGAGAGGTTGCAGCTAAGGGTCGAAGGGACGCTGCAAAGACCCCTCAAAGTAATGCCTACAGTGTACCGCCCGTTAGGCGCCGCCCTGACGGCACTAACCCCCTACAGGGAATAATAGTATATAGATAATACATCCTCATCTGCCTAACCTCTGCATATCATGTTGATGAACATTCCTCATTAACATTAAAGGTGCCTAGTCGACCCACACACCCACTGAATTAGTAAAGTGGCCCTTGAACAGACAGAAAATCCATTGCAGTCTAACAGCAGCAGTGCTGATACCAACTATTTACTAATATTAAGCTCAAACATTCTCTGATATACACAGTTGATTAAATCAATTATTTCCCGTATGCAATTACAGCCGTAATGATTTGTTTTATAGCGCTCCGGACTGAAAACCCGCCTGCTGTACTAATTTACCCCCCATTCCAGCATAAAGCAATAAAATAAAATTAAAAAATATTCAAAATAATGAAGCCGGTCAGACTTGTTGCCTATGAAGCTGCAACACCGCATAGCTTTAAGTTGCCAAGTGCCATTTGCTCGAGTTTTGCCTGACTTGCAATACTTTTTGTTTGTGTTAATCACATTTGCCTGTTTGCTGGTTTGTCTTGGTTAGTTGCTGCCTTGTGGTTAGTCTCTTCACTAAGCAAGAACCATTATTTTAATTATTATTATTATTATTATTAGAATGCAAATGTAAAAAATAATGTGCATGTTAAACAGCACATTACATTTCTTTCTAATAAAATAAGCGTATTTATTTTAATTTCCCTTGGTGTAACAACGCACTATTTCCCCATAGATTTTAGCACGTATAGAATATTTATGGATTGTTTCTTAGAATGAAAATGTAAAAAATAAGGTTAAAACAGTAAAAAAAGATTATTTCTGATAAAATATAGTGCATTTATTTTAATTTTCGTTGGTATAACAACTCGCTATTTGACCGTAGATTTTAGCACGATGTTTATCAGAATGAAAATGTTAAAAATAAATCAGTACAGAAAATTATTTCTAATATAGCAGCGCATGTATTCAAATTTTCGATGGTGAGACAAAAAGCTATTTGACCGTAGATTTTAGCAAAAGGTTTATAGAATGAAAATGTTAAAAATAAATGTTAAAACAGTACAGACAAATGATTTCTAATAAAACATAGCGCATTTATTTCAATTTTCTTTGGTGAAACAAAACGCTATTTGACCGTAGATTTTAGCATGCGCCCCGAGTAAGCCGGAGGTTCGCCATCCAGTTCCAGTGGAGGATCTTTAAGAATAGCCCAGACCTTACGGAACTCTTCCAAGGGAATTCTGGAAGCGGAGGGTAAATTGTCTAAACTGTCCATATTGATACAGAACGAAAAAGATAAAAGAATAAAACCAGTTTCCCATCTCTCTCCTCAAATTTAAAAGCTTCCTTCCCCTCAGATTTATTTAGAATTCGTCTTCCCCCGTCTTGTCTTTTATCAACTCTCGACCTTACGTGAGAGAGAGAGAGAGAGAGAGAGAGAGAGAGAGATCCAAGTTTAATCTTCTTGCCTTTTATGAAGTAATGAATTGGGCGCAATTTGTTTGCGCCAGTTAATTAGCTTTTGTTTTATATATATGTCCTCATTTTTCTAGCTCCTTCTTTTCACCCTTCGTTCATTTCAAAACACAATTCTATTATTTCTACCCCTGCTCTCGCATTTGGATTTAAAACATGAACTTATAAAATCACGTATATTGTATATTATTATTGGTCGTTTCATCCCATTTACCTAAATATTTTGCATATTTTAACCGGAGTTTATTTTTTTTCAAATGCGAATAAAGACAAACACACGCGCGAAAGGGAGCGGGAATGAAGATAGAAATAAAAGGTTAATCAGAGGTTAGCGCTAAGGGCTGAAGGGACGCCGCAAACACTCCTTCAGTGATGTCTAAAGTGCGCCAGCTTGAGTGCTTCGTCTGAAGCCACCTTCAGTAGATGGGTCGTTTTTGAGCCTACTGAGCAGAAACACCACCTTCAGTAGATGGGTCGTTTTTGAGCCTATTGAGAAGAAACACCACCTTCAGTAGATGGATCGTTCGAGCTTCTTGAGCAGAAACACCACCTTCAGTAGATGGGTCGTTTTTGAGCCTATTGAGCAGAAACACCACCTTCAGTAGATGGTCGTTCGAGATTCTTGATTAGAAACACCACCATCAGTAGATGGGTCGTTCGAGCTTCTTGAGCAGAAACACCATCTTCAGTAGTCGGTTCGCGATGGTCGTTCGAGCTCCTGAGCAGAATGCAGCCATCAGCTTTACTCGGAAGGCAAGAATAACAATCTGCCCATCGACCGTTAAGGGAAGAGGACGGAATAAATGGTGCGGGCCGTCAACTCAACGACGTTTTTATTAGAAAGTTAAAGCAGAGGGGAAACTCCATGATTGTTGCTGCTTTCATTTTCTCTCAAAACCGAACGCCCTTCCCTGCTCTCGCATTGTAAACGCTGCTACTGCAGCTGATTGTGAAATTGTTTGAGTGTTTCATGCGGAAGCAGTAGGTCCTGTTTTGAAATCCAGTCAAAAACAAGTTTTAAAAAAATGAGCCCAAGTTTCTTCAGCGCAATCGAGTTTGCTGTATGAAACTCTCATCCGCGGCCCGCGAAACTTACAGCCACGGCCAGGTGGTGGGCAATACTGTTTAACATACACAGTACTTATGTTTTATATCTTCATTTTAATAAATAAAAATCCTGTATCTTTAACTCAACGCGAAACACCTTTTTCAGACCTCTTTAGGCTTTTCCATGGGAGTTTCTTACCACCCAACAATAACAACAACAACAGCAAAGCAGTTTGTAGGCTTACCCCCCCAGTAAGCGTAAAGGCGCCGTAAAATCTAGGCACAAATCCTTCCTTCTGTTCCAATATTATTCTAGATGAATGCGATGGAACTATTGATTCTGGTCTCTGCATATTTTTCCTAGGGGGCCAAACGGGGCCCAATTAAATGCAAATACAAATAAGAACACACCAGACCTACCTACGATCCTAGGGTCAAGATTTTGACGAACGCGGCAGGCGTTGCATATCCTGTTTGTGGGTTTTTTTTTACGTTGCATGGAACCAAAAGTGGTTATCCAGCAACGGGACCAACGGCTTTACACGTGACTTCTGAACCACGCCGAGAGCGAACTTCCATCACCAGATATACACATCTCTCACCCTTCAGTGGAATGCCTTAGAATCGAACTCGCGGCCACCGAGGTGGTATACGCCAACACAATACCGACCACGCCACTGAGACGCTCTTTGCATATATTCTGCCACGGCTAAAAAACATCATCGCCAGCCATCTCCTGGGATTCTTCGCTCTCATGTGACTGATATCCCTGGAAGCCCCATTCATCAAAAAAAAAGAAAAAAAAAAAAAAAGAGAGAGAGAATGTTTATAGTCTCTCAGAATCTCATCAAATTCCCCTCCCATAAAGAGAGCTTTATCGGCGCGCACCTCGACGAGAGTGTTTGACGGTTATTCACTCTCGTCGGAAGAGTGAGGGAGAGTTTTCTGCTTTCTTTCTGGCCCGAGTGGCACTTCAAAGGGCACTTCGTGAGGTGTTTCGTTCCTGGAGATATGTGGAGTGCAACTTAGAAGAAGCGAACGTATAAGTGGTCTATGATGAAGTGACACTATCGCCGATCGTCAAGTTCAAACGCTTTGAAAGGCAACTTCTACTTTTTATTTCAGTGGAGGTCTTCATTATGGATTTTTCCCGATTCTCAGAGGCTCTGAATAAAATACTAGTTTTTTTTTTATTTAGTTAAAATCTAATTAAAGGAGATGCTCTTGTATTTCTTATGATATCCATAAAAGCTATAAATGATATCTCAAGGTTTTCCAAAGGGCGTTTTCTATGTCTTTCTAAGATTTTCTTGGAAAATATAGGAAGGAATTCTCGGGATACGTTAATGACCCTGGTCTGGGTTTACATTTTCATAAATATGAATTCGCGAGCTCAGAGAGAAGATTAAAAATAAGGCGTGATCCGACCACCAACTTACTCACTCACGTATAAGTTGTAAACATTATATTCTTAACTTTTAACGTAAATTAAAACGTGCTAAAAATCTAAGGTCAAATAGAGCCTTGTTTCACCAATGAAAATAAAAATAAATACGCTATATCTTATTAGAAATAATTGTTCTATCCTGTTTAACATGCACATTGTTTATATTTTTATACTTTTATTCTAATAAATGAATCATAAATAACCTTTGCTAAAATTCCTGTATCCTCAACTCGACGCGAAACACCTTTTTCAGACCTTTATAGGCGTTCCTACCCCCCCCCCACCCAACAACATCAGTAACAACGAAGTAGTTTTTAGGGTTTACTCCCCGAGTAAGTGAAAAAAGGATGATAATACTCCCAGGGCGAGAGAAAGAGAGAAAAAAAGGAAAGAGGAGAGACGCATTCTTTCAGCTTCAAGCAAAACATATTAACTCAAAAGTAAAAACTGCGGAGATAATGTACGAAAAAATTTGGTGAAAACCGAGCTAGTGATTAGGCTTATAATTAGCGAACAGTGTGTATATTACTGCTGCTGACTGATTCCATTAATGCTGATAAAAACGTCTATTATTTTTTGAGGGGAGACGGGGGAGCCTGGTGGGGAGGAGAGGGGGTTTAAGGTTAATGAAACCAGAAAACAGGTTCATGTTGGTGAAAACAAAGGAACTGAATTAAAACGTTTAGCAGCGAGCTGGATTTCGCTTCGGCATTTGGATGACAATAAGTTCTCTGTATTTTTTTTCTTTTCTCTCTCTCCGAACCCGAGAACACACATAATAAGCCTGAAGTTTTTGAGTCATTAAAAGCAGAGTTTTTTAGACAAACACACACACACACGAACACACTCCTATAAAAGGAGTCAAATTGTTATTGACATTTGATGCAATTTGAAAGTTTGTTGGTTTCACAAAGAAGAGCAAATTGTGTGTGTATATATTATATCTATATATATATATATATATATATATATATATATATATATATATATATATATATATATATAGGTATATATAATATATATATATATATATATATATATATATATATATATATATATATATATAAATATATATATATATATATATATATATATAATATATATATATACAAATTAAAAACTGCGTATAGACCCGGACCGGTTTCGTCCTCACATCTACGACATTTTCAGGTGAACAGAAAGATAGCTAGAGAGATAAATAGATAGATATCATCACATCTCTCTTTTTGGAAGGACAGATAGGAGATGGATACATTGATAGACAGACAGACAGACAGTCGTACAGAGAGCAGCAATGTCTCTGTCCTTTTATAAAGGTTTTACGTCACTCCGTCATATCCCAGAGGTCTTTTGTTGAGGGGAGACTGAATGAGGTAAAATTCTTTAACCACATTTCCCTCCAACACATTTTTTCCCCTCTCTAATTTTTTTTATTTTGTTTTTCATTTTTATTTTTTACCCACTTGGTTACACTTGGAGCCAAGAATGAGTCTTTTGTTCAAGAATACGTCTTTTATTCTCAGCAAGAATATAAATCTTTTACATCTTTTATTCTCAGATTTTTACTCTTTTGCTTCTTGTTTGTGTCTCAAGATTTTCCGACTGAGTTCCTCCTCCTCCTCCTCCTCAACAGAAATCTTGGTCATTACGAGGTCTTCCCTCTTCCTTAGTTTTGCCAGGACTGTGAGAGGGAACGTCGTTAATTCTTTTCCAGGAATCTGCATGATTCCCATTTTCACTCTCACTGCCGAGATTGCAAAAGCAGCAGCAATGCAATGTCACTTTAGCCAAAGCAAGAGTGCTGGCAGTAGTAGTAGTTTAATTATTCCTTATTCTCTCTCTCTCTCTCTCTCTCTCTCTCTCTCTCTCTCTCTCTCTCTCTGTAATCGTGCAATGCGGAACCAGAGGAACTAATTTCTGGCGATTTGAAATTCATTTCTCGATGCAATGTGGATCTGACCTGCTATAGCTCCCGTTGCTAAGTAACCAATTGGCTTTTAGTCCGGTAAATACTAATCTCTAATCCTTCCCTGGGCCAGCCCTAGGAGAGCTGTTAATCAGCTCAGTGGTCTGGTAAAACTAAGATATACTAATCTTCACTCACCACCAACAGTGAGCTTCCTTCATTCCCCACCAGAGGGAATGAATGAGGGAGAATCGCTCACCACCAACAGTGACCATCCTTCATTCCCCACCAGAGGGAATGAGTGAGGGAGAAGGGGTACTATCAGTGAGAAGACCAATCTAGCTGAGAGATAGGGTTAGAGGGTAATCAAGGCCAACGGCCATTCTCCCCTCTGTTTTAACATTCGAGGGGAGATGGAATTTCGTGGCAGACGACTTTATTGGCTCTCCCTCAAGTGGCACTCTCAGTTGGTACTCGGGCCTCATTGTGACTCGTTGCCAAAGAGGTCAGTTGACACTTTTGGGAAACGAAGATGCCCAGGCGAGGATTGTCAGTAATTTGACCTTGTCGCTTGAGATCGTGTTTATTGCATGCAAGGGTAACTGGGTATTAAGGGTAAATGACTCCATCAATTGCTTATTTCCTTTTGCAATTGAATTTTCATAAGAAACATATATATATGCACGCACACACGTGCACACACATATGTACATATACTGTGCCTTCACACACTTCTGGAATTTCTGAAATTACTTATATCACTTAACACTGCAGTGACTGCGCATACATCTATGCGTGATCCACCTCCAGCTTACTTGGAGCACGTGCTAAAATCTAAGGTCAAATACAGCATTGGTTCGCTAAAGAAAATTAAAATAAATATGCTATATTCTATCAGAAATAATTGTTCTGCACTGTTTAACATGCGCATTTTTTATTTTACATTTTCATTCTAATAAATAAATCATAAATAGCCTATCCTAAAATTCCCGTATCTTTAACTCAAGGCGAAACACCTCATTCAGACCTTTCTAGGCTCTTCCATAGGCCTTTCCTAACCCCCCCAAACAAGAAGAACAACAGCAAGAACAACAATAACAACAACAACGAGAGACAACAAAGTAGTTTGTAGGCTAACTCCCAGAGTAAGCGTAAAAGGACAATGTAATAGCAATATTAGTTACCTACAACCTTGATCTCACCTATACAACTCACACGCCCTGAATTTTATTCAGTACAAAGCATCGTTTTATTTTATTTCTATTTATTCGAGTTGTCAATGAAAACAAGGTTCTTGCAGCTAATCCTTCATAAACTGATAAAATAAATTCACCAGAAAGAACTTTTTTTATGGAGATTGTTTGCAGGATCGTAAGCAGCAAAGCTCAGGAGTATAAGGTAAAAAAAAAATTAATTAGATTAACTCGGACTTCTCTATGAAATCATAACATTTTGCTTTATAATTTATGCATGGAGAATAAATCTCTCTCTCTCTCTCTCTCTCTCTTCTCTCTCTCTCTCTCTCTCTCTCTCAGAATTTCTGGAAATGAAGAAAAGAACAACATACCAGAACACGAAAGAGACATGGGAAAATCCTTATTATTACCCATATTAAATGAAGGAGAAAACACGCAAACCATCATAGTGATGAATGCGCAGGGTTTAGTTACGAGTAACTCAAAAAAAAAAAATAGAGTACTTAGAAGAACTAACCCAAATTGAAAAGAAAATAGATATAATGAATATAAGTGAAACCTGGTATTCCTAAGACACTGGGAATGATGATCAAATAAAAGGGTTCCAAACTTATAGATCAGATAGAAAAAATAGGAATCAAGGGGGAACCGCAATATATGGGAAAGACAAAAAACAAGGAAAAATATATGAGAAATATAGTAACTCAAAATGTGAACTAATAGCGGTAGAATTTGAATCTGAAAATTAATGAACATAGTGATATATAGACCCCCTAATACTAAAAAGTTTGACATAATAATAGAAAAATTATATGATATATGTAGAAATAACAAGGACTGGACTATTCTCCTATCTGGAGACTTTAACTTTCCTTTCGTAGACTGGAGAGAGCGAAGAGGAGATTGTGGTTGTATTTATACATATAAAAAAGAGAGTAATAGTAGTGCAGAAGATAAGAGGCAGTTCGAGAAGCTATTAGATATGCTACTAGAGTACAACATTCAACAAATAAATCACCTGCCAACAAGAAAAGAAAATACTTTAGACCTAGTATTTGTGAACGAGGTGAATTAAGTTAAAGAAATAATAGTTTATAATGCGAGTATTTCAGACCATAATGTCATAGAATTAACAGTCCATTCCAAAGCATGTGAAAACAGAGATAAGCAAGAAATGAAAAAGTGGGAAGGATATGGAAAATACAACTTCTACAGTAAAAATACAAAATGGTCAGAAATAAATGAAGAATTAAACAAATATTGGGATAACTTTTTCGTAAGTGATGACATAAGGGTAAATACGGAGATATTATATAAAATATCAGAGAAAATAGTGGATAAATATATACCGAAGAAGAAAAATAAACATCAGTCATGCATACCAAGAGACAGAAGGATCTTGTTGGCCAGAAAATCAGAAAGTGGAAAAAAGGTCCTGCAAAGAAAAAAATGCATAGAAAGTTATAGAACTAATAAGTAAGATAGAAAATGCAAAAAAAAGATTATACAATCAAAAGAAAATGGAAAACGGGACTTGGAAGAAAAAAACCCTAGTAAATATCAAGCAAAACCCCAAACTATTATACTCGTACGCGAAAAAGATGAAAAAAAGAAGAATAGAAATAGGCCCTCTAAGAATTGAAGGGAGATTAACGAAGGAAAAAAAGGAAATATGCAACATATTGGCAGAACGATATAAGAGAGAATTCACCCTTAGAATTGATAATGAAGATAATGATATAGAAGTAAGGGACGAAAATAGTGAATATTTAGCTGACATAGATATTAATGAAGCTGATATTGTGCAGGCTATTAATGATATTAAAAATGGAGCTGCTGCAGGTCCTGATGGAGTTCCTGCTATTTTGTTAAAGAAAGTAGTTCACTCTATCGCAAAGCCACTTGCAATATTATTAAGACAAAGTGTAGATACAGGCAAGATTTATGATGAGCACAAATTAGCATATATCACCCCTACTTTCAAAAGTGGATCAAGACTAGAGGCAAGTAATTATAGGCCTGTGAGTCTAACATCACATATTATGAAAGTGTATGAAAGGTAATGAAGAAAAATATTATGAAACATTTAATAAAAAATAATTTGTTTAATATAGGACAACATGGTTTCGTACCCGGAAAAAGTACACAAACCCAACTGTTAGTCCACCGTGAGAACATATACAAAAATATGAAACAAAAGACGAAATGAAACAGATGTGGTTTATCTAGACTTTGCAAAAGCTTTTGACAAGGTAGACCATAATATAGCGAAGAAAATTAGAAAACATAATATAGTGGATAAAGTAGGAAGATGGTTAAAAGAATTTTACACAACAGAAAACAGATAGTTATTGCAAACGATGAGAAATCGGATGAAGCTAAGGTAATATCCGGTGTGCCACAAGGTACGGTGTTAGCTGCATTACTGTTTGTTATTATGATTGCAGACATAGACAGTAATGTCAAGGACTCGGTAGTGAGTAGTTTCGCCGATGACACAAGAATAAGTAGATAAATTACTTGAGATGAAGATAGGAACGCGCTACAAAGAGACTTTAACAAAGCATATGATTGGGCAGGGGTAAATAGGATGGTATTTAACTCTGATAAATTTGAATCAATAAATTATTGAGATAGAGAAGGAAAGCTATATGCATACAGGGGACCTAATAATGAGACATCACAAATAAGGAAGCAGTTAAAGACCTTGGTGTGATGCATGAATAGGAACCATGTTATGCAATGATCAAATAGCAATTCTATTGGCAAAAATGTAAAGCAAAAAAATGGGAATGTTGTTACGGCACTTCAAAACAAGAAAAAAGCTGAAAACACTTGATTATGCTTTATAAAACATATGTTCGTAGTCCACTTGAATATTGCAATATGATATGGTACCCATACTATCAAAAGGATATTGCACAAATAGTAAATGTACAGAGGTCCTTTACAGCTAGAATAGAAGAAGTTAAGGACCTTGACTACTGGGAAAGACTACAATCCTTAAAATTATATAATCTAGAAAGGAGAAGAGAACGCTACATGATAATTCAGGCATGGAAACAGATAGAAGGAATAGCTGAAAACATCAAGGAGCTAAAAATATCAGAAAGAGCAAGCAGAGGTAGATTAATAGTGCCCAAAACTATACCAGGAAAAATAAGGAAAGCACACAGGACATTAATCCACTACGCACCAGCATCAATAATGCAGCGTCTATTCAATGCGTTGCCAGCTCATCTGAGGAATAGATCAGGAGTGAGCGTAGATGTGTTTAAGAATAAGCTCGACAAATATCTAAGCTGCATCCCAGACCATCCAAGAATGGAAGATGCAATATATACCGGAAGATGTACTAACTACTCTCTGGTAGACATTAGAGGTGCCTCACACTGAGGAACCTGGGGCAACCCGAACAAGATGTAAGGTAAGGTAAGGTCTGTAAGGTCTCTCTCTCTCCTCTCTCTCTCTCTCTCTCTCTCTCTCGTTGATTGTGATTATCTTACACAACAGGAAACATTACACATATATTTACACACATTAGCTAAGTACATTTTTGCTGCTAATAATGATTCATTGTCTATTATTCATATCCGTGGGGGGCGTGGGGGGGCCACGTGACCAGGTCAGCCCCACCCACCCATTAAATCCGCCAGTGGACCAATAAACGATATAAAACGCGAATATAATATATATATATATATATATATATATACATTTATCTAGAACACCCAGGACTAATAGCAATTAAGAGAGAGAGAGAGAGTATGCTCGGCGGAGCAGAGGAAAAATAAATCAAGCTAAAAGCAATATCCGTTTTATTGATAAAGCTGAAAAGAACTGATTGATCTCCTGTCAAGAAGAGACAGAAGGGAAAACACCCACGGAATATATATATATATATATATATATATATATATATATTATATATATATATATATATATATATATATATATATAGATATATATATACATAATATATCTATATATATATATATATATGTATATATAAATGTGTGTGTGTGTGTGTGTGTGTGTGTGTGTGTACATGCTACACGCCCCCATACAGCAAACCCTAATTTGTAAAGCAAGCAATTGCGAAACTTACATCAAGACCACTTTACCTCTTGACAAAAAAAAAAAAAAACAAAAAAAAAAAAAACCTTGCAAAAGAGAGCAACACGAGGCAATGCGGGTCCCTTGCAGAGAAAGCAGTTTGGGGGAGTCTGAATTACGACCTGATAAAGGTTAATAATCCCCTATTTAATGTCTTCATAAAGTATAGTTCTAGGGGGAATTTCCCCTCTTCTCTCTCTCTCTCTCTCTCTCTCTCTCTCTCTCTCTCTCTCTCTTCCCCTCGGTCATGCCGATGGCTCCTGGCACCTGGGAAACTGTGGGAAGTGGTGAACTGAACTTCTCTTTTATTTTATATTTATTTTTTTATTTTTTTAGCTCCCTTCTCTAAGGATGACATCAAACACTGGGGACATTTTCTAAATTTTGAAGTGTCTAGCGTCGTCGTGGCATGCCGCTCAGATATCGCTGGTTCGCGACTTCCCCCCCCCAAAAAAACCACCCCCCCAACACCCCCACTTCCCAAGAGCGATGTTCAAAAATCAGTGGTTCCTTATCACGACCAGTTACTGGTGCAGTGTTGGTGGTGGGGGTGGGGGGGGGGGGGGGGGGGGGGGGTCTTTAGCGGTGGGAGGCTGAAACCAACATTCATTGAAGTTTGAATTTCAAGGTCAGTGGCCCCTACTTTTTTTACTTGTGTATTGTTGGTGGGGGGGTGGGGGGGGGTGGGGGGGGCGTAGGGGGTAGGCAAGCCTAAAATGGCCTGAAAAATGTGTTTCGCGTCGAGTTAAAAGATACAGGAATTTTACGATTTTATTCTAATAAAATATAGCACATTCATTTCAATTTTCGTTGGTGAAACAACGCTCTATTTGACCGTAGATTTTAGCACGTGCTCCGCGTAAGCTGGAGGTCGAACCACGCCTTGTTCCATTGCAGGTAAAACCTCCTACTGTTTCCAATAAAAAAAAATGTCTGTACTGCATCATATACATATTTCTTTTAGCTTTGGAATACGTTTTCTGATGATTTCTCCTCAACTGGGTAGATTTTTCTTCGAGGAATTCGACATTTCTGTTGCGAAATACGATCATTCTCTTTTTCTTGACTTTATTTTCATTTCTAACCTTCAAGCTTCTTCATATCTATATTCCAGTCAGCGTTTTATTCCTTCCTATGATTAAAATCCACTTACGAAATCTTGGACAAAAAAAATGTCAAAATTATCATTTTTCTTCGAACACCATTACTCATGATCTCGTGATCAACTGTCCTTACTGGAACGAATATCATCACTGTGCATTAATTTTTTTCATGCATGCATTATCATCCCTCTGGCCCATTATTTAAAAATTCCAAAAATTCAAAAATTAAACTTCGACGTTGTAGCCATCCATCGACGCGGGGCCATTTCGAATCTCCTCTACAAAGCCCAGGCCTATAAGATTGTATTTTTTTGGGGGAAATCAGCCGTCACCACTGACACCTCAATAAACCCTCTCTTATCTCTCTCTCTCTTTCTCTCTTCTCTCTCTCTTCTCTCTCTCTTCTCGTCAATCTCTCCCTTCTCTCTTCCCTTCAGCTCTCTCTCTTTCTCTACCTCTTTTTGTCTCTCTCTAAATCTCTCTCTTTCACTCCCTCAATCTCTCTCTCTCACTCTCTCCCCTCAATCAACGGAGACTATACACACATACCCCATACCTCTCTCTCTCTCTCTCTCTCTCTCTCTCTCTCTCAATTAGCCAACTTGCCCAGAGTGCTATCCCATCCCCCACTCCCTCCTAAAGGCCACTCCACTGAAAAGTGCGTGGCAGTGTTTTCCTTGCCCTCCAAGGGATAATAACCCTACTTCTTTCAAAGCAGAAAATTCTCTCCTGCCTGTCCTGGAAATTAATTAATCAGCGCTGAAGCTGACAGATGTACAGGGATTTTTGATTGCGATGAAGGCTGATGCTTCGTGGTTGGTCTTACTGTGAATAATAATAATAATAATAATAATAATAATAATAATAATAATAATAATAATAATAAGCTACAGTTTCAAGGTTGGTCGTAATGGTTCTTATAATAATAATAATAATGATAAGCTAAAGTTTCAAGTTGGTTTTAACTGGGTTCTTATATTGTATAATAATAATAATAATAATAATAATAATAATAATAATATAAGCTTGTGTTTCAAGGTTGATCTTATTGGTTCCTATGTTAATAAATAATAATAATAATAAAATAATATAAAATAAATAATATAAAATGATGATAATAATAATAATAATAATAATAATAATAATCTAAAGTTTCAAGGTTGGTCTTACTGGTTCTTATAATAATAATAATAATAATAATAATAATAATAATAATCAATAATAATAATAATAATAATAATATAAGTAATAATAATAATAATAATAATGAGGAAACAAAAACACAATGAATTCCCTGTACTGAGTTATATAAGTAATAATAATGATTAATAATAAAATAATAATTAATAATAATAATAAGCTGCAGTTTCAAGGTTGGTCTTATTGGTTCCTATGTTAATAATAATATAACAATAGTAATAATAATAATAAGCTAAAGTTCCAAGGTTCGTCTTACTGGTTCTTATAATAATAATAATAATAATAATAATAATAATAATAATAATAATAATAATAATAATAATATGAATAATATAATAATAATAATAATAATAATAATAATAATAATAATAATAATAACCCCGAATGCAAAAAAAATCTTGTCGAAGGCACAAAACAGAAATAAAGTTGCAACATCACACGTATGTTTCAACCCCAAACTTTTGTTTGTCCTGGTGTTACAGAATCGGTTAAAAAAAATTAAAATTTTCCATATGCTACTGCTGCTTACCCCTTCACGAAAGGCAGGGCTATTACGACACTTAATAATTAAGTATGAAACTCTGGCATGTTAAGGTCATATGAGAACTATAATTTCGCGCCATAATTTTTTGAATTAATTTAGCGCGAAAACGTCCGTATCGCTGGAATGGGCCATAAATGACTTATGGCAACTCTTTTACGGCAGCATTAGATGCTCAGTCCAAGTCCAGGATATTATGAATTATGATCATATGAGGGAGGTTAGTGTGACTTGAGACCTGAAGGAGGAAGGTAGATTCTTGGGCGATCTCTCTTCCTGCGAGACGTTTGTTTGGCGGCCGCTGATTGGCTGGGAGCTGCTTACTTCCCTGTACCAGCCAATCAGCGGCCGCTAAACGATAGTCTCGTAAGAGTGGGACTCATCCAAGAACCTACCTTAAGTGAACTAACTATAGTAAGTCTCCGTATCGGCGGAATTCCTCGTTAATTATTTTGCCCGTCAAATAATTCATTCAGGATTGCTGTATTTTATATCTTTAAATCTCGTAAAAAAAAAAGTAGTAAGCAACGCTCTCTTATTAAACAAATTAACGACATTACAAGTACTAATTAGAATATTAATTGGCGTGTCCTCCCTAATTAAAGCCGACTTCTCTCGCCTAGAAAGTCAGGCAGGAGTCAACAGCAGCGGCAGCTGTTGGCTCCGAAATTAATAATCTCGCGACTTAATCATCTCTTGGACTGCTCATAATATGACCCTGATGATAACGATTATATGAGGCTGATAATAATATTCCCACGTATGACCGACAGGAGTGCAAATTCCCGAGATCTATATTCTACAGTAGATTCACATCAACCCTGCATCTGTTGTGTAGGCCAGTCCCTTACGACGATCCTGATTGGCTGTTGATAAACCAATCACAGGGATGGAAACTTTCAGTCTCTCGAGAGAGAGCTCACATAGACAGGATGTAGTATGTTCCACCTCGCCTGAGGGATACGTCGTTCCAAAGTATCTATCAGAGAGGTGGAACATACTACATACTGCCTATGTATGCCCTGTGACTGGCTTGTCAACAGCCAATCAGGAACGTCGTAAGGGATTGGCCTAGACATCAGATGCACGGTTGATGTGACTTTACTATAGTACTGCACCAGCCCCCGTTTTTTTTACATGTCCTTAAGTAGGTTAGGATAGGTTCAGTTAGGTTATTTCAATGCAATTATAGAATGATAATTTGGTTGCGGGGAACATAATGAGATCATTTTCAAGTTGATTCAATGGTTAGGTTTTAAAATATGGCGTCCATCTTTTTTGACGGAAGGTCAGTCTGATACTCGGTTACAGCTCAGGAACGCGCGACCAGAGTAGAAAAGATGGTTTCAAGGTTAGGATTCGTCTCCTCGACTCTCTCTCTTAGGTTACCGTCACTTTGGATGATAACATTCAAATGGAAATATTATTATTATTATTATTATTATCCTTATTATTATTTTTTGACGATGCTGTAGTTCCAATTATACTTTATCAATGATTTCATGAAGCCAGTTCTTTAGCAATGGTAGTTATAATGGTATTATCTTGGAAAGAATTTATGAACGAGTCTTTCGTGATGCACCTGCGCCCATGTCACAGCTAACTGCTTCCCGTCTGGGTCTGTCTGTGGCGAACCACAAAAAATAATTCATAAGTCACTCACTCCTGCATCTGACGGAGGGAAAAGACAGTTGGCGACCCCTTTCAGATGTTCCGCCTGGGAAAGTTCCCTAATTGAGTAAGTGGGTCCTCCCCCAGAGGGATATTGGGGGGAAAAAGTGGTAGGAATTCTGATGGTCGATTAAGGTCGCCACTCCGTTGTCTGGAAATTGTAGATGGGAGAGTATTTTTTAGTCGGTTGGAATTGTAGGTGGGAAAGTCTGTTTGGTTTTTAGAGATGGTTAGAGGAAAGATGTTTGGTAATCAGTGAGATTGGTTGTTTGAGATTGTACGTGGAAAACTGCAAGGTTGTTAAAGATTGTATACGTGGAAAACTGCAAGGTTGTTAGAGATTGTACGTGGAAAACTGCAAGGTTGTTAGAGATAGCACATGGAAACTGCAAGGTTGTTAGAGATTGTGCGTGGAAAACTGCAAGGTTGTTAGTGATTGTACGTGGAAAAATCAAAGGCTGTTAGAGATTGTATACGTGGAAAACTACTAAGTTGTTTGAGATTGTAGGTGAGACATCTTATTTTAAAAACAATATACTGATTGTAGGTATTGTAGACAGACGACACATCCACGCTCTGGTGATTGTGTATTCAATAAACCATTGTTTTCGTTGTTCTTCAGTAATAACAGTGGCAATCATCACAACAATGAAAATAAAAGACAAACACACAAACAAACAAACAAACAAAAATTTCAGCAGACGCCGATTCCTCAAATGAAAAAACTCGAATGCCAACTTGTTTCGAAAACAAACAAACAAACAAACAAACAAAAAAGGAATCCAGCCCTAAATTTTTCCTGCCAGATATTGTTCCAAACTACTTCCGGCTTTCATTAATCACCCCCTTCCCCCCGACCCCCAACCCTCAATCCCAGCCCACGGACCGACACCCGCCTCTCCCACCCCTCCTCCCCTCCTTCCCCCCCTCCCCCTCCCCTCCCCCCACTGCGGAAAAATGAAATAAATTAAAATTTTACAAATTTCAGCTTTAAGGAAATTGGTCAACTGCAGGTTATTATTCATTATGTGTACATAGAGAGAGAGAGGACAGGAGGAGAGAGAGAGTGAGAGAGAGAGAGAGAGAGAGAGAGACGAGGAGAGAGGAGGAGAGGGAAAGAGGGAAATTTATGTACATCGAACGCAGATAAGTAAAAAAAAAAAAATAAGTTAAAAACCAAGTGATCTTGCAACACTCAAGCTTAACCAGAAGTTGAACTGAACAAAAACAACAACAACAACAACAACAATAATAATAATAGTAATATAATAATAATAATAATAATAGTAATATTATAATAATAATATAATAATAATAATAATAATAATAATAATAATAATAATAGCAGAACAACTCCAGCATTGTATCTCAAATCACCATGCACCCAAATGGATGACCACAGGAAGAACATCCTTAGTACAAAAAGACAAGAGTAAGGGAAATATAGCCAGTAACTACAGGCCTATCACCTGCCTACCAATAATGTGGAAGTTACTAACAGGTATCATCAGTGAAAGGCTATACAATTACCTAGAGGAGGACAAAACACCATCCCCCACCAACAGAAAGGCTGCAGAAGGAAGTGTAGGGGCACAAAAGACCAGCTCCTCAATAGACAAAATAAATAATGAAGAACAGTAGGAGAAAGGAAAAACCAACCTAAGCATGGCATGGATAGACTATAAGAAAGCCTTCGACATGATACCACACACATGGTTAATAGAATGCCTGAAAATATATGGGGGCAGAGGAAAACACCATCAGCAGGTCTTAATAACCCACAGGGCGCCTTGTTATGCAAAGGCCCAGCCCTACATATATATATATATATATATATATAGATATAATATATATATGTTTGTGTGTGTGTGTGTGTGTGTGTGTGTGTGTGTACATACACGCCCCCATACAGCAAACATTAACATTAATTTGTAAAGCAAGCAATTGCGAAACTTACATCAAGACCACTTTACCTCTTGACAAAAAAACAAAAAAAAAAAAAAACTTGCAAAAGAGAGCAACCAACCAAGGCCAATGCGGGTCCCTTGCAGAGGGGGAAAGCACGTTTAGGGCAGTCTGAATTACGACCTGATAAAGGTTAATAATCCCCTATTTAATGTCTTCATAAAGTATGGCTCTAGGGGGAATTTCCCCTCTTCTCTCTCTCTCTCTTCCCCTCGGTCATGCCGATGGCTCCTGACACCTGGGAAACTGTGGGAAGTGGTGAACTGAACTTCTCTTTTATTTTTTATTTATTTTTTTTATTTTAGTTCCCTTCCCTAAGGGTGACATTAAACGCTGGGACCTCTTCTAAATGAAGTGTCTAGCGTCGTCGTGGCATGCCGCTAGATATCCGCTGGTTCGTGCCTCAATCCCCCCCCCCCCCCCGCCCCCCCATCCCCCCAACATCCCCAGGGCGAAGCAAAAAATCAACTGCTTACTTATCACGATCAGTTACTGCTGCAGTGTTGGTCGGGGGGGAGACTGAAACCAACATTGTTTGGAAGCTTGAATTTCAAGTCAGTGGCCCCTACTTTGTTACTGTTGTTATTGTTCATGTTGGTGGGTGGGGGGAGGCGTAGGGGGTAGGCAAGCCTAAAATGGCCTGGAAAATGTGTTTCGCGTCGGGTTAAAAGATACAGGAATTTTACGATTTTATTCTAATAAAATATAGCATATTCATTTTAATTTTCGTTGGTGAAACAACGCTCTATTTGACTGTAGATTTAGGCACGCGTTCTGCGTAAGCTGGAGGTTGAACCACGCATTGTTCCATTGCAGGTAAAACCTCCTACTGTTTCCAATAAAAAAAACAATGTCTGGAACAGCATCATATACATATTTCTTTTAGCGTTGGAATACGTTTTCTGATGATTTCTCCTCAACTGGGTAGATATTTCTTCGAGGAATTCGACATTTTTGTTGCGAAATACGATCGTTCTCTTTTCCCGAATTTATTTTGATTTCTAACCTTCAAGCTTTTTCATATCTATATTCCAGTCAACGTTTTATTCCTTCCTGTGATTAAAATCCGGTTACAAAATCTTGGACAAAAAAGTTGTCAAAATGATCATTTTTCTTTGAACGCCATTACTCATGATCTCGTGATCCACTGTCCTTACTGGACTGAATATTATCACTGTGACTAATCATGATGATTATCATCCTCTGCCATTATTAAATCAAATAAACTTCGACGTTGCTAGCCATCCATCGACGCGGGGCCATTTCGAGATCTCCTCTACAGAAGCCCCAGGCCTATGAAGATTGTTCTTTGGGGGAAATCAGCCGTCACCACTGAACCTCAATAAACCTCTCTCTCTCTCTCTCTCTCTCTCTCTCTCTCTCTCTCGTCTCATCTTCTCCTCTTCTCTCTTTTCCCTCAATCTCTCTCTCTTTCTCTACCTCTTTTTGTCTCTTTCTAAATCTCTCTCTTTCACTCCCTCAATCTCTCTCTCTCACTCTCTCCCCTCAGTCAACGGAGACTATACACACATACCCTACCCCTCTCTCTCTCTCTCTCTCTCTCTCTCTCTCTCTCTCTTCTCTCTCTCTCTCTCTCTCTCAATTAGCCAACTTGCCCAGAGTGTTATCCCATCCCCCACTCCCTCCTAAAGGCCACTCCACTGAAAAGTGCGTGGCAGTGTTTTCCTTGCCCTCCAAGGGATAATAACCCTACTTCTTTCAAAGCAGCAAATTCTCTCCGGCCCTGTCCTGGAATTATCAGCGCTGAAGCTGACAGATGTACATGGGATTTTGGATTGCAATGAAGGCTGATGCTTCGTGGTT
The DNA here is from genome assembly GCF_015104395.2 of Macrobrachium nipponense. Classification (NCBI taxonomy): domain Eukaryota; kingdom Metazoa; phylum Arthropoda; class Malacostraca; order Decapoda; family Palaemonidae; genus Macrobrachium; species Macrobrachium nipponense. The sequence goes on along the minus strand of NC_061105.1, from coordinate 9,282,051 downwards.
GGTCTTACTGGTTGAAAATAATAATAATAATAATAATAATAATAATAATAATAATAATAAGCTAAAGTTTCAAGGTTGGTCTTATTGGTTCCTATGTTATTATTATAATAATAATGAAACAAAAACACAATGATTTCCCTGTACTGAGTTAGATAAGTAATAATGTCATTGTACGTTAAAGATACTGTCCTAATAATAATAATAATAATAATAATAATAATACTAATAATAATAATAATAATAATAATAAACCCTGAATGCAAAAGAAAATCTTGCGAAGGCACAAACAGAAATAAAGTTGCAACATCACACGTATGTTTCAACCCCAAACTTTTATCCGTCCTGGAGTTACAGAATCGATTAGAAAAAAAATTTAAATATTCCATATGCAACTGCTGCTTAACCCTTCACGAAAGGCAGGGCAATCACGATCCTTAATAATTACGTATGAAACTCTAGCAGGTTAAGGTTGTATGAGAACTGTAATTTCCCGCCATAATTTTTTTAATTAATTCAGCGCGAAAACGTCCGTATCGCTTGAATGGGCCATAAATGACTTATGGCAACTCTTTCATGGCAGCATTAGATGCTCAGTCCAAGTCCAGGATATTATGAATGATGATCATATAAGGAAGGTTAGTGTGCCTTGAGATCTCAAGGAGGAAGGTAGAATCTTGGGCGATCTCTCTTCCTGTGAGACGTTTGTTTGGCGGCCGCTGATTGGCTGGGAGCTGCTTACCTCCCGGTACCAGCCAATCAGCGGCTGCCAAACAAACGTCTCGTAAGCGTGGGACTCATCCAGGAACCTACCTTAAGTGAACTAGCTATAGTACGTCTCCGCGTCGCGGTAAATCTCGTGAATATTTGCCCGTAAATATATTCAGGGATTGCTGTGTTTTGCATCTTTAAATCTCCTAAAAAAAAATAGTAAGCAACGCTCTCTTATTTAACTAAGTAACGACA
>NC_061105.1:9260578-9275578 GCF_015104395.2 Macrobrachium nipponense | reverse complement strand
ACACACATACCCCACACCTCTCTCTCTCTCTCTCTCTCTCTCTCTCTCTCCTCTCTCTCTCTCTCTCTCTCTCAATTAGCCACTTGCCCAGAGTGTTTATCCCCATCCCCCACTCCCTCCTAAAGGCCACTCCACTGAAAAGTGCGTGGCAGTGTTTCCTTGCCCTCCAACGGGATAATAACCCTACTTCGTTTCAAAGCAGAAATTCAAAAATCTCCTGCCTGTCCTGGAAATTAATCAGCGCTGAAGCTGACAGATGTACAGGGATTTTGGATTGCAATGAAGGCTGATGCTTCGTGGTTGGTCTTACTGGTTGAAAATAATAATAATAATAATAATAATAATAATAATAATAAATAATAATAATAATAATAAGCTAAAGTTTCAAGGTTGGTCTTATTGGTTCCTATGTTATTATTATAATAATAATGAAACAAAAACACAATGATTTCCCTGTACTGAGTTAGATAAGTAATAATGTCATTGTACGTTAAAGATGACTGTCCTAAATAATAATAATAATAATAATAATAATAATAATAATAATAATAATAATAATAATAACCCTGAATGCAAAAGAAATCTTGTCGAAGGCACAAAACAGAAATAAAGTTGCAACATCACACGTATGTTTCAACCCCAAACTTTTATCCGTCCAGGAGTTAGAGAATCGATTAGAAAAAAAATTTAAATATTCCATATGCAACTGCTGCTTAACCCTTCACGAAAGGCAGGGCAATCACGATCCTTAATAATTACGTATGAAACTCTAGCAGGTTAAGGTTGTATGAGAACTGTAATTTCGCGCCATAATTTTTTAAATTAATTTAGCGCGAAATCGTCCGTATCGCTCGAATGGGCCATAAATGACTTATGGCAACTCTTTCACGGCAGCATTAGATGCTCAGTCCAAGTCCAGGATATTATGAATGATGATCATATGAGGGAGATTAGTGTGACTTGAGACCTGAAGGAGGAAGGTAGATTCTTGGGCGATCTCTCTTCCTGCTAGACGTTTGTTTGGCGGCCGCTGATTGGCTGGGAGCCGCTTACCTCCCGGTACCAGCCAATCAGCGGCTGCCAAACAAACGTCTCGTAAGCGTGGGACTCATCCAAGAACCTACCTTAAGTGAACTAGCTATAGTACGTCTTCGCGTCGCGGTAAATCTCGTGAATATTTGCCCATAAATATATTCAGGGATTGCTGTATTTTACATCTTTAAATCTCGTAAAAAAAAGGTAGTAAGCAACGCTCTCTTATTAAACTAACTAACGACATTACAAGTACTAATTAGAATATTAATTGGCGTGTCCTCCCTAATTGCAGCCGACCTCTCTCGCCTAGAAAATCAGGCAGGAGTCGACAGCATCAGCAGCTGTTGGCTCCGAAATTAATAATCTCGCGAATTAATCATCTCTTAGACTGCTCATAATATGACCCTGGCGCGAGCTTCGAATCGCTAACGATGATGATAACGATTATATGAGGCTGATAATAATATTCCCGCGTATGATCAACAGGAGTGCAAAATCTCAAGATCTATATACTACAGTATATTCACATTAACCGTGCATCTGTTGTGTAGGTCAGTCCCTTACGACGCTCCTGATTGGCTGTTGATAAGCCAATCATGGGGCTGGAAACTCTCAGTTTCCCGAGAGAGAGTTCACATAGGCAGGATGTAGTATGTTCCACCTCACCTGAGGGATACGTCTTTCCAAAGTATCTATCAGAGAGGTGGAACATACTACATGCTGCCTATGTGATCTATTTCGAGAGAGACCGAGAGTTTCCAGCCCTGTGATTGGCTTATCAACAGCCAATCCGGAGCGTCGTAAGGGATTGGCCTAGACATCAGATGCATAGTTGATGCGACTTTACTATAGTACTGCACCAGCCCCCGTTTTTTTGACATGTCCCAAGTAGGTTTGTATAGGTTTAGTCAGGCTAGTTCAATGCATTTATTAAATAATAATTTGGGTTTGGGAAATATAATGAGATCATTTTCAAGTAGATTCAATGGTTAGTTTTGAAGATATGGCGTCCATCTCTTTTGACGGAAGGTCGATCCGATACTCGGTTACAGTTCAGGAACGAGTGCCGGAGTAGAAAAGATGGTTTCAAGGCTAGGATTCGTCTCCTCGACTCTCTCTTAGATTACCGTCACTCTGGATGATAATGACAACATTCAAAGGGAAATATTATTATTATTATTATTATTATTATTATTATTATTATTATTATTATTATTATTATTATTATTATTATTATTATTATTATTATTATTATTATTATTATTATTATTATTATTATTATTTGGCGATGCTGTATTTCCAATTATAGTTTATCAATGATTTCATGAAGCCAGTTCTTTAGCAATGGTAGTAATAATGGTATTATCTTATCTTATTCTCATTCGGGTGATATATTCAGGAAATTACTTTCGATTTTACTGAATTACTTAATCTCAGAGACATAATAAAAGCAACCTCGTGTTTTTATCTTATCGAAACGAAAATATACTGCAACGATCTTATGATTTTTTCAACTATTTTTTTTTTTATTTCAGAATGACTCTCTAAGTCCCTCCTCTTAGAAAGACTTCATAGAACTTTATGAACGTTACAAAACTTGGAAAGGATTCATGAACGAGTCTTTCGTGATGCACCTGCGCCCATGTCACAGCTAACTGCTTCCCGTCTGGGTCTGTCTGTGGCGAACCACAAAAAATAATTCATAAGTCACTCACTCCTGCATCTGACGGAGGGAAAAGACAGTTGGCGACCCCTTTCAGATGTTCCGCCTGGGAAAGTTCCCTAATTGAGTAAGTGGGTCCTCCCCCAGAGGGATATTGGGGGGAAAAAGTGGTAGGAATTCTGATGGTCGATTAAGGTCGCCACTCCGTTGTCTGGAAATTGTAGATGGGAGAGTATTTTTTAGTCGGTTGGAATTGTAGGTGGGAAAGTATGTCTGGTTTTTAGAGATGGTTAGAGGAAAGATGTTTGGTAGTCAGAGAGATTGGTTGTTAGTGATTGTACGTGGAAAACTGCTAGGTTGTTTGAGATTGTAGGTGAGACATCTTATTAAAAAAACAATATACTGATTGTAGGTATTGTAGACAGACGACACATCCACGCTCTGGTGATTGTGTATGCAATAAACCATTGTTTTCATTGCTCTTCAGTAATAACAGTGGCAATCATCACAACAATGAAAATAAAAGACAAACGCACAAACAAACAAACAAACAATTTCAGCAGACGCCGATTCCTCAGATGAAAAACTCGAATGCCAACTGTTTCGCAAAACAAAACAAACAAACAAACAAATAAAAAAGGAATCCAGCCCTAAATTTTTCCTGTTAGATATTGTTACAAACTACTTCCAGGCTTTCATTAATCACACCCATCCCCCCAACCCCCCAACCCTCAATCCCAGCCCAAGGACCGACAACACCCCTCCCCCCCCCCCCACCCCCCTCCCCTCCCTTCCTCCCCCTCCCCATCCCCCCACTGCGGAAAAATGAAATACATTAAAATTTTACAAGTTCAGCTTTAACGAAATTGGTCAACTGCAGGTTATTATTCATTTTGCGTACAGAGAGAGAGAGAGAGAGAGAGAGAGAGAGAGAGAGAGAGAGAGAGAGAGGAAACTTTCTGGACATGAACGCAGATAAGTAAAAAAAAAATTAAAAACCAAGTGATCTTGCAACACTCAAGCTTAACCAGAAGTTGAACTGAACAAAAACCACAACAAAAGCCACAACAACAATAATAATAATAATGATAATAATAATGATAATAATAAAATAATAATAATAATAATAATAATAATAATAATAATAAGACAAGACGATGGATAACTCAAAGAAAGTCATCCACACGAAAAGAATACCATTCTTACAAAAACAATATTACAACATCAAACGATAATGCATAAATAATAGTAACAATAAACACCATAAAACTGTTTACATAAAGGACAACAGTAAAACCGGAATACCTATATAGGGTAAAGATGCTCTGGCAATACTCAAAACAGTTCCACAGCTCTGGAGTGGTGGGAAAAGATATTCGGGACCAGGCCTGAGATGAATTCGTTAGGAAATGATTAACGTGAAGTCAGGGCTTTGTAACCACCCCCCCCACTCCCCGCCCCACCCACCCTATTCCCTCTCCCTATATCATCTCCAACATCCCTCCAACAATGATGTTTCACCCTTTTTTTCTCTTTTCCGCCAACATTCTTTGACGCGTTTCGTTAGAGTTTCAAATTTTCGTCATTTCTCAAACAGCTTTTTTTTTTTTTTTTTTTTTTTTATGGTATTATTTCTCCTCTCACCATCTTTATTGGCCCATTTCCTTACCTCAGTCTCCGTCCTCCGTCTCCACCATTTCTCCAACGGCCTTTCCCATCCCCCCTCCCTAAACCCCCTCGAGGGAAGGACACGCAGACCTTCCAATAGAAACAAAAACGTCAAAGATGCCTTCAGAACATCTAATACCCACCCGAGCTTCTTATTTGGAAACCGACGCCGCGACAGGCAAAGTGCTTCAAAAGCTTTATTCCGACGAGACGTGAATATTCCTTAATATTTCCTGATGCGCTCTCGTAAGACTCTCTCTCTCTCTCTCTCTCTCTCTCTCTCTCTCTCTCTCTCTCTCTCTCTTTCGCAATGTTGCAGTGGCGAAATTTTTTGTCACGCGATTTCGAGACCCGCCGTTTCTGATTGTTCCGTCGAGGGTAAAACTCTTCGCTAATTGCGCCTTGTCAGGTTAATTATGTCAGACTGCATCACCTAACGATTGGAAGAAGAAGAAGAAGAAGAAGAAGAAGAAGAAGAAGAAGAAGAAGATATATAGTAACTTCAATTTATAATAAAAATGAAAATGACGAAGAAGAAGAAGAAAAGCAATCTCCCACAATCATTCTCACATGTGTAAATTTGACTCCGGTTAAACTACATCTCCCCCGTAGCTGGGTAGCGCCCTCCGTGTACCTCATGCGGTGCACTGTAGGCGTGCGTGCCATCGGCCCCTAGCAGCAGCAACCCCTTTCGTTCCCTTAACTGTACCTCCTTTCATATTCTCTTTCTTCCATCTTCCTTTATACCCTCTACTAACAATGAGTCATAGTGCAGCTGCTTTGAGGTTTTCCTCTTGTTACGCCTTTCAAAACCTTTTATGACCTCGTAGGTCTCAGTGCTTGGCTTCTGGCCGAAATTCTCTATTCAATTCAATGAAGAACTCGACGTCAAACTCAAGTAGGAAAACTGGTCATTTTCCAGGATCCAGACAAGATGGAGGCTTTTTTTATTTTTATTTTTTTATTATTATTTTCTTATGGAGAGTTAGGAATGATGATGATGATGATGTTGCGGATGCTGGATGAGGGTGGGGGTGAGAAGGATGAGAGGGAGGGAGTGTTGGATGATGAAGGGAGGGAGGGAGGGGGAGCCATACCCGAGAGTTTGAGTTGAAAGACTCTCTGCCTCACAAACGTTAAGGACTAGTTCATTGTGTGTGTGTGAGAGAGAGAGAGAGAGAGAGAGAGAGAGAGAGAGCGAGAGAGAGAGAGACAGAGAGAGAAAGTCTCTCTCTCTCTCTCTCTCTCTCTCTCTCTCAGGTGCCCAATACAATTCCAAGTTCGATTCTGATTGAAATTCATGGAATCACATAATGACAGAAGTCTCGAAGCTCCTGTCAACAAGACGCGGTGATTAACCTCCCGACTTCTATCGCGATAAGGAGAATATTCCCCGTCTCTCTCTTCTTTTTTCTATCTCTCTCTCTCTCTTATTTTTCTTTCCTGAGAGGATCTGGTTTATTATCACTTTCAGGTGGAGGTGGAGGAGGAGGAGGAGGAGGAGGAGGAGGCACTATTGCATTGCAATCTCGATCGGGACTCCAAGAGAGCAAACGCTGCAAGCGATGTCCTCCAAGTCTGGATTCCGAATTTTGCACCGAATTGCAAATAAAGAAAAAGAACAGAGTTCAAGAAAATCATATCCACCATCCCAGTCACTACCAATGACCTGAGTTCTCGCCACTAATGAATTGAAAGCGAACTGTATTCCATTAAAAAAGACTTGGCGATCATGCCTCAATGGGTCGCTACTGATCATCCTCTGGAAAACTTGGTCGCCAGAGCTTGACACCGACTTTTCAAATGACAGTTCAGATGCTCTAGGATTATTTCCCCTGTTCTGCTTCCACGGCATGAAAAAGGTCGCCCAGAGATAACGGAGATGACTGGAATAAACTACCTGGTTTCTACGCTTGAATAACTCAACATTGCATTCTCCGGAGTCAGCTGAGGTTCGATACTGAAACTCAATTTGAGCTGCAACGCTCTACGTTTTTTTTTTTGCTGAAATTGACATACAGTGTTTCATCGCGAATTTCCTCTGGCAGCGAGAAACAGGAGACAAACCTAAATGGATAATCTCCTGGTGTTGTCACTTCCCGGGAGAGACTCTGTACGTAAGTCTAAAGTCGTGATCAGTGAGAACTCATAGCTTTTTTTTTTTCATCACGCCGCCAACATGGAACGATGATGCTCGTTCTAAAAATATACAGAGAGAGAGAGAGAGAGAGAGAGAGAGAGAGAGAGAGTGTGTGTTTTCAAAAACTTTATAGAAAAACCAAGAGCTTTACACAAGAGTTGCTCGTAACCTTGAATGTTTTCTTTCACAGTTAAATAAAAAACACAAATTCTTTAAAATTATTTATTCGTATGAAAGTTAAGATTACGAAATGGCATAGATACAACTCCGATGGCTGAAGTCCTGTTCCCAATCGCTAATCATAAATTGACAACTACTGCTTGTGGTGGAAAGACCTTCACTCATGGAAATTTTTGAAAACCTATGGTTTCTGAAAACAACAACAACAGACTATCATTATAGAGTCCAACAATATTTAATAAATTAAAGACTATCCTCATGAAAAAAAATGTGTATATCATTGACACACTTAACACTGAAATTACCTAAATCAGCTGCGTGAAAGAACCAGAAATTGAATCAGTGTCTTCCACTAAACCACTGTCCTCCTTAACAATTAGCAACTGCCTAAAATCAAAGAGCAATTACACAAATGGTAATAACAAAGTTCCAAAAAATATACACCTTTATAGATAGTAATATCAACACAAGAATCCATAGAAAATTTACAGGTTCTGAAAGCGTGGTAATAAATAATTAGAAAAATTAAAAAACCCCCTAACCTAAGCTTTACCATACGCCACAAATCGTAGGAAACTTACTGGGCAGGAAAGGTTCAACCATTGACTCCATAGAAGTGTTGATGACGTTGGCGTCAAAGACGACGACGGAAGAGGCAGAGACAGGTGGGTCGGCAAGAATACGTTACATAGTTAATGTAGATGCTTCTTCAATACACAAAGCAATCTCTTACGAGGGAGTAGAGTTCACCAGTTATCTTCAAATGTTATCCAGTGATTCCAAGTTGGAACCTGAGCTTGAACTGCTTTTTCTGCTGCGTTGCGGGTCGAGGTAGACATTTTTTTTCTCCTCCAAGAATCGCGAAATGCAAAGGCCGTCGTCCTTCCATAAAAAATCAAGGATGAGGAGGACGAACTGAATCAGGTAAAAGAGCCAGCAGAGCCATCTAGGTGTTGCGCAATCCTTTAAACTCCCATGTTCCTTTTAGAATTGTTTAGTATGGCACGGGGGTTTAAAGGACTACTTTAATTTGCAAATAATAAATAAATTTTCTATAAAATCTTAAACAAGTGTCAAGGAATGTCCCTGTGACCATTCAGACATAGGTTCATCAAAACTAATGTTGGTCAACCAAGCAACCACTACAGGGTCTAAAGAAAAACCCGGCTTCCAAATTCGTCACCCGGGCAACCGGTATTTCAGAAAAAAAAAGTCGTAATAAAATTTCACATGACCCGATCGCCTTGTGCTATATATAATCATTAATTTTTTTTATTTCTGCTTTTATTTCCACACTCCCTTTACCTTCCCAGTTCAGCGTCACACACACACACACACACAGAGAGAGAGAGAGAGAGAGAGAGAGAGAGAGAGAGAAGCAAACAAAAATATAACGTTTCGTTCTTCTCCATCGCAAAGAAAAAAAAAGTTTACTACAAGAATACCGTTTACCTGAAGACACCCTCCTCCTAAGTTTACTCGAGTGCCATAACCATTTCCCAGCTACACTGGGAAGGCGAGGTGTATTTCTAAACCAAGCCACCAGGGGCTGGAAATAAGTATTTCCAATGGAATAACAGAAAAAAATTGCTCACGGCAAAAAGATCCGTGTTCGCTGGGGAATTCCCCAACGCAAGAAATTGCGAAACTATCGAGTGGTGTGGAAGCTTGTCTCCAAAAATCTATCTTCTGCAATATTTTTTTTTTTTTTAGTTTTTTAGTTTTCTGTAAAAGAAAACTACTAAGACGACTTCGTTCTCTGTCCGCCCTCAGTTCTCAAAAGCTACTGAGGCTAGAGGGCTGCAAATTGGTATGTTGGTCATCCACCCTCTAGTCATCAAACATGCCAAATAAAAACTTATAAAATCATTGAACATTCTCTCTACTTGATCTTGCCATATTTAAAAAGAATATCTATATTTTTCCTTACCTTTTCATAATAAATAAGAATGTGAAAAAAATCAACTACCTATCTTTGTTATAATTATTAAAATCTTTCAATTCCATAACAAATAAATCCTTATAAAATAGCATACATATATATTCTCTACTTGATCGTGCCATACTAAATGTATACATATATGTATACATATATATATATAATATAAATATATGTATATATATATATATATATATATATGTATATATATATATACAATATATATATATATATATATATATATATATATATATCCTTTCCTTATCATAGAAAATAAGAATTTTAAAAAATCAACTACCTATCTTTGTTATAGTTATTAAAATTTTTCTATTCCACAACAAATAAACACTTATGAAATAACATACATATATTCTTTACATGTTCGTGCCATATAAAAAAATCTGTATTTTTCCTTCCCTTTTCATTAAAAATAAGAATTTGAAAAAAGAAAATCAACTCCCTACCTTCGTAATAATTATAACCAGCCTCGTCCAAGTCTTAGCCACCGTGAAGAAAAATAAACTTCACAAAAAAGAGAAGCGTCCTTTCCTACAAAACTCGTCCCCTGGACAATATATAAAGCTTGTCCTTCCCTCTGAAGCTGCTGTATAAGCTTAAGGAGAGATCCCTCACAATTTATGAATAAACTTCCAAAAAAAGCTTAATGAAATTTCTTGAAAATGTTGTCGTTGGCAACTTAAAAGTTTTCAGGCGCCGCCTGCATTATATTTTTGGACAAGACGAGGTCCTTTTTCTTTTTTCTTTTCTCTCTCTTTCTCTCTCTCTCTCTCTCTTTTATTTTTTTTTTAGGACCAGGGTGAGCTTCCGATGCTGTGTTCGCTTGCATGAAGGTGGTCTTTGACTTCTTATAATAATAATAATAATAATAATAATAATAATAAAAATAATAATTAATAATAATAATAATAATAATAATAATAATAATAATAATAATAATAATAATAATAATAATAATACCTCAATTCGCACCGGTAACAAAAATACAAAAGAAATTAAATGTTATGATAAGGAAATAATCACAAGACACAATGATAATAATAATAATAATATAATAATAATAATAATAATAATAATAATAATAATAATAATATAATACCAGAAATACACATCTCTCACCCCTCAGTGTAATGGTAAACGCCAGCACCATGCCGACCACGCCCCTGAGGCGCACTTTGCATATATCCTGCCACGTCTAAAAAATCATCGCCGGTCGCCACCCCCTGGGATTCTTCTCTTCTCATGTGACTGATATCCCTGGAAGCCCCATTCATCAAAATGGAAAATAAATAAATAATAAATAAAAAAAGAATGTTTATAGTCTCTCAGAATCTCCTCATATTCACCTCCCATAAAGAGAGCTTTATCGGCGCGCACCTCGACGAGAGTGTTTGACGGTTATTCACTCTCGTCGGAAGAGTGAGGGAGAGTTTTCTGCTTTCTTTCTTGCCCGAGTGGCACTTCAAAGGGCACTTCGTGAGGTGTTTCGTTCCTGGAGAGATGTGGAGTGCAACTTAGAAGAAGCGAACGTATAAGTGGTCTATGATGAAGTGACACTATCGCCGATCGTCAAGTTCAAACGCTTTGAAAGGCAACTTCTACTTTTTTTTATTTCTTTTTTTTTTAGTTTCATGGAGGTCTTCATTATGGATTTTTCCCGATTCTCAGAGGCTCTGAATAAAATGCTAATTTTTTTATTAAGTTGAAAGCTAATTAACGGAGCTGCTTGTGTATTTCTTAGGATATCCATTACAGCTATAAATAATCTCTCAAGGTTTTCCAAAGGCGTTTTTCTATGTCTTTCTAGATTTTCTTTTTTTCTTGGAAAATCAAGAAGGAATTCTCAGGATACGTTAATGACCTTGGTCAGGGTTTACATTTTCATAAATATCCAGCTCAGAGAGAAGATTAAAAACAAGGCGTGGTCCGACCACCAGCTTACTCACTCACGTATAAGTTGTAAACATTATATTCTTAACTTTTAACGTGAATTAACACGTGCTAAAAATCTAAGGTCAAATAGAGCCTTGTTTCACCAATGAAAATAAAAATAAATACGCTATATCTTATAAGAAATAATTGTTCTTTCCTGTTTAACATGCACATTGTTTATATTTTTACACTTTCATTCTAATAAATAAATCATAAATATCCTATGCTAAAATTCCTGTATCCTAAACTCGACGCAAAACACCCTTTTCAGACCTTTTTAGGCGTTCCTACCCCCCCCCCCCCAACAACATCAATAACAACAAAGTATTTTTTAGGGTTTACTCTCCGTGTAAGTGAAAAAAAGGATGATAAAACTCCCAGTGCGAGAGAAAGAGAGAAAGAAAGAGAGAGGAGAGACGCATTCTTTCAGCTTCGAGCAAAACATACCAACTCAAAAGTAAAAACTGCGGAGATAATGTACGAAAAAATTTGGTATAAACCGAGCTAGTGATTAGGCTTATAATTAGCGAACAGTGTGTATATTACTGCTGCTGACTGATTCCATTAATGCTGATAAAAACGTCTATTATTTTTTGAGGGGGGAGAGGGGGTTTAAGGTTAATGAAACCAGAAAACAGGTTCATGTTGGTGAAAACAAAGGGACTGAATTAAAACGTTTAGCAGCGAGTTGGATTTCTCTTCGGCATTTTAGTGATGACAATAGTTCTCTGTATTATTTATTTTCTCTCTCTCTGAACCCGAAAACACTCATAATAAGCCTGAAGTTTTTGAGTCATTAAAAGCAGAGTTTCTTTAGACACACACACACGAACACACTCCTATAAAATGAGTCAAATTGTTATTGACATTTGATGCAATTTGAAAGTTTGTTGGTTTCACAAAGAAAAGCGAATTATATATATATATGTGTATATATACGTATATATATATATATATATATATATATATATGATATATATATATATATATATATATACGAAAATTAGAAACTGGGTATAAACCCGAACCGGTTTCGTCCTCATATCTACCACATTTTTTTCAGGTGAACAGAAAGATAGCGATAGAGTAAATAGATAGATATCAACCACATCTCTCTTTTCGGAAGGACAGATAGGAGATGGATAGATTGATAGACAGACAGACAGACAGTCAGACAGAGAGCAGTAATGTCTCCCACCTTTCATAAAGATTCCGTTACTCCGTCATATCTCAGGTCTTTTGTTGAGGGGAGACTGAATGAGGTAAAATTCTTTAACCACATTTCCCCCCGTCATTTTTTTATTTTTTCCCTCTCTAATTTTTTTTTTATTTCATTTTTATTTTTTTTTCCCCTCTTGGTTACACTCGGAGCCAAGAATGGGTCTTTTGTTCAAGAATACGTCTTTTATTCTCAGCAAAAATATAAATCTTTTACATTTTTTATTCTCAGAGTTTTACTCTTTTGCTTCTTGTTTGTGTCTCAAGATTTTCCGACTGAGGTCCTTCTCCTCCTCCTCCTCCTCCTCCTCCTCCTCCTCCTCCTCCTCCTCCTCCTCCTCCTCCTCCTCCTCAACAGAAATCTTGGTCATTACGAGGTCTTCCCTCTTCCTTAGTTTTGCCAGGACTGTGAGAGGGAACGTCGTTAATTCTTTTCTTGGAATCTGCATGATTCCCTTTTTCACTAACACTGCCGAGGTTGCAAAAGCAGCAGCAATGCAATGTCACTTTAGCCAAAGCAAGAAGCTGGCAGTAGTAGTAGTTTAATTATTCCTTATTCTCTCTCTCTCTCTCTCTCTCTCTCTCTCTCTCTCTCTCTCTCTCTCTGTAATACATACAACGCGGAACCAGAGGAACTTATTTCTGGCGATTTGAAATTCATTTCTCGATGCAATGTGGATCTGACATAAACGCGGATAAGTAAAAAAAAAAAAATAAAAAACCAAAGCAATCTTGCAACACTCAAGCTTAACCAGAAAGTTGAATTGAACTGAACAAAACAACAGCAACAACACAACAACAATAACAACAACAACAACAATATAATAATAATAATAATAATAATAATAATAAGAAGAAGAAGAGAAGAAGAAGAAGAACAAGAACAAGAAGAAGAAGAAACAAGAAGAAGAAGAAGAAGAAGAAGAAGAGATGGATAACTCAAAGAAAGTCATCCACACGAAAAGAATACCATTCTTACAAAAATAATTTTACAACATCAAACTATAATGCATAAATAATAGTAACAATAAACACCAGAAAACTGTTTACATGAAGGACAACAGTCAAACCGGAATACCTATAGAGGGTAAAGATGCTCTGGCAATACTCAAAACAGTTCCACAGCTCTGGAGTGGCGGGAAAAGATATTCGGGACCAGGCCTGAGATGAATTCGTTAGGAAATGATCAACGCGAGGTTAGGGCTTTGTTCTCCCCCCTCCCCCGCCCCACCAACCCCATTGCCTCTCCCTATATCATCTCCAACATCCCTCCAACAATGATGTTTCACCTTTTATCTCTTTTCCGCCAACATTCTTTAACGCGTTTCGTTAGAGTTTCAAATTTTCGTCATTTCTCAAACAGCTTTTTTTTATGGTATTATTTCTCCTCTCACCATCTTTATTGGCCCATTTCCTTACCTCCACCATTTCTCCAACGGTCCCCCGCCCCCAGTCCCCCTCGAGGGAAGGACACGCAGACCTTCCAATAGAAACAAAAACGTCAAAGATGCCTTCAGAACATCTAATACCCACCTGAGCTTCTTATTTGGAAACCGACGCCGCGACAGGCAAAGTGCTTCAAAAGCTTTATTCCGACGAGACGTGAATATTCCTTAATATTTCCTGATGCGCTCTCGTAAGACTCGGGGATTCATTCTCTCTCTCTCTCTCTCTCTCTCTCTCTCTCTCTCTCCTCTCTCCTCTCTCTCTCTCTCTCTCTCTCTTCTCGCAATGTTGCAGTGGCGAAATCTTTTGTTACTTTGATTGTTCCGTCGAGGGTAAAACTCTTCGCTAATTGCGCCTTGTCAGGTTAATTATGTCAGACTGCATTGCCTAACGATTGGAAGAAGAAGAAGAAGAAGAAGAAGAAGAAGAAGAAGAAGATATATAGTAACTTCAATTTATAATAAAAATGAAAATGGCGAAGAAGAAGAAGAAAAACAATCTCCCACAATCATTCTCACATGTGTAAATTTGACTCCGGTTAAACAACATCTCCCCCGTAGCGGGATAGTGCCCTCCGTGTACCGCATGCGGTGCACTGTAGGCGTTACTTAAGGTTCTTTGCAGCGTGCCTTCAGCCCCTAGCAGCAGCAACCCCTTTCGTTCCCTTTACTGTACCTCCTTTCATATTCTCTGTCTTCCATCTTCCTTTATACCCTCTACTAACAACTGAGTCATAGTGGAGCTGCTTTGAGGTTTTCCTCTTGTTACGCCTTTCAAAACCTTTTATGACCTCGTGGGTCTCAGTGCGTGACCTCTGGCCTAAATTCAATTCAATGAAGAACTCGACGTCAAACTCAGGTAGGAAAACTGGTCATTTTCCAGGATCCAGACAAGATGGAGGCTTTTTTTCATTTTTTTTTTTTTTTTATTATTCTTTTCATATGGAGAATTAGGAATGATGATGATGATGATGTCGCGGATGCTGGATGAGGGTGGGGGTGAGAAGGGTGAGAGGGAGGGAGTGTTGGATGAAGGGAGGGAGGGAGGGGAGGGGGAGCCATACCCGAGAGTTTGAGTTGAAAGACTCTTTGCCTCACAAACGTTAAGGACTAGTTCATTGTGTGAGAGAGAGAGAGAGAGAGAGAGAGAGAGAAAGAGACAGAGAGAGAAAGTGTCTCTCTCTCTCTCTCTCTCTCTCTCTCTCAGGTGCCCAATACAATTCCAAGTTCGATTCTGATTGAAATTCATGGAATCACATAATGACAGAAGTCTCGAAGCTCCTGTCAACAAGACGTGGTGATTAACCTCCCGACTTCTATCGCGATAAGGAGAATATTCCCCGTCTCTCTCTCTCTCTGTCTCTCTCTCTCTCTCTCTCTCTCTCTCTCTCTCTCTCTTATTTTTCTTTCGTGAGAGGATCTGGTTTATTATCACTTTCAGGTAGGAGGAGGAGGCACTATCGCATTGCAATCTCGATCGGGACTCCAAGAGAGCAAACGCTGCAAGCGATGTCCTCCAAGTCTGGATTCCGAATTTTGCACCGAATTGCAAATAAAGAAAAAGAACAGAGTTCAAGAAATTCATATCCACCATCCCAGTCACTACCAATGACCTGAGTTCTCGCCCATAATGGATTGAAAGCGAACTGTATTCCATTAAAAAAGACTTGGCGATCATGCCTGAATGGGTGGCTACTGATCATCCTCTGGAAAACTTGGTCGCCAGAGCTTGACACCGACTTTCCAATGATAGTTCAGATGC
>NC_061105.1:9248517-9260078 GCF_015104395.2 Macrobrachium nipponense | reverse complement strand
AGGTCCTTAACTTCTTCTATTTCTAGCTGTAAAGAAAGGACCTTTGTACACTCTCTATTTGTGCAATATCCTTTTTGATAGTGTGGTTACCATTATCATATTGCAATATTCAAGTGGACTACGAACATATGTTTTATAAAGCATAATCATGTGTTCAGCTTTTCTTGTTTTGAAGTGCCGTAACAACATTCCCATTTTTTGCTTTACATTTGCCAACAGAGTTGCTATTTGATCATTGCATAACATGTTCCTATTCATCATCACACCAAGGTCTTTAACTGCTTCCTTATTGTGATGGTCTCATTATTAGGTCCCTTATATGCATATAGCTTTCTTTCTCTGTCTCCATAATTTATTGATTCAAATTTATCAGAGTTATACCATCCTATTTACCTCTGCCCAATCTATATACTTTGTTAAGGTCTCTTTGTAGAGCGTTCCTATCTTCATCACATAATTTCTCTACTTATTCTTGTGTCATCTGCGAAACTACTCACTACCGAATCTTAACATTATTGTCTATGTCTTCAATCATAATAACAAACAGTATTGCAGCTAACACCGTACCTTGCGGCACACCGGATATTACCTTGGCTTCATCCGATTTCTCGTCGTTTGCAATAACTATCTGTTTTCTGTTGTGTAAAAATTCTTTTAACCATCTTCCTACTTTTTATCCACGATATTGTGTTTTCTAATTTTCTTCGCTAATATATTATGGTCTACTTTATCAAAAGCTTTTGAAAAGTCTAAATAAACCACATCTGTTTCATTTCCGCTTTTCATATTTTTGAATATGTTCTCACGGTGGACTAACAGTTGGGTTTGTGTACTTTTTCCGGGTACGAAACCATGTTGTCCTTTATTAAACAAATTATTTTTATTAAATGTTTCATAATATTTTCTTCATTACCCTTTCTTTACACTTCATAATATGTGATGTTAGACTCAACAGGCCTATAATTACTTGCCTCTAGTCTTGATCCACTTTTTGAAAGTAGGGGGTAATATATGCTAATTTGTGCTCATCATAAATCTTGCCTGTATCTACACTTTGTCTTTAATAATATTGATTGCAAGTGGCTTTGCGATAGAATGAACTACTTTCTTTAACAAAATAGCAGGAATTCCATCAAGGCACTGCAGCAGCTCCAATTTTTAATTTCATTAATAGCCTGCACAATATCAGCTTCATTAATATCTATGTCAGCTAAATATTCACTATTTTCATCCCTTACTTCTATATCATTATCTTCATTATCTATTCTAGGGGTGAATTCTCTCTTATATCGTTCTGCAGTATGTTGCAAATTTCCTTTTTTTTTTCATTCGTTAATCTCCTTCAATTCTCAGAGGGCCTATTACTATTCTTCTTTATTCATCTTCTTCGCATATGAGTATAATTTAGTTTGGGGTTTTGCTTGATATTTTAATAGGGTTTTTTTCTTCCAAGTCCCGTTTTTCTCATTTCTTTGATTATATAATCTGTGTTCTGCATTTCTATCTTACTTTTTAGTTCTATAATTTCCATGCATTTTTTTTTTTTCTTTTGCAAGACCTTTTTTCCACTTTCTGATTTTCTGGAACAAGATCCTTCTGTCTACTTGGTATGCAATGAATGATTTGTTTACTTTTCTTCTCGGTATATATTTTTCCACTATTTTCTCCAATATTTTATATAATATCTCCGTATTTACCCTTATGGTCATCACTTACGAAAATGTTATCCCAATCTTTGTTTAATTCTTCATTAATTTCTGACCATTTTATATTTTTACTGTAGAAGTTTGTATTTTCCATATCCTTCCCACTTTTTCATTTCTTGCTTATCTCTATTTTCACTTGCTTTGGAATGAACTGTTAATTCTATGACATTATGGTCTGAAATACTCGCATTATAAACTATTATTTCTTTAACATAATTCATCTCGTTCACAAATACTAGGTCTAAAGTATTTTCCTTTCTTGTTGGCAGGTGATTTATTTGTTGAATGTTGTATTCTAGTAGCATATCTAATAGCTTTTCAAATTGAAAGAGAGAGAGAGAGAGAGAGAGAGATTCCGCATCAACAAAGTTGCAAAAAGCACGCCATATAGAGGCATATTCAGTAGTCCAGAAATGTCTTGTGCTTAGAGAGAGAGAGAGAGAGAGAGAGAGAGAGAGAGAGAGAGAGAGAGAGAGCCAATGTTTGTGTGGCAGGCAGCGATCTGGACTGTGTAGGTGGAGTACAAACATGGAGGTCAAATCGTCTTTAATATGAGCGGTTTTTTCTCTTTGCTGCCTTTGTCCCCTTCCCCCCACCCCCGCCGCAGCACGCTTTTTCACGATATCATTTTTTTGAAAGGCGGTGGGGAGGGGGTGTGAGTGGAGGTGGGGGGGGAGCAGGGATGGGCCGTTTTCCTGGACATTTGCATTTATTGCAAGCGTATTTTCTCATTGGGGGTGTTGTTATCACCGCTTGCCCACACCATCGGGGAGTTGAAAGCACAACGCGAGATATTGCAAGCACGCGCACGTTATAGAGGAGGAGGAGAAGAAGAAGAAGAAGAAGAAGAAGAAAACAATTTGCGAGAGGTGACAGGGGAGAAAATAGAGGAGGAAATATATGGAAATAAGGAGAGACAAAGGGAAACTGGAGGCGAGGGACGTGTGCTTGGGAATATTACGTTTTGGGAGAGGGCTAACCCCCCCCCCCCCCTTAACCCAACCTTCCCAACCCCTCCCGTAAAAAAGTGCTTGAAATATGGGGGGTTTAAAATTAAAAAGTAGGGGCACATATTAAAGTTGTGACATTCATGATGGTCCTAAGCCGGTGCGAAAGAGGAGTATTTAAGCCTCGCCGTTCGCCTCCCATTTTTTTTTTAAATACTTCCCCATTCCCCACCCATTTTTTGTAAATGCTTCCCCATTCGCCACCCATTTTTTTTGTAAATGCTTCCCCATTCTCCACCCATTTTTTTTGTAAATGCTTCCCCATTCGCCACCCATTTTTTGTAAATGCTTTCCCATTCCCCACCCATTTTTTTGTGAATGCTTCCCCATTCGCCACCCATTTTTTGTAAATGCTTTCCCAATCCCCACCCATTTTTTTAATACCTCCCAATTCCCCAACCATTTTTTTTTAATACACCCATTCTCCCCCCATTTTTTTTAAATGCTTCCCCATTCCCCACTAATTTTTTTGTGAATGCTTCCCCATTCCCCACCCATTTTTTTTGTAAATGCTTCCCCATTCCCCACCCATTTTTGTAATACCTCCCAATTCCCCACCCATTTTTTTAATATCCCCATTCTCCATACCCCCCTTTTTTAAATGCCCCACCATTCCCCACCACTTTTCATTTAAATACCTCCCCATTCCTTACCCCTTTTTATAATACCTCTCCATTCCCCACCCATTTTTTAATACCCCCCATTCCCCATCCATCTTTAACACCCCCATTCTTCCACCCATTTTTAATACCACCATTCCCCACCCATTTTTAATACCCCAATTCCCCACCCAATTTTTAAAACCCCATTCCCCACCCATTTTTAATATTCCCATTCCCCACCCATTTTTAATACCACCATTCCCCAATCATCTTTTTTTTTATACCTCTCCATTCTCCACCCCCATTTTATTCAAATATATACCTAACATTCCTGAATCATGAAACATAGTAGGCCCGATCTAAGGGGCAGTGGGTTCTAATGAGGCCCGAAGAGTAAGTTAAAAAAACTATAAAGAAACGAGAAAGCAAAAACTTTTGATAAAACTGATAAACAATGGAAGGCGAAGAATGTTCAGAAACAAGTAGAAAAAGTGAGAGAGAGCGCGCGCGCGCGCGCGAGAGAGAGAGAGAGATATGAAAGTATAAACAAGAAGGAATACCCGTACAAAAGAGACGAAAAACAGAGAAGAAGAAAGTAGACTTAGATAGATGAGAAACAGTCAGAAAGGGACGTCAAAACAGGGAAAGGATATAGAGACAATCGAAAATAATACAGACACAAGGATAAAAGAGAAAGTGACTAAAAGATATCGGAAAATGTTCGTATTCTTGAAAGCAGCGAAATTGTGAGAGAAATATAAATAAAAAAAAAATAACAGCTTTTATAGAGACAGACAAACAGTGGGAAACTGCTGACGATTTACAAACCAACAGACGTGGACAGCTAAAAGCAGGGACTGGTAAGAGGATAAACTTGAGCAATACTTTTGCAGATAGAAAACTGTGAGGTATTATATATATATATATATATATATATATATATATATATATATATATATATATATATATATATATATATTCAGACACACACACACACACACACACACACACACACTCACACACACACACACACACACACATATATATATATATATATATATAATATATATATATATATATAATATATATATATATATATATGATCAACACGAAAGGCATCCACTATCAAAGAGCTGACAGTAAATAAATAAAATAGACGCGTCGGCAACTCCCCCCACCTCATTTGAGGGATGCCGAGTATCTCATTTCAACTTTCTTTTTCATCTCTGCAAGAGGAGGAAGAAGGAGGGGAGTTCTCTTTCACTTGAAGGCGAGATGATGCATAGCTTTCTCTCATTTCGCTTCTGTTGTTTTTGCGGCTTTTGGTTTTCATTGGGGGTGGGGGGGTGAAGTGGGAGTGAGTAGGGGTAGGGGGGAGGGCGAATTGGTTGAAGGTACACGAAAGAATGGTGTAGCATTGCTGCTCATTTTTCGAAATTATTGTTCTGGTGTAAAGTGATACATTACCCGACCATTTAATTTATTTACTTTTTTTTTTTTATTTCGGATAATACTTTTTCCTTGTGAGCTGTTTTTATGTTATTATTGATAAGGTTTCTGTTCTTTATAACGTTTTGTTTTTTGTTATTTATATATTTTCTGTACTGTAAGTCTTTCATTTTATATTAATTTTTTTTATGTTTCAACAATATGAAGTCTTGCATTATGCATATCTATATAAATGAATGACTGAATCTCATTTCTGACATATCAAATTTTTTATCGTTATTCATAAATTCTGAGGTTGCAAAATAATACTTTGTCATTTACTTTTCGAAAATTTTCAAAATTAAAACAATCCAACTTTCTGGTTTTTTGGAGTGAATATGACGTCATTGCAGTGGTATAGAGATGGCTAACGTATTAAAGTTGAAGGTACTAGGGCAATATTGCCTTTATATTTCTTTAGGTCTCTTTACCTCAGAAACTACATACTTGTCTGTCGCATGCTTATAAAAACAAGAACAAGACAGTCAGAATAACAAACGGCAATTAATTTTTATTTTCGTTGGTGAAACTGCGATATTTGACCATAGATTTTAGCGCGCAGCCTGAGTAAGTTGGAGGTCCGTGGCAGTCTTTGAAGCTAGATAATATGCAACGCTGACTCAAAACCCTACAGATTCTCTGGAAATTAGCCATAAAATCCGTAATTGAACTAATGAATATACAGAAACCAACACTCGTGTACACACAAAACCATCTCTGTTCCCCAATGCGACCAATCCCCATCGCCCGCGCAATCCATTTATTCATATATTCCACGAACCATCCGATCTCCCCACGGCCATCATGCCTGTCTCTCCAGAATGCAGAATGCATAAAGTCCATACATTAACCAGTGACGGTTCAAGATCGTGAATAAGAGAGCACGGCGGAATGGTCCGTCCCACCCGATAGGGTCCAAATATTCGGACCGTTATCAAAATGCATATTCATGTCGCATGCTGTAGGGCGTGCTGGTACTTTTGCATGCGGACCTGGCTTTGGGGATTTGGTGAGCGTATGTATGTATGTATATATATGTATATAAGTTATATATACAGAAAAGCAGCTCAATTCCAGCCAACAACCCCAGCGACATGACAGAGCCACGCGTTGGTATTTATTCACACGTAAGTAATCCAGAACACGTGACGTGACATGACCATAGAAAACGAGGTGAAACAAGGTCAACGATCAGCCAGCGAGTTTATTTACCATTGGATCTGGACCCTTGACCTCTTAAGGTCAACTGTGACCTTCACAGCCTTTGGGCAATTTTTGAAACCTAATGCAAGAAGGTATTGTTTCCTTACTTCGATGTCATCGCATACATACATATACATACATAAATTTTCAGACACATTCTCTCTCTCTCTCTCTCTCTCTCTCTCTCTCTCTCTCTCTCAGCGCCTCAGCGGCGTGGTTGGTATGGTATTAGCGTCCCACCCCAGTGGGCGCGGGTTCGATTCCCGGCCATTCTATTGAGGAGTGAGAGGTGTGTATTTCTGGTGATAGAAGTTCACACTCGACGTGGTTCGGAAGTCACGTAAAGCCGTTGGTCCCGTTGCTGAATAACCACTGGTTCCATGCAACGTAAAAACATCATGCAAACAAACAATCTCTCTCTCTCTCTCACTCTCTCTCTCTCTCTCTACACATACATACATACATACATACATACATACATCAATTTTCAGATTGTGTGCTCGAAAGAAAAGTGAATACGATGCCTTGTTATGAATTAAAAGGCCTATGTACGTGAGTTAAGTAAGAATAAATCATTATATATATATATATATAGTAATATATATGATATATATATATTAATATATTATTATATATATATATATATTTTAAAGCAAACCTTCGTTTCTTCCATCAGTCTAAACTCTGAACTGTTGAAAAGATATTTACACACACCTTACACACGAATGTACGAACGTACCGTATCCTGACGTGCATTCATCAGTCTCCGTACGTGCCTGTACGTACGAACAAGCACGTGCACACACCATTCGGCTTAGCGATTTACAGATAAGACGATTTTTAAAAAAATTTATTTGATTTCACTCAACTCAAAAATTTTCTTAAAAACCCCATTCGAAATTCCTTCGAAGACTTCTCCACAGTCGTTCATGTCAGCTCTTAGGTCTTAACGTTGGAGGAAAAAGGACCGTATATTCGCCGCGTATTTCACTCTTGACTTCTGGCAGAAACTGGGGGAATTCCTCCCCCCCCCCTCCTGCTGGCTAAGCTTGGCCAGGCTCCCGTTCGCCCCCGAATTTCTCTCTGGGATAGTCACGGGTCGTTAACTACTCTGAAAATCCAATTCGTTAAGAGAGTTCATAGTCTCGCTTCGTTCTAGGGATCTGATAAGGAACGGGAAAGGGCGGGTGAGGTTGTGTGGGGGGGGGGGGGGGGGGGGGTGGGGGGGGGGGGGGGGGGGGGGGGAGGTATTACGTGGTGAGGTTGGGGGTAGGGGGGCTGGTCTCTTATTTGGCGCCTGTGTTTTGTTAAAGTGAATGAATAATAATAAAATAATATAATGATAATAATAATAAAAATAATAATAACAATATTGATTTCTATAATATTGATTTCAGCTCTGCGCCATATACAGATATATTGTAGCAATAATTCAGTCCTCCAAAATTAAGGTAGACAGGCCACCACAGCCGGCTGAGAGTTTCATGGAACGTGGCTGAGTTTCATACAGCATTATACGCTGTACAGGAAACTCGATTGTTTTTGGCGCATTTTTTCACCTGCTATTTTTTCTTTTTTTTTATAAATTTATGTCAAATACATTTTACTTGTTTATTTTTCTCATAAATTCATGTCAATACACTTGGCAACAAACAAGAATATAGATGAATACTAAAAAAAAAACATATGGTTATTATTCACCAGTAACACCGCCCCCCCCCCCCCCCCCCCCCCCCACCACCTTTCTACCTACAGTCTCGTGTCCCGCGAGGTCACGTGACGTGAACGTTGACAAAGGGTTAACGTCACACGTATTGAGATTTGAATAAAAGAAAAACCACGTCACGCTATCTGTTGCATGAACATCCATCCTACTCGTCTCTCTCTCTCTCTCTCTCTCTCTCTCTCTCTCTCTCTCTCTCTCTCGTGCCTTTTATTTTATCAGGTTTCAAAAATTTGCTAACAGTTCTCCATAATTGTTATCTCTCTCTCTCTCTCTCTCTCTCTCTCTCTCTCTTCTCTCTCTCTCTCTCAGTGTGACTTTCTCATACGCTTTGTATTATTATCGTTTTCAAGCCGTTTCTAAAAGTTCCCCTAATTGATATCTCTCTCTTCTCTCTCTCTTCTCTCTCTCTCTCTCTCTCTCGTCTCGTCTCATATCAAGCCTCTTGAATATTCATATGTATTCATTATTCTTCTTCTTCTTCTTCCTCTCATCTGGATGGCGCTTAGGGACGGCCATTAAGGGTAATTAATTAATGTTCCATTTTCTTTTTTCTTTTGCCCAAAAGCGACGTAGAGAGGAATAATTTCTCTGCTTTGATTTGTCGCTTTTCGGGTCTGTTAGTTTTTTTTTTTTTTTTATCTATCTGTCTGTTGTTGTTGTCATTGTTATTGTTTTAGTTGTAAGTTGTATGCTCGGAAGTTTCATTCCTGAATATGGCCGAGTGGTTCTCTCCCCTCCTCCTCCCCCCCCCCCCCCCCTCCATATCCCCCCCATTCCCACCACCTCGCGTCTGTGGGATTGATCTAGGGGGATTCCTTTAATCCTTGTTATTAACAAACTTACCGTGACCCTTATTCCACAACAACTTTTGGCTTATGTGTAAATTTCTCTCCTCTCTCTCTCTCTCTCTCTCTCTCTCTCCCTCTCTGAATTTAATTAGATTTTGGATTGGGAACTCTTAATGCTATTTTATTTTAATATCACAGTAATTTTAGCAATTTTCTTTCCTTTCAAATTTGGCTATCCATAAAATCCTCTTGGTTAGAATGATGGCGATTTGTATTAAGTGATGATCTGTATAATGACCGATGCAGTTATTTACACTGTTGTTATTTCTGTGGTTGTAGTTGCTGCTAACCTGTTGTTGAAGAGAATGGAAAATTTCTTTCTCAGATAAAATTACCGTCTCTCCCCCCCTCTCTCTCTCTCTCTCTCTCTCTCTCTGTATAAATTCTTTTGGGCATATTTGCTTGGTCACTATTATTTTGCAGATTTTTTCCTCAGTTATTTAATTTGGGAATTTCCAAGTCATTTGATGGACAGCGAGCGTGTGCTTTCACATAAAATTCAATTGCATATTTATATTTTTATTTCGTTTTAAAATGCCAAAAGTCGATGATAATAATAATAATAATAATAATAATAATAATAATAATAATAATAATAATAATAATAATAATATAATAATAAAATAGTATGATGTGGAAACTGTGAGCTTTCTCCCGACGTACATTTGTCTTAATCAGCTTTCACCTTCTGCAATTAGTTTCCCCTCCCTCCCGCCCCCCCCCCCTCTCTCTCTCTCTCTCTCTCTCTCTCTCTCTCTCTCTCCCCACAACAACATTCCAAACGCATCTGTGTTAATTATATAACCCCTGATTTATATTTCATTATATCTTCAGGTTTCACAGTCTGTGAGTGAGGTGAATGTAATATAAAACCTCTCTCTCTCTCTCTCTCTCTCTCTCTCTCTCTCTGTACCATCCCAATGTGTAACATAGATGGTAATGAGTAAAATACGTATATTCATAACAGTATATGATGATTCCTATGTATACTGTAATTGTGGGAATTTGATGTATAACTTCTCCTCCAATATTTAACTGACGTAGATTGAATTAGACAGTGACCTGTAGTCTTGTTTTCATCTGAGTCCATCCCACGTCTGTAAAAACTGTTCAGTTTTATCTATATACACACGGACGTATAATTTATTGCCTCAGTCTATGAAAACGAAAGTATAAATCCAAGGGGTTTGAATGAGAGAGAGAGAGAGAGAGAGAGAGGAAAAAATACCCTACAGAAGAGAAAGAATACATGATAAGGGTTAGAATGAGATACATATTTTGAGAGAGAGAGAGAGAGAGAGAGAGAGAGAGAAGAGAGAGAGGGAGAGAGGAGCGAAAGAATACATGATAGGGGTTAGAATGAGATACGCGTTGCCAAAGAAAGAGAGAGAGAGAGAGAGAGAGGTAAAAATACTCTACAGAAGAGAAAGAATACATGATAAGGGTTATAATGAGATATGCATTACAAGAGAGAGAGAGAGAGAGAGAGAGAGAGAGAGAGAGAGAGAGAGAGAGGAAGAGGTCACATTGCCTACACGCTCCTCAGGCCAAGAGGTTAAGTTAAAAGAGGCAATACGAAATAGCGACTTTCTCCCCGTTGGGTGTTGATGAGATTGCCCAGTTGCCAGAGGGGAGACTTTTCTTTTCTCTTTTTTTTTTTTTGCGATTGCCTGCGATACTTTGATTCGGCGTCTCTTTGATCTCTCTCTCTCTCTCTCTCTCTCTCTCTTTTATATGGGGGGCGGGGGTCGGGCTGGGAGGGAGGGGAGATATCTCTGTGGTCCTGCATTTCTTATATGGTTGCTTTCATTTTTTTAAATATTGATTTTTAGTTTTTCTTCCTTTTATAACTTCTCTCTTATTTGACTCATAGTTCTTCTTCTTCTTCCTCTTCTTCTTCTTCTTCTTCTTCTTCTTCTTCCTTCTTCTTCTTCTTCTTCTTCTTCTTTTCTTCTCCACCTCCTCTTCTTCTTCTTCTTATTTTAAGTCTGTCGCTACACCAAAGCATAATTTCGCGTCGAGCGTTCTCGTATTTGACTAGTCAATAATTTTCGAGAGAGAGAGAGAGAGAGAGAGAGAGAGAGAGAGAGAGAGAGAGAGAGAGAGACCATCCTTGTGACCGCAATAAAAAGAAAATAAAAAACGACAACAAAAGTTAATTAGAGGAATAGTGAAAGGATATACCTGACTATACATTCTCAGATCTCGTGTCGCGTCTATTATAATTGGTTTTTGGTTTTGAGATTTTCGTTTTCTGTCCTGTGATTGGAATGGGACTCTAGGAAGGGAATCAGTTTGGTAACTGCTGAGTTAAAACAGGATTATAAAGATGGGAATCAGTTTCTTAACAGCTGAGTAAAATCTGGAATCTAAGATGGGAGTCAGTTTCTTAACAGCTGAGTAAAATCTGGAATTTAAAATTGGAATCGGCTTCTTAACAGCTGAGTAAAATCTGGAATTTAAAATTGGAATCGGCTTCTTAACAGCTGAGTAAAATCTGGAATCTAAAAATGGGAATCAGTTTCTTAACAGCTGGGTAAAATCTGAAATCTAAAGACGGGAATCCGTTTCTTAACTGCTGAGTGAAATCTGGAATCTAAAATGGGAATCAGTTTTTTAACTGGCTAATAAAACCGGGAATCTAAAGATGAGCATCAGTTTCTAAAACTGCTGAGTAAAATCAGGAATCAAAAGTTGGAATCCATATGAGAAAGTCTTTCCTTATTTCGCGTTCCAGGCTAAAGTTATGGCTGAAAGTTTCGTGGGCCACGGCTGAAAGTTTAACTGTTTATTTTGGTGGGAATTGCATCTTGATTAAATGTAAATGCAATGGAATGCTGGCATTGATTGGAGGTGTGATTAAACTACATTCTCTCTCTCTCTCTCTGTCTCTCTCTCTCTCTCTCTCTCTCATAGCAACATACCAAACGCGTCTTAAGTAATTATAACCTCAGATTTATATTTCAGAGTCTGTTAGTGGT
>NC_061105.1:9241017-9243517 GCF_015104395.2 Macrobrachium nipponense | reverse complement strand
ATTAGATATATATATATATATATATATCTATAATATATCATTTATTATATATAAGCTATATATATATATTTATATATATATATATATATCATATATAATATAATACTATATATATATATCTTATATATAATATATAATATAAGACTATATATCTATATATATATATTCGATATATATAGATATATATATCATATATATATATAGTATATATATATATATATATATATATGTATATATATATATATATATATATATATATATATATATATATGTATATATATAATACGTAATATATATATATATCTATAATATATATATATATATATATATATATATATATATATATAGAGCAAGAGAGAGAGAGAGAGAGAGAGAGAGACTCCCCCCCGTCTGACTGTTGACAATGCACGAAGTCGTACGCCAGAAATTCGACCGGACTTCGAGTCCATTGCGAAAGCCTGTGATGATATTTACCTCGCCATGAGCGGATTTGATTAAGACCATAAGTCTTTTGGTAAGGCGGCTCCTTTGAAGTGGTTCCTTTTAGATGTTTTTACTTTTTTTCAGCGGTTCCTTTTCCGCGGTTTTCCGTGGTTTCTTTTGGATGGCTGCTTTTAGGTGGTTCGTTACAGTGGTTCCTGACTGCAATATCTACTGCAACAATAAAGAAAAGATTATCTTGACAAACTACGAGGTAATAATTCTGGCTTAAACGTTCTCATAGTTGCACGAATAATGATGTTCACGATTCCTTTTGTAAATATAACATACATAACACACACACAGAGAGAGAGAGAGAGAGAGAGAGAGAGAGAGAGACGTGGGAGGTAGAAGAAGTGGGAGAGAAATATTTAAAACAGAGGCACTCGCATAATTGCAGCGCGTAGCTGGCAGGGTATGGTCATAAGCGCTCCAATAATACGCGGAGTGTATGAAGTTTGTGGGGGAGGGGGGGGGGGGGGGGGGGGGTGGGGGGGGGGGGGGGGGGGGGGGGGGGGGGGGGGGGGGGGGGGGGGGGCGAAGGGGGTGGGTGGGTGGGTGGGTGGGGGGTCGGTTAGACTTCGGCGTTCCGAAGTTGTGTTTCCTGCATCATCATTACTGGTGACAGGACCGTGGACTGATATTGGCAGTTCGGACCAGTTGCTACCCAGGCAATTGTGTAGGTATATGCGCTGGGACGGTTCACGGTATTGATACTAAGCTCTGTGTGAGCTTAGCTCTGTTTGTGTATATAGAAGAGAGAGAGAGAGAGAGAGAGAGAGAGAGAGAGATTTCATACTCCCAAATCTTAGGCCATAATATGTCACTGAACGTCGAATTCACTTTACCCTTGCAAGGGATATATTTATTGATAATTGCTCTTATCCAGTCTGGAATGACAGGTTCGAACCCTGGCAGGAGTGTAAGCTATTCGTTAGTAACCTAAAGTTTTATGCATATTTATTTGGACATACACACATACATACATGTGCATACATACATACATACATACATATAGATATTTATTAAATTTTTCTTATCCTTTTTCTTAAATATTATAAAAATAGTTATTAGTCCCCCCCTTCTCTCTCTCTCTTCTCTCTCTCTCTCTCTCTCTCTCTCTCTCTCTCTCTCTCTCTCTCTCTCTCGATTTATCTTTCTCTGCTTCTCTCTCTCACACATATTTTTCTTGAATGTATCTAAAACGAAGAACACATTTTTTTGGAAAATAATTTTAAACGGTTAAAACTGGAATATAGATTTGCTGTTAGGAGACTAACCGTAACTCTCTCTCTCTCTCTCTCTCTCTCTCTCTCTCTCTCCTCTCTCTCTCTCTCTCTCTCTCTTTCTCTCTTTGCGCCCCCCAAAAATGGAGGAAAACACATGAGGATATAAGGGGGAAGATTTAAAAGTAGGGCAAACAACATTTTTGTTTCGAACTGTGGAACTCGTAAAATACTGTCTTTTTTTTTTCAGCAAACGGCCTCCGATATCGTAGTTGAAAGGTTTTACGTATTCTGACTATATAGGATCTAGGCAAGCAGCTTTTGGGAAAGATATGATTATTTTTTAAATCAGTGTTTCATCTGTGTACGTGTGTATATATATATATATATATATATATATATATATATATATATATATATATATATATATATATATATATATCTAATAAAAGGAGCCCATAAAAACACCAAAATGTAGAGAGAAAAGTACTATATTTCAGAGACTGCTGTCTCTCCTCTTCAGGTATATGAATGAGAAAAGTTTACAGAAAAGGTGGTATTATACCACCAAGAGATTCGTCCACAAGTAAGCCAATTTAGGTTCACCCCCCGCTGATAATCTTTCCTTTAATCTTCTTAAGCGTTGGTTGAATGAACACTGCGTCGACGATGTCCGATGTCCAATTCCCTTTTGAGATGTTCATTACCTGCTTCTCTTTTATTAAGGCCGATTCCATCATTTGACTCTTGTACCGGCAGTTGCTGCTATAAATTACACGTGACATATTCCAGTT
>NC_061105.1:9218517-9228517 GCF_015104395.2 Macrobrachium nipponense | reverse complement strand
AAATATGGGTGTAATTGCAGGCCACCGTGTCTCTCGTAATTTTAAATAGCATCCAAATATGCATTTTTTCCGAACGCTGGTATGTAAAAGAGAGAGAGAGAGAGAGAGAGAGAGAGAGAGAGAGAGAGAGAGAGAGAGAGAGAAAACGTTGAAAAATAAATTGAAAATTGAGGGCGAAACATAAGTCAGTATCAGAATATGTAAAATAAACTTAGCCTTTATTTATTCGTGCATTTATTTTGGTTGAAGTTGGGGTTGGGCCTTGAGAGGGGGATCGGGCCGCTCGGTGTGGGAGGGCGAGTGCCAGAATAATAAGGCAAATTAAAATTTTTTTATTTTCTATATCTCGTATGAATTCGTCTCAACACGCTGGGGGCTCGCTGCCGGGGATTTTCAGAGGGGGGGACGAGTTGGGGTCGGGGTCGTGGTGGGGGGGTTAGACTTCCTCCGCTAATGCCTTCCCGAGGGATCTAATTTGCGTTAATGCTCGCTGTAGGGGTACAATTTGCTAATGCTCACTCAGGGGAAGACGCAAGCACTCTCACGCTCGCTAAGTGGGTGGAATTATTATTACTTTGCGTTAAAGATGGCTCATAAATGTGTGTTTGTTTTTTTTAAAAACTCATTTGTTTTTGAGCAACGTTCATTGTTCCCGTCTTGGCAGCGGATGTTTATATTAACAGTTATTTTTGGTTCTGTTTTTTTGTTCGCGTCGTATGTGAGATTCCATGTTTTGAGATACGTTTAAAACATGTCTTTTATGTTTTGAGTTCCTTGTTTTGAGGTTAAAACAGGTGTCGTTTATGTGTTGTTTTTGTTTTTCGTCGTATGTGAGATTCCCTGTTTTGAGATACATTTAAAACATGTTTTTTATGTTTTGAGGTTCCTTGTTTTGAGGTTAAAACATATGTCTTTTATGTTTTATTTTTGTTTGGCATCGTATGGGAGGTCCTTGTTTTGAGGTTAAAACATATGCCTTTAAGTTTTGTTTTCGTTTAGCGTCGTATGTGAGGTTCCATGTTTTGAGAAACGTTTAAAGTATATGTCTTCTAATCATATTACAGACTTATTTGTTGATGGCATTTTTACAGTAGCTTGGAACGCAGAACACCAAATCGATCTGGACATCTCCCACTATACTCTGTTTTTTCCATCTGTCCATCCGCCTGTGGTGTTTGCGCATGGTAACACTGCGTCCCGGGTTTTAAATAACATCCTCTTTCGAATATTAACGGTGTAATTCGCATACAATAAATTATTAAAACACTTTTCAGTAGCAAATGTACACCCAGATATCCTTTTATTTCCCTAAAACTTAGACATTGCGTAACTATTTAAAGCCCGGACGCAGTATTACCATGCGCGACCACCACAGGCGGACGGACAGATGGAAAAAAAACAGTGTATAGACACACGACTTCCTGTTGTCCCACTGGACGGACTTTGGCATTCACGTATCACAGTGATCGTAAAAGGGTTAGCTTGTCCTGCCCAGACAACGGTCGCGATCGTTAAACGGCGTTTGTGTTCATTATACCCGACCGTTCGTCGTCGTAACTGGCCGGAGACTGGAAGAGAAGTTGCGACAGAGTCTGGTTTGCGTCGCGGCTTGTATGTACGTATGTTCAGTCTCTGTTGTTGTTTATTATATAGAAATATACAATTGTTGTTTGTTGCATAGAAATATACAATAGATTTTCATTTTTTTGTGGGGGGCGGCCGGCCGTGGGTGGGCCAGATAGACGCATCTGGACCGAAAAATCAGTAAACGTGAAATATAAGGGGGCGTGGCATTTGGCTTCTGTGACGCCGCTGGGTCACAATAAGACGTGAGAAAAACTCGACGTGTGGCTTGAAAGTAAATATAAACTTTATTCGGGTGCGTAAATTAAACAAAATGCATATTGTTATGAGAATTGCTTAATATGAAATCTGCTATTTAAACATATATTTAAAAATATATTTAGATGTATATCGGCGCTGAATGACGTCATCGTATATAGGTCTCTCAGTGGCCAAAGAATTCTGTCCAATCTGTCTATCTTCTATCTAAATCAACAAATGGATAAAGATGCTGAGACGACAACCACGGTCCTCCCCACCACCCTCCCAACCACCCCACACAACCACCCCACACAACCACCCTACTCCACACACACAAACACACACAACACAAGGACCTTCAAAATGATGGTGATGATGACGAACATCGCCGACGCTCCAGTTTCATCAGGGGCCCGACTTAATGAGCAAAGTTGCTGCTGCAACGAACGGCTCCGGTAAACATCCGGTTGATATCCCTAGAGGAACCGAAATTCTATTAACTCGAAGCGCGCGAATAACCTTTTTCCCTGCGAATAATTGTTTGATTGGATTACGTCTCAACTTTGCTCCGAGGCGGCAGTAGTGCATTATATACGTATAGACGCTGGGTGATGATGCCCTGTGCCCGGATAAAAGAGCAGCGCCGCCGTTGGGTATACGGGCTACGGGGTAAACGCCGCACCAAGTGTTTTTAGGAATGAGAGAGAGAGAGAGAGAGAGAGAGAGAGAGAGAGAGAGAGATTAGAGGAAGCTCTTTGCAAGAGTTGATGGGTCATGATGAGGCACGGGAGCTGGTAAAGCAAGGAATGAGGGAAGTTCTGGATTATTCCTACATGACTTCAAAGGCTTTTTTTCCTCACTTAACGGGAATTGAGTCTTTTGGAATACACAGTTTACAGAGAGAAAAATTGTTTATGAGTTTTTATTTTTTTGGGGGAAATTTTCGAAACTGTTAATTCGGAAGTTTCGTTTATTTTTGGGGGTGGGGGTGTGGATGGGGGGGGGGGGTGGGCTTGTGTTTTACAAGTGTATGAAGCCAAGTTTATACAGAAGTTGCAAAGATATCCATGGAGTTTTTCCGTACATCTTCACGAACTGGCAAATATTTTTCCATCTAAAGTTTCTAAAACGTTTAAGTGAGAAGACCATTTCTTTACCTCTCCCGAATTCAAAAGGAACTTGATACCAGTTTGTATTTAAAAAAATTGTTGTTCAAATCATGTGTTTGAATAAACCGGTTTGTGTTTTTAATAACTTTAATAGTTACTGAGACAATTCTTTGTTAGACCTTGGCCTTTGATATGACGGTGTTCAAACAAATGAAAATAAGTGAGTTTCTTCCTTTCTTGATTTATTGGTAATGAAGATGGTTTAGATTCGCGGTGAAAGCTCTCTCTCTCTCTCTCTCTCTCTCTCTCTCTCTCTCTCTCTCTCTCAAACAAGTCCACTTCAAAGTTAAATACCCCATCTCTCTCTCTCTCTCTCTCTCTCTCTCTCTCTCCTATCGCAAAGGCCCTTGCAATATTATTAAGACAAAGTGTAGATACAGGCATGATTTATGATGAGCACAAATTAGCATATATTACCCCTACTTTCAAAAGTGGATCAAGACTAGAGGCAAGTAATTATAGACCTGTGAGTCTAACATCACATATTATGAAAGTGTATGAAAGGGTAATGAAGAAAAATATTATGAAACATTTAATTAAAAATAATTTTGTACCCGGAAAAAGTACACAAACCCAACTGTTAGTCCACCGTGAGAACATATACAAAATATGAAAAGCCGGAAATTGAAAGCAGATGTGGTTTATCTAGACTTAGCAAAAGCTTTTGACAAGGTAGCTCATAATATACTAGCGAAGAAAAATTAGGAAAAACTAATATAGTGGATAAAGTAGGAAGATGGTTTAAAAGAATTTTTACACAACAGAAACAGATAGTTATTGCAAACGATGAGAAATCGATGAAGCTAAGGTAATATCCGGTGTGCCCACAAGGTACGGTGTTAGCTGCATTACTGCTTGTTTATTTGTATGATTGCAGACATAGACAGTAATGTTAAGGACTCGGTAGTGAGTAGTTTCGCCGATGACACAAGAATAAGTAGAGAAATTACTTGTGATGAAGATAGGAAAGCGCTACAAAGAGACCTAAACAAAGTATATGAATGGGCAGAGGTAAATAGGATGGTATTTAACTCTGATAAATTTGAATCAATAAATTATGGAGATAGAGAAGGAAAGCTATATGCATATAGGGGACCTAATAATGAGACAATCACAAATAAGGAAGCAGTTAAAGAACTTGGTGAGATGTTGAATAGGCACATGTTGTGCAATGATCAAATAGCAATTCTACTGGCAAAATGTAAAGCAGAAATGGGAATGTTGTTACGGCACTTCAAAACAAGAAAAGCTGAACACATGACTATGCTTTATAAAACGTATGTTCGTAGTCCACTTGAATATTGCAGTATGATATGGTACCCACACTATCAAAAGGATATTGCACAAATAGAGAGTGTACAGAGGTCCTTTACAGATAGAATAGAAAAGTTAAGGACCTTGACTACTGGGAAAGTCTACAATTTTTAAAATTATATAGGTTAGAAAGGAGAAGGGAACGCTACATGATAATTCAGTCATGGAAACAGATAGAAGGAATAGCTGAAAACATCATGGAGCTAAAAATATCAGAAAGAGCAAGCAGAGGTAGATTAATAGTGCCCAAAACTATACCAGGAAAAATAAGGAAAGCACACAGGACATTAATCCACTACGCACCGGCATCGACAATGCAGCGTCTATTCAATGCGTTGCCAGCTCATCTGAGGAATATATCAGGAGTGAGCGTAGATGTGTGTTTAAGAATAAGCTCGACAAATATCTAAGCTGCATCCCAGACCATCCAAGATTGGAAGATGCAAAATATACCGGAAAAGTATGGCACTGGCAACTCTCTGGTAGACATTAGAGGTGCCTCACACTGGGGGACCTGGGGCAACCCGAACAAGATGTAAGGTCTGTAAGGTAAGGTATGGTCTCTCTCTCTCTCTCTCTCTCTCTCTCTCATCTCTCTCTCTCTCTCTCTTTAATATCTTCTAATCAAAACTTGAAATTCTCTCTCTCTCTCTCTCTCTTCTCTCTCTCTCTCTCTCTCTCTCTCACACCTAAATTCTCTGATCTTTCATATCGTTTAATCAAAATTTAAAACTCTCTCCCCGTCTACTCCTCCTCGCTCTCTCTCCTCTCTCTCTCCCTTCCCTCCTCTCTCTCCTCAGTCTCCTCCTCCTCTCCTAATCTGTCTGTTCTCTTTCATACCTTCTAACCAAAACTTAAAATTCTCTCTCTCTCTCTCTCTCTCTCTCTCTCTCATCAAAAACAGTCTAAAAAAAAGGAAAGTCGACTCCCAGCCCTTCCCCAGAGAGACATAGAAAACACGTTAATGTAATCCTTAGTTAATCCCACGTCCAAGTTAGAAGTAATTTAGTAGCAGTTCCGTCAAGGGAAATCCAGTCTTTAGGATTAGCATACGGTCCCGTATGGGAGATTTATGCCCGATTAACCGCATGTCGCCAAGACAAACTTTTTTCTATTTCAGGGGTTGTAAATCGCCGGATTTTAATTTTTTTTTTTTTTTTTTTTACAGATTCCAGGCAAGGTCTAAGGGTGCTTACTCCTTTTTTGTGGTTATGTGTGTGTGTGTTTATTTTTTTTACGTTGTATTCTATTTCTTATTTTATTATCTCGTATGTTTTTTTTCCATTGAGTGATTTGTTGTGATTTAGACGAACAGGTGATTCGTGGAGATAATGAACATGAGTGTTAGATGTGTGTATACATATTACATACATACATACTTTATATACATACATACATACATACATACATACATATATATATATATATATATATATATATATATATATATTCATATATATGTTTACATAATTATATATATATACACACACACACACACACACACACACACACATATATATATATATATATATATATATATATATATATATATATATATATATATATATATATATATATATATATATGAATATATATATATATATATATATATATATATATATATATATATATATATATATATATATACTATATATATATATCATGCATATATAATGAATATATATATATATATTATATCTATATATATATATATATATATATATATATATATATATAATATATATATATCGCTTTAAACACCACCAACGATTAGGAATGAAAATAAAAAACTACATAGACAAACCCGATTTGTGTTATCCATCCATCCTTGATTGTTTGTCAACAGCCTTATCACTGATACTGAATCGAACTGTCCGGTGACTGCGCTCGACGGTGCAGTATTTGTTTGTGTATTTAATTGCTGCTGATTAGTATTTGGAGTCAAAGGCTTTCGCTGCCGTTGCAAATTGGAATCGCTTGATAGTGAAGCATTAATTAGTGTTTACTTGGCGTTGGTTGTAATGATACGCTAGATGGCAATTTATATACTAATGTGTGTACACACACACATATATATATATATATATATATATATATATATATATATATATATATATATATATATATCTATATATATATATATATGTACATATATATATATCTATATATATATATATATATATATATATATATATATATATATATATATATATATATCTATGTATATATATATCTCTCTCTCTCTCTCTCTCTCTCTCTCGCTCTCTCTCTCTCTCTCGCTCTCTCTATATATATATATATATATATATATATATATATATATAGATATATATATATATATATATATAATTAGGTCTGAAATGCAAAAGGCCCATTAAAAAAAACACTCTAGTTAAAAGCTAAGTACTAAATTTCAGCGGCCTGCCTCCCACCCTTATCAAGTCGTGTACGACGGAAGAAGTTACATTGGCGAAATATATAGTGGGAGATATTATGCCCCTAAGTGATGGTGCCTGGGGTCACTGCTAAGCCGACGTTGGTTCTGTCAATTGCCTTAAGGAAGATACTGTCTATCTGGTCAGAGTCCCAGGCTCCACTGGAAAGATCGATCCTATTATCTTGTTGTTTACTGGGGGATCCTTAGTTAACGTTCAGAAGAAACCAGTTTCCAAAAATATAAGGGTTTATGGCGTATCCATCAGATATCATTCTGTTGAAATGAGGTCCTGTTATTAAAGATACACATACATATACATATATAAACACATATATATACATATACGTATATATTATGTATTGTGTGAAAATCTTTATTAATTATACGAAAAAACCCTTCTACAAATAGCACCAATAAAAATACTGAGCGTCCTTTACTCGGCAGACAAACTGACTAACATGAGAAATTGAGGGTACAGGAAAGGTTGTAAAACTGACAGATAGGGATTATAAGGAGATTAGTACCTAGAATCCGACACACCTGGAGAATGAGTAACCTTTCCAAACAAGCATAAACATGGGTACAATTTAAGAACAAAAAGATTAAGTCAAACTGCTCAGACACAGGGACAAGACAATTAAAGGATTATACAGGGCGACAGCTGACCACAATCAGATCATTGGTAAACAAAGACTTATTCACAAAACATATTAAACATACATATACACAGAAAATATCTTTAAGGCAACTAATTTGTATTTAAGTCTGTAATTATATCTTTGATGTCATTCTTAAACATGTTACAAACACAAGTATCTAAATGAAACAGGCCACAACTAATATTAAAATTACAATGGGAAGTAAGTTGTATTATGGCAGATTCTAAAAGATTTCGTGATAAGACATCTTTTGATCTTGTAATTACTGAACTACCAATCCAATTTATCGGGTGGTTGTTTTCACTTGAATGAATATTGCATTAGATGTTTGCCCAGTTTTGACGAATATCTACGTATGCTGTTTTAATCTTACTCCTAAGCTCTTGCTCGACTGTCCGAGATCAAAGGAGGGGGAGTCCATATATGGAATTTTATAAATAAAGGTGAAAGCCACGTATTGCGTATTGTCAGTCCCCAATATTTGGATCAAGAAATTGAATACATAAGAAAAATAGGGAAAGATTTATGTTATCCTTCACATATACTAGATATTTGTTATAATAAAGCCCACAAAAAGTTTTATAGTGTAAGTAACACGGAGAAAGAAAATTCTGAGAACATCCTCTGTTTGCCTTATTTTAACGTATTTGAAACCATTAAATCATTGTTAAAAGCCTTTAAGGTCTACCTTGTTTTTTCCTATAATAACACACTGAAAGGAATATTAATAAAAAATGGCCCCAGGAAAAGCAACAACATAATATATAAAATTCCATGTATGGACTGCCCCTCCTTTTATCTCGGACAGTCGAGTAAAGGCTTAGAAGTAAGATTAAAGCAGCATAAATATTCTGTAAAAACTGGGCAAACATCTAATGCAATATTCATTTATTTAAGTGAAAACAACCTCCTGATAAATTGCATTGGTAGTTCAGTAATTGCAAGATCAAAAGATGTCTTATCACGAAATCTTTTAGAATCTACCATAATACAACTTACTTCCCATTGTAATTTTAATATTAGTAGTGGCCTGTTTCCTTTAGACCCTTGTATTTGTAACATGCATAAGAATGGCCTCAAAGATATAATTACAGACTTAAATACAAATTAGTTGCCTTAGAAATATTTTCTGTGTATATGTATGTCTAATATGTTTGTGAATAAGTTTTTGTTTACCAAAGATCTGATTGTGGTCAGCTGTCGCCCTGTATAATCCTTTAATTGTCTTGTCCCTGTGTCTGAGCAGTTGGACTTAATCTTTTTGTTCTTAAATTGTACCCAAGTTTATGCTTGTTTGGAAAGGTTACTCATTCTCCAGGTGTGTCGGATTCTAGGTACTAATCTCCTTATAATCCCTATCGGTCAGTTATACGACCTTTCCTGTACCCTCAATTTCTCATATAAGTCAGTTTGTCTGCTCAGTAAAGGACGTTCAGTCGAAAGATCTTGCAGAAACTCAGTTGTTTATTTTTCCTTCGTGGCTTACACCTTTATTCATGGATTTATCACGTTCCAAACTTTCGTGATTCAGTTATGCACACACACACACACACACACACGTATGTATATATATATATATATATATATATATATATATATATATATATATATATATATATATATATTATGTATTAAAATTTTGATTAATTATACAAAAAAAAAAAACTCTTCTACAAATAGCGCCAATCGCAACTAAATCAGACAACATACCTTTGATTATTATTGCCAAACCATTCCTCACCCATTGTCTGCTTTCTGCCTTCATGTCGTTTAGCCATTGTTTGCAGGCGTTTTATTCCAAAGAAAACGCTTTCCGGACTAATACAAAACCAATTACCTTTTATCGCTCTTCTATCTGAGGGTGTAGTTTTGAAAAAAACAAAGATATTCCGCGAAAAAGGAAACCCAGGTGGAAAAATAACCTCGTTCTCAAATCTCATTAGAATTGAACAAACAACGCGGATTAGCCATGACAAAGCAGAGCAATAATTAGTCTCGCGTTCTGCCCAAGGGGTACCACTCGAACGAGTGCTAATGCTTGATCTGACCCTTACCCTTGAATGACCCTATTTCTCATTTGACATTTTCATCCATCCATGGGGGCGGTGGGGAGGGGGGTTGTCAGGTCAAGAGAGAGAGAGAGAGAGACATGTGATCGCGAAGTTTGCTTTTGTGGCAGTTCTGTTAATTAATTAAGGGCCGCTCCTTTCCAACGCTTGATTGGTATATCAATTTATGTGTCCGCTTCTTGGGCAGATGTGATATATCCATTGATTTTGTGGTAATTCGCGTTTGACTTTAACCTATTGAATGAGGTTTGCTTTGCGCGGCCTTTGTGCTCGAATGCGTGCTTGCAAGCTTTGTTTTTATTGTTATTCTTAATTTTGTTGCTGTTGACCTTGAATAATTTCCCAGAATTTCCAAGGTTTAGTTACCAAATTCGACACATGTATACATACACACGCACGCTTATATATATATATATATATATATATATATATATATATATATATATATATATATGACATATATATATATACATATATATATATATATATATATATATATATATATAATGTATCTTCTTATATATATAT
>NC_061105.1:9201017-9211017 GCF_015104395.2 Macrobrachium nipponense | reverse complement strand
CTTTATTTATTTGTTTATTTTTTGCAGGACGGGGCAAGAGCTTGACGGACGAATATCTCTCTCACTCTCTTCTCTATATTAGTATATATATATATATATATATATATATATATATATATATATATATATATATATATATATGTAGTATATATTAAGAGCGAAAAAAGAGTAGCAAGTTTCTGTCTTATATGACTCAAAGAAAATAACTCACATTGTGAATTTTTCTCCGCACATTCTCGGTAGAGCATTGCTTTTAAATTTGAACCTCTCTCTCTCTCTCTCTCTCTCCTCTCTCTCTCTCTCTCTGGCTGTGACTGTTGCCATGAGGAATTTTTATGGCCTCGTAAAAGGAAAAAGGGGAGAAGAGCGTCCATGTTTGTTTTGGTAGGCCATTGCTTCTGGGAACTGCCACTATTATTTTCCCCTCCCCCCTCCCCCCCGCCACCATCCCCTTTCCCCCCCTGTATCCCTATTTTCCTTCTTCTTCTTCTTTCCTTTTCCCTCTTATTCCATTCCTCTTCTCTTTATTCCTTTTCTCTCTTGTAGACTAGCGAACGTTGGTGAGACGATTTGGTCAGCGGCTGAGTATAATAAATCGGTGTTATTTGTGTGTGAATGTTTTTCTTGCGTGATTTATATTTCTTTTTAAACGGTTTTCGCTGGATTTTTTTGTTCGTCTTTGTAACTTTAGGGTTTATGGAAAAATATTAATATATTTTTTTTTATAGTATTAGTAAGTCTACTGGGTATTGTGATATATATATATATATATATATATATATATATATATATATATATATATATATATATATAGACTATATGTATGTATATATCTCACTGCTAATTTATTGGGGAACTTTCCATCTCACAATATTTAGGACAATGATATATTGTTATTATTATTAT
The DNA here is from genome assembly GCF_015104395.2 of Macrobrachium nipponense. Lineage (NCBI taxonomy): Eukaryota > Metazoa > Arthropoda > Malacostraca > Decapoda > Palaemonidae > Macrobrachium > Macrobrachium nipponense. The sequence goes on along the minus strand of NC_061105.1, from coordinate 9,210,111 downwards.
TATTATTATTATTATTATTATTATTATTATTATATTATTATTATTATTATTGTATAGAAAAGAGCTAAAGTACAAAAGCTGAAAGGTGGGTGCCACTAAGTGCCAATGTAACGCTGCAGACACCATGTAGTAATGCCTACAGTGCACCGCGTGAGGTGCACTGACGGCACTGCTCCCCCTGTACGAGGTGGACGTGAAAATAAGATAAGCATAGAAAAACAACAGTAAAAACCCCGAGAGTTCTATTAGACAATAAAGAAGAGTTAAGCAGTTATAAAAAATTACCAACGAGGAAATGAAAAACATGAAAAAATATAAATCAATTTAAATGGCTGAGATATTTAATTAATTTAAATCACGGTGGAATTAAATAACTTTTTTTTTTTAGAATAAGAACGTGCAACATATCGTGCAAGGGTTATCAGCTAGGGAATTCAGCGGGCACGATATACAAGACATAATTATGACCTACGCCGGCCATATTTTCACGGATTATTTTTTTTAATTACGCTGAAGGCTGGTGGGTAGGGGTGGCTCATTCATTTCTCTTGCTCATGTATTTGTTTGATTTTTCTTTTATTGGGTTTTGGAGAAAGTTAAAGCAATATGTTTAATGTGTGAGTAACCATTATTGACCAGGCCCAAGTAATTTCACCTTACCTGAAGTCTAATCCGTGGCAGAGCATTGGGCTCTTCTATGATAGGTCTGTGTTTTAAGGTCACGGTCATATATATATATATATATATATATATATATATATATATATATGATATATATATGATATATATATATATATATATATATATATGTGTGTGTGTGTGTGTGTGTGTGTGTGTGCGTCGTGTGTGTGTGTGTGTGTGTGTGTTGTGCCTTTCATTACTGAAAGGTCTGTTTTTTTGACTGACATAATATCAACGTTTTTTTTTTATAACAGTGCGATTCAACAGTGGACTATTATATAATTTTTCCCATTGTTTTTACAGTTTATATTCATTCATTACTAACTTTTGATAGAAGCATCTTTCGCGTAAGTTAGACATTTGGAAGTCCAACCTTATAATTAAAAGCTACCATACTTTGCGGAATAGAAAGTCCGAGTCATGTCTTGCAAATTGTATCGTGTTGCAGTTTCCGGCAACCTGACCATTGCTGGCTGCAGGCATTACCATATCAATAGTTGCGTTGTCTTGTAAAAAGGTACCAACTCTCCCCTTTCTGTGGGAAAATGCCATCAATTGCTGTTAGGCAATATACGGCAGCTATATATATTGTTTATTGGGCTACTGGTGTGTCATATGGCGGTAGTATAAGCGGATATATCATTATTCGGCTGATATATATCTTATTGACGCGCCGCCACCGAGGTCTATTGTTTTGGCCATATAAATACGCCTCTCGTAACGAATGGCAACTGTCTTAGAGAAAGTGGGCGTGGCCTCGAGTGGGTGCAAACGGTATCGCTCTTGTTTCGGACAAGAAATCCGGGAGGTCTTCTGTGTACGGACAGCATTTCTCATTAGGAGAATTAATTAAGTCTTGTGTAGGGAGGGAGGACTGCACACACACACACACACACACAGAATGTAGCTAAACCGAATAAGGAAGGCAGCTGAACCAATTTCTTCGCCCCACTACCCCGCCCCCCTTTCTACCTCCTCTCTACCCTGGGAAGGGGGGAGGGGTGGGGGCCTATTGAAGGGGAAAAACTCTTTCCTCTTGTTATCTAAGGAAAGACGACTTACTACATCTGTCGTTATCTTTCTTTGTCCAGGAGTCTGGTAATTTCTCCGATCTCCTTTCCTAGTCCTCTGTCTTTTATTCTTCCTTTCTTTCCTTTTACTTTATTATTATCTTTTCTTTTATTCTTTTAAATGCTGTGTTTTAACTGTTTTCTTTTCCATCGAGCGCACACAGCAATGGAACATGTTATGAAAATGCCGGCAACTTGTCGCATACAAATCATAAACACGCCAGCAACTTATGTATACGAATTGTAAAATTGCCGGCAACTTATCACATGCAAATCGTAAACTTTGCTGGCAACTTATTGCATACAAATCATAAACACACTAGCAAGTTGTCTTATACAAGTCATAAACACACAAGCAACTTGTCACATACAAATCAGAAACACACTAGCAACTTGTCGCATACATAAACACGCCGACAGCTTATTACATACAAATCATAAACATGTCGGCAACTTATCGCATACAAATCATAAACAAGCAGGCAACTTTACTATTTGTATGTGATAGGTTGCCGACATGTTTATGACTTGTATGCGATAAGTCCCACCGTAGTGTGGATTCACCTAATGATTATCAAGCTGTTTTCAGCCAATAATAATAATAATGATAATTATAAAACTTAAGGACACAATATTACTTATATCTATACAATTGATGGCAGTAGTAACTACGGAATAATAATAATAATAATAATAATAATAATAATAATAATAATAATATCATAAAACCAGCACATACCAACGCAAACAAGCAACAGTAGGCATTGACCCTGTCGAAAGCGAGACCTAAAATCTAGGTCAAAGTTCACGCTTAGACAATGCCCTGTTGACCTCCCGTGACCTACCGCATATACCTCAGGCAATTGGATATGTTTTTGTTCCATTTTGTTGTTTTTTCTTTTTTTTTTATTCAATCTTTCTTTGTTCTTTATTCATTCATTGTTGGTAGTGTGAAAGATAATCGATATTTGGAGTAGTTATAATAATATAATAATAATAATAATAATAATAATAATAATAATAATAATGACATTCATTATTATTATTATTATTATTATTATCATTATAAGGTGAGACAGAGGGTGGGGTAGGGGTAGGGTGGTAGTAGTTGGAGTGTCTAGTTATAACGGCTCCCCCATTTGCTTCTTCTTTTTCTTCTTTTCTTCTTCTTCTTGTTGAACAATTGAGGTTTACGCTCGTAGACATGTTGATGTTATGAGTGCCCTCTTGCTAAGGGGGCATAGAAAGAGAGAGAGAGAGAGAGAGAGAGAGAGAGAATTACCAAGGCCAACTAGAGTATTAAACTATATGAAAATACCTCCTACCCTCTCTCTCTCTCTCTCTCTCTCTCTCTCTCATTACGGACCTTTTGACAAACCAGTTTTTCGAAGATGCCATCGTATAGGGACGAATTACCAAGGCCAACTTGATCATAAAATACCTCCCTCTCTCTACCCTATTAATTTACCCGTTCTCTCTCTCTCTCTCTCTCTCTCTCTCTCTCTCTCTCTCTCTCTCCTTTTCTGTTTATAATGCTTGTGATTAATCTGTTATGTTGCAGTGGTTTGGGACAGAGATTTGCTCTCTCTCTCTCTCTTTCTCTCTCTCTCTCTCTCTCTCTCTCTCCTTTTCTGTTTTTAATGCTTATGATTAATCTGTCATGTTGCAGCGGTCTGGAACAGTGATTTGCTCTCTCTCTCTCTCTCTCTCTCTCTCTCTCTCTCTCTCTCTCTTCTCTCTCTGTCAGGCACGTCGTATCAAATTTCAAAGTCAAAACTGACAACACTGTTGCTCTGAAATACATAAGGAATGAATTCATTGCTGGGGGGTCAGAAACCATTCTCTCTCTCTCTCTCTCTCTCTCTCTCTTCTCTCTCTCTCTCTCTCATACGAACTGAAAGACTGCAGACTGTCCTATGTCTGGTCCCATGTGGCTGTTAAACTTTAGAACATTCTCGAGAATTTGACAAAACTCGAATTCGTACAAAGTTTCTTATATCTGTTTTCTATTGTTGGAAAGTTGTTTTTTGTAAAGCTTCGTTGTTATTTTGCAATGTATGTATGTATGTACGTATTTATATATATGTATGTATATTTTTCTAATGGTTAGAATTTTCTCTTATAATGGTGATTTAGCTTCAATTTTTTCAATTGTATAGGAAAACAGCCTTCATGTTTAAGTAAAAATTCTCTCTCTCTCTCTCTCTCTCTCTCTCTCTCTCTCTCTCTCTCTCTCTCTCTCTCTCTATATATATATATATATATATATATATAATATATATATATATATATATAATATACATATATATAATATGTAAATATATATGTGTATATATATATTATCATACATTTATATATTAAAATTATATAAATAATAATATACATATATAAATAATATACATATATATAAATATATTTTTTTCTCTCTCTCTCTCTTCTTGAGGAGAACAACCAGCAAATTTATTCCTCCAAGCAACTTACAGAGAAGATCGGAACGATATTTTTCCCGAAGACGAAACTTAGTCTTATTGTAATTAAAAGTTTTCGTTTTCTAAGGAGACGCCAGTATTTATGCTCTCCGGCTAATTTTTACGTGTCAGGGAGACAGACCTTTGCGTTTATTTTTCTTCATGCAACATACATACATACATACATACATACATACATACATACATAATATATATACTGTATACTATAATACATATATTATATTGAAATAAAAAGAAAATTCCTCTCTCTCTCTCTCTCTCTCTCTCTCATCTCTCTCTCTCTCTCTCTCTGTCACGTTTTCACACAACCTCAAAAAGAGCTTTGAAGGGCGCAATCCGTAACCTTGATTGAAATCGAAAATTCTCTCTCTCTCTCTCTCTCTCTCTCTCTCTCTCTCTCTCTCTCTCTCTCTCTGGCACGTTTTCCACACAATTTGTAAGAGCACTGAACTGCCTGATCCATCATAACCATGATTAAGGAAGAGATTCCCGAAGGATAAACGTATACACCATTATATATATATCTATATATATATATATATATATATATATATATATATATATATATATATATATATATATTGACCCATGAAAAAAAGAGATAAACCCGTTTCTCTTGAGGACGTAAAAATGCCTATTACGTCATTTCGTATCTCTTGATGTCCTTGTGGAGAAGGAGTCCTACCCAGACCACAGAGAGATGAACCGCAGTCTCTCGGAGGGATGGTCTTAGGTTTCCGAGGTCACGATCATCCTGCGGTAGGATGCCCCCCTTCTCTCTCTCTCTCTCTCTCTCTCTCTCTCTCTCTCTCTCTGTCCCAGACAACAAATGTAGGTTCTAATTCCCCCGGGAACAATTCTCCCCCGAAACTAAATCTCCGCGCTTTAGATCAACCGAACAATATCACCAGAAATAAACTGTTCAGGATACGAGACCCCTTCTCATAATCCTCTCTCTCTCAAAAAAAAAAAAAAAAAAAAAATTAAAAGCTCTCGAATCTGCCTAAGTTTTCTAACATTCATGAGAAACTGTCCATAAATTTCGTCGGGCCGTTATCGAACAGTAAGTCATTAGCAAAAGTTCAGGTTTAAGAATGGGTCGTTACATTTGAGAGATGGCCTGATTTTTGCGGGAGAGGTGATTGATTCCTTTGCGTCTTATTTAATCTACTCATGGGAGATATTTGGTTAATTCTATTCACATATATATAATATATATATGTGTATGTGTTTTCAGTGAACGTGTTATATTCCCATTGTTGTCTTAAGTAAGATTAATTACCTTATCCCCAAAAAGCTTACTACAGTATAGTAAGTGTGACTGATAAATCACTATATATACGTGTGTAATATATATATATATATATATATATATATATATATATATATATATATATATATATATATATATATATGATTGTTGGCCGAGTCGAAAACATCACCGAAGGTCCTGATTTCTCCTCATCTGCTGGGTGCTGGTTCGAACCTACCGAGGGACGTAATTATTATCAACTAAAAAAAACCCCTTCCCCTCCATCCAACGTTTATGAAAATGTATTAATTCCAAGGTAGAGCGAATTGGATGTTAAAGGACATTTGTATCATAATACATATATAGTATATATAATTGTCGTAAGGGTTGGTAGCCCTACTTGATCTAGCCCAAGGATCCTGGAGTACGTGTACTGCAGACTCGCTGGCTTTAAGTGGCGGGTCATCAGGAGCCTGCCACGTCCCTTTTGGGAGCATCAGTAATATCCACGCAGGAGAGATATTTGCATGCGAATGAGTCTATCGCGGAGAGGAAGCTGATACGCAGCAATTGGCCCTTGCTTGCTTGCATGCTTGCTTGGGAGAGAGCCTTCACGGCGCCAAGGTTTTATGCAGGATGTCACTGCTAAGGAAAGGGCATGGAAGGGAACTGTTCCTGTTTCCAGAGTCCTTACTGGCGCATCCCGGGAGTGGTATATAGCCTAGATTGGAGCGTCCTTGGAATGTCGAGTCTTTTCTCAGATTTTCTGATTTCTGATGTTGCTTTGTGTATGAATGCTTACCAGTTTGCTTATTTAATTTGCTGAATTATTCTTCCGTCTCTCTTATTAACATTCTGAGCTTTGGAAGCTTTACTTCGTAAGTTATTGTTCTTTATTGGTTTGTTTCTAGGGCCATTTTATCCATGGAGCAGTATAGCCTGCCTTCAGCGTACTCTTGCTTCTAAGCAAAACCCTAAGATCTACCCTATACCACCATCTTTAACCACTACTTCATTTCATAATTCAAGCCTTCCTCCAACTCCATTATAATCTTCCCTACTCCACCAAGATCTACTCCCAACTTCACTAACACTCCTAGTACTCCATTACCCCTTTTTATAAAACCACCACTACTCCTACCCTAGCAAATCCTTCTCATTCCCCATCACCACTTCCTCCTTCCGATCTTCCTCCCATTCCACGAACTCCCCCTCCACTTCCTACTCCTCCTACTCCACCAGCTGAGTCTCCTCCTCCTTCACCATCTACTCACCTCACTCCATTACTCCGTTCCCTGCCGTCCCTCCCACCCTGACGGAATTTCCCCGTCCTCCTACTCAACCAGCTGAGTCTTCTCCTTCACCGTCTACTAACCCTACTCCTTAATGCGTCCCCTGCCCACCCTGACGGACCTTCCCCCGGCACCCACCTCACCCACCGCCCGGCTGCCCATCTTGACTGGATCATCACTGAATCATCACCCGAAGGACTGATCCCGTTGTATCCTTCAGTTGGTGTACCGTTGGAAGGATTGCATCCGGCTAGTGTAGGCAAAGGGAGTGTCTTGCTGAAGGGCGCAGGATATCCGGGAGTATTGGTAGGATTCGCTGTCTAATCCGCTATTAAGGATGAGTCCTTGTTATGACCATCTGTTATTGTGGAGGTATAATACCCTTCTTGCGTACTGTTACTCATGTTAATTTCACGGCTGCTTTTAATTCAAGTCTTTTCGTAATCGCTCTTCTGATTTGTTGGAAAATATTCTTCAAGACTTGTTGCGTGGTTTTGATTCATTCCTTTCGGAAAACACTATATACATAAATGTATATAGACAATTTATTCTGCTAAAACTAAGGGATATACCATACATTCCCTTTATCACTTAATTTGGTTGCTAATTAAACATCCTGTATTGTTTGATAATCCTAAAAAGAAGGCTCAGAATCCACGCGGAAGTTCTCCACGCATTCTTCTGCGCCCCTGGAACACATTAATCTCTCCAGTTGAACTTGGGGAAGATGTTCCCTAATGTATTCATAGAAATACGTCAACGATATTTATAGCGGAAGATTTAATATCTTAGGAGATTTTCCGTGACGAGACTAGCCATTAGATGTACAGTAGATGTTGCCTGTTGGGTAAAAGAAATTGAAATCGTTATAAGAAGTAAAACAAAAAATGGGCCGAAGAAACTGCAGTACGTGTAATCAAGGCTCTATCTTTAGGTAGTCTCGTTACAATGCTGTATGAGCCGCGGGGCACGAAACTTTAACCACGGGGCCTTGGTGGTCTGTCCTATATCGTTGCCAGACGCATGGTTATGGTTAACTTTAACCTTAAATAAGATGAAAACTACTGAGGCTACAGGGCTGCAATTTGGTATGTTTGATGACATCAGAAATATAAAGGAGATGTATATTCTATATATCTTCGCATATAGAAACTTTATAGAACATCTCTAATAGATTGCATATCATATGTGACTTACATTTCTGAAAATGGAAGCTTTATAGGAGTACCTACAATATTTGCCAACATTTTATAGATTAGGAATATTCAGGGTTTCTTGATAAAAGTAGATAATTAATCACCATAATATTTCGAATTTTTATTCATTCATAACAAATCAGTTAATTTAACACTCAAGTCGGTCTCAAGCCCGGATAAAAGAGAAGGGTTCAAGGAACTTGCAGCAGAGCCTAGCTATCTCGTACAAGCGGCCAAGGGTGTCACAACAGGGCCTGAAGGGGAAGAGGTAGAGAGAGGGGGGGCCGGGGGTGAGGGGGCTGGGGGTGCCGGTAAGGATATAGCAACTGAATCTCGAGAGATTTCACAATAGCAGAGATAATTTGAAAGTCGCGGAATTTTTTTCTTTTCCTGCTTTATTTCGAGTCCTTTCTCCAGAGTCCTTTTAAGTACATAGTTGCTATCACTTTCACATTCCTCTTCTCCCTCCCTCCCTCCTCCCCCTTTCACTCGTCCTCCTCCGCTTCTCTGCGTCTGGTCATGAGCATTGGGCATCTCTCTCTCTCTCTCTCTCTCTCTCTCTCTCTCTCAAGAGCTTTTGCCAATGATAAAATAGACGTCAAAATAGTTGTGTTTAGTACTTCGTGATCTAATATATTATCTTTGTGTGTGTGTATATATATCTATCATATATATATATATATATATATATATATATATATATATATATATATATATATATATATATATATATATACCACGTCAGCGTATTCTATTTCACCCCACCCCCTAAATCCCAGGCGCAATACCGGAAGTCCCAAGGAAGTGCTTATGGCGAAGCTCAACTCCGCTCCTGTTATCACATTGTAATTTAGTTCTGGCGTAAAGTTGAACGAGGAAAGGGACTTGGGTGGTTGCTTTGGTCCTGCATGTGTGTGTGTGTGTACTTTTTAGACTGTGTCCTTCTCCCCCTTTTCGGGACGGTCCCCCGTCGCCGAAATCAAAGACGAACCTTCCAAAGCCAGAATGGAAGGAAGAAGAAGAAGAAGAAGAAGAAGAAGTAAAGTTTTGGTGCCGAAATCAGCATCTAACTTTATGCCGTCCGAAAAAAGGGAGGGCGACTTTTGTTGCGGAA
>NC_061105.1:9166017-9196017 GCF_015104395.2 Macrobrachium nipponense | reverse complement strand
TAAAGGGATGAGGAAGTGATATAGGTGGGAGGGGGAATGAGGAAGAGGAAGAAGAAAAGGAGGAGGAGGAGGAGGAGGGGAAAGAAGTTGAGGAAAAGGAGGAGATCCTCCTCCCAGCAATTAATGCCTCAAGGGACAGGATCTCATTAATTATGCCTTAGCAATGAGCAGAGGAGTTCTCGAAACAAAGAAGGAACGAACAGCGAGAGGGACGAATTGCATGATGATTGAAAAAAAAAAAGAAGATTCACGAGCAGTTCAAAGAGCAGATAGATAGATACATGAATAGATAGATAGTTATTCCATCATTTCCCAATGCTTCATTTCCCTCTTTTCTATTACCTTGGTTTCCTTCCCACGTCATTACGAGTGATTACGTACGTGAACAATATCCCTTTTATGTGTGTGTTATTCGATCGCTTTTTGTGTATTTCTCTGTGTTTTGACGGACCGTGATCGTGATTTTTTTTTCGAAGGTAATTTACAGTTTTTTCAGTTTCTCTCTCTCTCTCTCTCTCTCTCCATCTCTCAGTCTATCTTCTCTCTCTCCTGTTCTTTGGGGGGGGGGGGGGGGGAGGGGGGCTAGCAGACTCAGGCAAAAACGATCGACGTATCGATATATTTAGCATAGAAGTTCATCACATCCCCGTAATATGATGCTCAGAAATACTTGCCAGATTTCTCCTTTGTAAGTTGAAGGAGAGCTTGGGAATGCCCCCTTTTGTTATTGGGGGCAGCAAGTAAAGAGCGCACAAAGGTTAGCGAACGCAAGCCATAATATGTAAGAATTCCCCCCTCCCCACAACCAATCCCTCCCCCAACCCACGCACTGACGCAAGCTTCCAGACCAAAAACTATTTTTGGGTTTTATTTTTGAAAATAGGCAAACACGAGCTGCTCTACGAAACGTCAGATTTTGCCCTTCGAATGGAATGGAGTTCAAATAGGATATTTCACCATCTCTCTCTCTCTCTCTCTCTCTCTCTCTCTTTCTATCTTTCTATCTTTATTCTTCCTCTTCGTCTTCTTCTTCTTCTTTGCTCTCTTTCTCTGACTCTCTTTGTTGGGCTTTACCTCACAATCGAGAAACCCGAGTTTGAGTCCCGGATGCAAATAATAGCATGGGCCTTTTATTATTTTTTTTTTTAAGGAAAACTGATTTACGATTGTTAACGTATGTAGCGAACTATACAACTGGTTGTTACTCGACTACTGTGGGACGAAGCTGGGTTAGAAACCGTTCATGAGCGTCTCTCTCTTTCTCTCTCTCTCTCTCTCTCTCTCTCCCAAGCACTTCAACCCCCGCCCCACCGCCGTAATGCTGGCAATCTCTTTTCAAAATTCTTTTGGCAGAGAATTTTATTTGCTTTATTGCGAAATATTATTCTTCTCGTTGTTATACTAAAATGTAGCATTATCATGACTTGTTAAACTGTTAATATCGTATAATCTATACTCATTGTCTTTTCAAAGATTTAGTAAAGAAAGAGAGAGAGAGAGAGAGAGAGAGATTTGAATTTCAGCATTCAAAGTGTGTGGGATGATTTTATTGGTGCAGTGGAGAATTTTCCCTGAAGTGGTAATTCTGTAATCTCTGTGAAAAGAGGTTTAAATGCACCCCATACAGACATATGCATATATACACAGATTGTATATATATATATATATATATATATATATATATATATATATATATATTATATATATATATTATATCCAGGAGGTCCCCAATTATCGGCGGGAGTGAAGGATGGGTGTTCCATTCTGACACCTTGATGATAAGCAAAAATCGCAGACAACCGAAAATCGGCCCATTTATGCTCCGATAACCAGTTAATGGCAACTCTGTTAGGTCTGTATTATTGCCATAACTCTATTATTGGCACCGATGTCTGGAAATAGACCCATTATGGCCAGAATTTTTGGCCCTAGGGGGGGGGGTACAAGCGCCATAAAACCGGATCACTGCTAACCAAGTATGTCGATAAACCCGGGGACTGCCTGTATATATATATATTATATATATATATATATATATATATATATATATATATATATATATATATATATAACATATATTGTATAGGATGTACATACACACACACACATATCCGACCACCAACCAATGCTATACAAGTCATGTCGCTCATCCATTATTAAAATTCATGAAAATATCAATTCAAAACTATTTTTTTTTTCCATTCAAGTGAATATGAGTGGCGACCAGTCATTCGGAAGGTCCTATGGCCAACGGTTTATAATGGAGTTATTATATAAACGAGTTTGCCTGTAAAATCAAAATGAAATATGTTTATACCCTCCTCGTGTGATAACGATAAATTTACTGAGCCATGTGTTTCATGCAGACTGCATATGTATATATTTATTGTATGTTATATTATATATATATATAATATTATTAATAATATATTATATATATTATATATATAATAGATATATATTATTATATATATACCCAACACAGGCATAGAGCATTTTTCATTTAACATGCCCAGGTCATCTCTCTCTCTCTCTCTCTCTCTCTCTCTCTCTCTCTCTCTCTCTCTCTCTGTCTGTCTGTCTGTCTCTCTCTCTCTCTCTCTTCTCTCTCCCTTCCCAGATACGTTCTTTGCCTTTATGTTGGGTAGGAGATGGTAGAGGTAATAATAATAGTAATAATGATAATAATGATAATAATAACAACAATAATAATACGAATTTTTATCGGGTTAGTAGTGTCGAGATGTTCTTCTCTTTAGTCTCCCCAAAACATTATCCGTTTTCTACAATGGGCATTAAAAGAAAACGGCTCGTCTTCACTAGTGCTAAGATCAATGAACTGATATAAAATATGCATTTTTGTTTTTGACGTTGTACCACTTAGAGTTTTGAAACTAGAAAATTGTGTTATTGTGTAACAGTAGCTTTTATTATTATTGCTGTCCTTTCTATATTTTATTGAGCGTTGTAGATAGTCCTTATATGTAGTACACACACACAGACACAAACCCACCGACTACATCAATAAAAAAAAAAACACACACAAAAACAACACATATGCAGAAAAAAACACGCGACCGACAGCCCAAATTATCGCCATATTCATTGAAATACAGGCGTTTCGTCGAATTGCAATATTTTTTCCCCTCTCCCAACGGTAAATGGTCGAGCAATGCATTTATGCAGATGGCCAATCAATGCGCTGATCCTAACGAACGTGAGCGCGGGCGCTCCTGCGCGAACTTGATTGTTTGTCCTGTTCGAATCTGTCATCAGGCGGTTAGTTAGCAACGGTGGTGACGATGATGATGACAAATGCAAATTGCAAGCATGGCTTGTCAAGTAGCACAAGCGCTGCGCTGGTGAAATTATTCGAAATGTGGAATAGAGGTTTATTTGGAGCGAGTTTATTTGGAGCGAGGAGAGAGAGAGAGAGAGAGAGACAGAGAGAGATTAAGCAGTGAGAATGAGTCTGACTAATATATATATATATATATATATATATATATATATATATATATATATACATATATATACATATATATATATATATATATATATATATATATATATATATATATATATATATATATCACAAGTAATTGACATTTACATTATTGTGGATTTCTTAAATAATAATAATAATAATATAATAATAATAATAATAATAATAATAATAATAATAACAATAATTCTACTAGCTTGCCACTAGATCGACTTATATTTTGATCTATTTGTTCATTTACTGTGACAAATAAATAAATTTGTAACCATTATCCCTGAAATTGACTCCTCCTGATGATATTATCGGCGTAATACTCGCAGTTGTGTAGCAGAGAGAAAGCTATTATTAGAAAAATATAGAAGACTATTTACAAGTTGAATGCAGCTGATGCAGCAATATCTTTCAATACAGCTTGTTTGAAAGAGGGTCTCCTTCCAATATATTATTATTATTATTATTATTATTATTATTATTATTATTATTATTATTATTATTATTATTTGCTGTACAGTCCACATGAATTACCAAACGAAATCACGAATATATACCACAGTCCTCTTACTATAGGCATGCAAATTAGCAGGCACGTTTGACCTCGTCCGACCTCAGAATCCCCCCGGAGCAATTTGACCTCCCTCAGAGTTTCAGGTATGAGCGTCGTTTTTAATCGTGAATTATCGTTCGGGACACCCGCTTATTATCGTATACATTGGCCGTCATGGCAATATATATATTGAGGAATGTCCACGCGAAGAGCTATGAGGTGCTGAGGGGTAGCGTGGCGTTGTAAACTGAGACGGTTTTATATATATATTTTTTTATATATTATATATATATATATATATATATATATATATATATATATATATATATATATACATTATTTATATGAATATGAATAATTATCACATCACCGTGATTCATATAAGTCATTCGAGCTTGTTAGCCAAGTCCGATTAACATCACTGACTTGTCCTCGATTTCGTCCCTGTCCACTGGGCGGTGGTTCGAACCCACGAGAGCAAAGATATTATCAGCTAAAAATAAATTCCCCTTCGGTTTACATATATGAAAATATATCTATTCCGAGGAAGAGCGAATTAGATATTAAAGGACATTCGTAGCTCGAATGATATATATATATATATATATATATATATATATATATATATATATATATATATATAGATATTTAAAAAATCAGTAGATGCACGTGACCTCATTAAATAAGCGAATACCACAGGAAAATGATAGTCAGAAATCCAAGTGCTTTCGTTTTTACTAAGATATTGTCAAGGAACGAATGAAATACAATTGGAGAGAAAGGCCTCAGGTACACAACAAGATCAAGAATACCAGATGGTTAATTGTCAAAAGGGTAAAAATTAAAGAGATAATCCAGGATTATCGGATATCACACGGTCACAAACCTAAACATAGATTTAACCCTAACCGAAACTACAAAGTATCCGTACAGTCCAAAACATGTAAAAACTGAATATATTAATTTTGTTGCTTATATCTATCTACAACTTTTTTCATTATGAAAGCATCAAGTTTAAATAAATCAAGACTTAAATTTAGAACATTTCCATTATTTGACTTGATGAAACAAGATTCAATGATATTCCCTTTAACTGTCATCACATGGGATTAAGGCTCTTGCTTGACTCCAGTTAATAGGATGATCTAAATCTCTCATATGTATGAATAATGGATTCGATATTTGCCCTGTTCTCACAGAATATTGGTGCCATTTGAGATGTTGTGAAAGAGATTTGCCGGTTTGTCCGTAAGACTTTATCGCACTTTTTGCAAGGAATTCCATATATGCAGCCTGGAAGATCTTTAGAATTTTTTATTACTAAACTCTTGTCATTAATATTACTGAAACCAACATTTATGTTAAAAAGCTTTAAAATTCTAGGAATATCTAAAAACCTGTCATCATAGGGTAAGTTTAGAATGTAATGCTTACTAAATTAAAGTTTGTCATTAGTTAAATAAAATGTTTTTCTTGCTCTTTTCCATGCCACATCTACAAAAGTCCTTGGGTGTTTAAGTTTCAATGCAATATCAAAAATAGTTTTTTTTTCAGCGTCAATAAACTGCAGGCTACAGACACGTAAAGCCCTTAGGAACATCCCAGAAAAAACAGAGAATTTAACGTTTTAATGGTGATTGGAGTAGTAATGAACAAAAGAGGCAATATTAGTTGATTTTCGAAAGACTGAAAAGGTGAAATTTCTATCATTTCTATGGACAGTTACATCAAGAAAATTCAAATTACAATTTCTTTCTTCCTCTACAGTAAATTATATATAGAAGGGACTAAATTATTGAGATTAAGGAATTCCTGGAGATTTTCGTGAACTGGCCAAATACAGAAAATATCATCCACATACCTAAACCATATAACATTTTGGGGCAAAATTCTTGGTAAAGGTTTTGTCTAAAAAAAATTCCATGTAAATATTGCTAAGGACAGGAGATAAGGGATTACCCATAGCCATGCCAAACTTTTGTACAAAAAATTCCCCATTGAAACAAAATTTATTGTCTTTGATACATAACCTTATGAGACTAAAGGTTTGCTACAGTTAAGGGAATGTCATGACGTTCAAATTCATCCTCCAAATATTCAAGTAAATCATCTACAGGCAGTTTTGTAAATAAAGAGACAACATCAAAACTAACCATATTAAAATCAAAATAAAAAAATTAAACTATTCAATTTGTTTATAAAATCAGCATTGTTTTTAACATTCGCGTTGGAAATGTTTCCTACCAAAGGTGTAAGAATTTTTACAAGCCATTTCGATAAATTATACATAACTGAGCCCACTGAACTCATGATTGGTCTGATAGGGTTATTGATTTTGTGTGCCTTGACTAAACCATACATATAAGGCAGGGAGGCGCATTGCTGTTTAAACTGTTTGATTAAATGGTCCAAGCCCTTCAGAATGGATTTAATTTGTGTGTATTAAATACCAGACATAACATATGCCATTATTTCTGTCTCACGTATCCACTTTCTCCATCCCTCAGTCCCCCTCCCCCCCGCAACCCACCCCCGCCCCCGCCCCTGCCCCAGATAATCGAGTCGAATTAATTCCCGAATCTCTCCCGAGGACCTAAAACAACAAAGAGACATTATGAATCCGAAGTTCCTTGTGGGGGCGAGGGGGTAGAGGGTACCCATGCCCATCCGCGCCTGCCCGCGGGTATTGCCGACATCCCTTGGCAACCAATGCATTAGACTTACAGATGAGGCCCGACCGAATTGATGTGGTAGATTCGATGTTGAATATACGGTACCCCGGGGAAATTGAGTTGTCTTTCGTCCACGGGATTTAGGGATAAACTCGGAGACCAGAGGGTAAAATCATAAGCGATGAATCTCGCTGCCCTGACCGGGATTCGAACCTACGCTCTTCTAGGGGTTGGGAATATGCCCCGCAGGTTGACAGTGATGTTAGCAAGTCAGCTGCTAGGTTGCGTTAGTTGACAGCGACTTTAACAAGTCGTCTGCTAGGTTGCGTAGGTTTTCAGCAACCTTAACAACCCAGCTACTGTCACGCTAAATCCAACCTCCAAAGGCATGGGTTCGAATCCTGGACAAGGTAGGGAGGCTGCCATATGCAATACTTTTTAGACGTAAGTTATTCCTGAGGTGGGCAGAAGTCAGCATTAATGGATCATTTATGGTTTGATATTTTAACGAAAAAAAAAAGGCGTTGTTAGTTTAGTACAGGTGAATTAATTAATCCCACCATTTTCTCAAAACCGACTGGAGAATGAGCTTCGTTCCGCTCTTAGTTTCGGGCTGATAGACAACGCTGGCGGCGTCAGTGTAAGGCTTTAAAGTAAACTCGTCTAGACGGAGAAGTTTCCGTTGTTCAAGGGCAAGGTGAAGCCCTTAAATTTTCAATGAAGCCTCCTGCTTGTTGTACATCGGAAGGGAATGAGCCTCCTTGGTAAATGTGATAGAGTAATTATGCAAGACACTTTGATATGCATGGGAGAGTTCCTGTTGGATACTATAGGCTGTGGAGGACTATCTTTATATGGGCATCAAGGAGAGAAGGGTTAGATTATTTGGAAGGATTCCTGGGAGCTGATATCCTGCCGATTGCTTGCTGTAGTGTTTTATTATTATTATAAAGCGGCGCAAGAATGTTTTTTTTTTTTTTTTTTTTTTTTTTTTTAAGTGACATTTACGAAATTATTCACAGCCTCACTGATTTACGTCTTTGGTCTCTTATCTGAAAATACAATTGTCTAGTGTTCAATAGATTTTTTATATATATATTTACTAATGTAATTTGCAGCCCATATGCCAACTTTGTCTGGCATTCACTGGTGGTCACCACACCACCACCACCACCACACACGTGCAATGAAGATGATAATTTTCATGTTTTGTGTCCCGTGTATATATATATATATATATATATATTATATATATATATATATATATATATATATATATGTGTGTGTGTGTGTGTGTGTGTGTGTGTGTATACGGTATATATATATATATATATATATATATATATATATATATATATATATATATATATATATATATATATATAAGAGAGATAAAACATTAATCTTCACTCCATCTTTTCAGATACCTCGAGCGACAGCGAAGTGACCTCTCCTCGCAACCTCTCCGCCCCCCTTCTTAAAAAGAAAGCGCCAGGCAGATCCTACCACGTGACCCGACTTGACCTCTTTTCCCAGGGGGAGCGGCTGTGACCCGCCCGCTGTTCCCACGATGCAAGCCAAGATGACCCTCTCTTCGGATTGCTTTTGGCCGTCGTCTTCATCGCCTCTGGACTCTGTCCGATCCCAGCAGACGGGTGTGGTATTCCCTCTCTCGTCTCTCTCTCTCTCTCTCTCTCTCTCTCTCAGCTCTTATTATTTAACGAAGGTTTTTTTTTTTTCCACCCTCTTTTCTTTAATTTCTCTTAATGCATTGGATTTGACCAGGTGATCTGGTGCGGTCAGATGCATTAACTATCAGTTTTTATATGGTTTTTGGGGCGTCACTGGTACGCCGGCGGCGTATATACGCGTTGCGCTAATAATAATTAATTTGCTTGTTGTGATTTCTGTATGTGTACATGAAACGTCATCTATATATATATATATATATATATATATATATATATATATTATATATATATATATATATAATATATATAAATATATATATATATATATATATATATATATATATATATATATATCATATATATACATATATATATATATATAATATATATATATATATCTATATATATATATTATATATATATATATATATATATATATATATATATAATATATATATATATATATATATATATATATATATATATATATATATATATATAAATATATATATATATATATATATATATATATATATATATATACTATATATATATATCTATATATATATATATATATATATATATATATATATATATATACATAACCTAGCCACCTGGGGGGGGGGGGGGGCAACCAAGTCCTTATGGGTGCCGGTCCCAAGCCCGATAAATAGGGAGGGTTGGTGTCAGGAAGGGCATCCGGCTGTAAAAATCTGTGCCAAAACCAAAATGGAATGAGCCGAAATATGGAAGAGGTAATGCTAGGGCGTACTCCGTAAACGACGCACAGACATATCGCCCTAACTCTGTGGTAAGGCGAGGGCTACTGCATCAGGAGCGGGTGCAGCTAAAGAAGCGAGCTCACATTGGGTTCAGAGTATGTCAGCTAAATGTTGGGTCCATGACTGGGAGAGGTAGAGAATTGGCTGACTTGATGAGAGAAGAAAGTAGATGTTGTGTGTGTGCAAGAAACGCGGTGGAAAGGAAATAAATAAAGCTAAAGAGTTGGGAGATGGATATAAGCTATTATAGTGAGCAAATAACAAGGTAGAAATGGAGTTGGCATAGTACTGTCTAGGTGAACTAAAGAACTCGGTAATAGAAGTGCATAGAAAGAATGACCGTATCATCAGATTGAAGATATGTTTTATGGAGGAGAGATTCTGAATATTATAAAGCGCATATGCACCACAAGTTGGTTGCACAGAAGAAGAGAAGGGAAATTTCTGGAGAGACATGGATGGAATAATGCAAGAACTGAAAGAGGCTGAGAGGGTGATAGTTGGGGCAGATTTGAATGGCCATGTCGGAAGTGAAAATGAGGCGATTGGGCGGGTGCATGGGGGCCATGGAATTGGGGAGAGAAACCCAGAAGGAGAGAGTGTAGTGACTTTGCTGTGTCATTCGACATGGCATAGTAAAACACATTCTTTGAAAGGGAAAAGGGAACACCTAATAACATATAAGGAGTGGGGAAAGGATTCTCCCAGATAGACTATTTCTTGTATGAAAGGATAAATCTGGTGGAGGTCAAGAACTGCAAAGTTATTCCAGGCGACCATGTAGCCCCCCCCGCCCCACACAGGTTGCTATGTATGGGACTTGAAGTTGAAAAGGAAAGAAAACCAAAGCTAAAGGGATAAGGAAAATTAAATGGTATGAATTACAGAAGGAAGGGGATAAGAAGAGAGAGTTTAAGAGGAGGGGTTTTGGAGGATATTGATATAGGATGAAAGATGTTCAAGAATGTGGGCACGAAATGCAAGCAGTAATAAGAAGGCATGGAAAGGAGCTGCTAGGAGAGACATCTGGTATCATATGGGAAGAAAACGGAGAGTGGGTGTGGGATGAAGACATTGAGAAAGTAGTAAAAGATAAGAAGGAGGCAAAGAAAAGATGGGAAGGAGTCACAGTCCGTGGAAGACAGAAATAGGTACAGAGAGAAAAACAAGGTGGTGAAAAAGGTGGTAGCCCAATGCTAAAGCAAAGTCGTATGATGATGTGTATAATGAGCTGGGGACAAAGGAAGATTAAAGAAGATGATCAAGCTATCAAAGGCTAGAAATAAGAGCACCAAAGATATAACACATATCAAACAAATAAAGGATCAAGAGGGTGTAGTGCTTAGAAGGAGGAAGACATTGTGAAGAGATGGAAAGAATATTTCGAACAGTTGTTAAATGAAGAAAAATAATAGACTAATAAGAGAGGATGGGCAAGTGAACATTGGCATGGTAATGAGGTTTTCTAGGCAAGAGGTACTAAATGCACTGAAGAAGATGAAGAATGGGAAGGCAACCGGACCAGACATGATCCCAGTGGAGGCATGGAAAGCATTAGGAGATGAAGGAGTGGATATACTGTACGATCTTATGATAAAGATCCTTGAACAGGAAAAGATACCAAATGAGTGGCGTGGGGATGTATATTGATACCAATTTTTTTTAAGGGAAAGGCGATGTCCAAGAGTGTGGTAATTATAGGGGCATTAAATTGATGTCCCACACTTTGAAGATACTGGAAAGGATGATAGATGCTAGACTGAGAGAAGAAGTACAAATAGGTAAGGAGCAGATGGGTAATTTATGAAGGGATAGGGTAACAACAGATGGTATATTTTGTCTGAGGCAAATAATGGAGAAATTCGGGGAAAGACAAAGGGACCTACATATGGTATTCATTGACCTTGAAAAGGCTTATGACCGAGTCCCGAGACAAGAGGTATGGAGGAGCCTGAGGGAGAAGATGGTGCCAGAGAAGTATGTGCGATTGATACAAGAGATGTACCGGAATGTATTTACCAGAGTGAGGAGCAGTGTTGGGGAGACAGAAGGTTTTGAGGTGAGAGTAGGATTACACCCACCGGGGTCGGCTCTGAGCCCATTTATCTTTAACATAGTGATGGATGTTATAATAGGAGGAATAAGGAGACAGTACCATGGAACATATTGTATGCGGATGATATTGTTCTGTGTGCAGAGCAGGGAAGATCTGGAAGTGAAATTGGAGAGATGGAGACAAGTACTGGAGGACAGAGGAATGAGAATAGTAAGTCCAAAACAGAATATATGTGTACCACCACTGAGGGGGAGATAGAGAAAGTATTCAGCTTGGTGGAGAGCAAATAAGGAGAGTTGATAAGTTTACGTATTTGGGATCTTTTGTTAACGCTGGAGGAAGTATGGAAGAAGAAGTAAAAAAACATCGGGTACAGGCAGGCTGGAACAACTGGAGAGCGGCCTCGGGAGTTCTTTGTGACAAAGAAGTGCCGCTTAGGTTAAAAGGAAAATTTCACAAGGGAACGGTGGTAAGAACAGCAATGCTGTATGGTACGGAAACAGCAAGCATGAGAAAAGCAGAGCAGAAGAAGATGGATGTGGCAGAAATGAGAATGCTTAGGTGGATGTCTGGGGTAACAAGAGTGGGATAGGATCAGAAATGACTACATAAGGGGGTCAACTAAGGTGGTGGAAGTATCAAAGAAAGTGCAGGAGGGGAGGCTGAGATGGTATGGACACCTGTTGAGGAGAGATGAGGACCACGCTGGGAGACATACTATGGGAGTGGAGGTGCAAGAAGAAGAAAAGAGGGAGACCAAGAAAGAGATGGAAGGACTGTGTGAGAGGAGATTTAAATGAGAAGGGAATGATGAGGCAGAAGCACAAGATAGAAATAGATGGAAACGGCTCATCCGAAACGGCGACCCACCCCATATAAAAATGGGAACAAGCTGGGAAGAAGAAGAAGAAGAAGATATATATATATATATATATATATATATATATATATATATATATATATATATATATATATATATATATATATATATATATATATATATATTACTCTTCACAGAACACACTTATGTCATTTACAGCGAATATGTTTATATAGGTTTTTATAAGATTGACAGAAAAACTAATTTGGTCGGACTATCATTAACAATATTATTCCTGTCATTCAAAACCCTTATACGCCATTAACTCGTAAAACAGACTTCCTTGAACAGAAATCGCGTAAGAGAAAAAATAAAGAAAATAAATCAAAAGGAAAAAATAAACATTGGAACAACAGAATGTAAAGGTAGCGAAGATAAAAAAAATAAATAAAACCATGTCTGGCAACCGAACCAGACTGTTGCCAAAGAGCGCATTACCATAAAGCCCCAATATCTTGAGATAACTTGCCCGAGTCGCTCCTCTCCCTGCCCCGCCCCCCACATGTCATGAAAGTCAACCGCAGGTGATTATACAACGTGGTCCATTGTCAAATGTTTGCGATTTCGTGAGGTTCGCCGATACAATATTTGCCGAAGGCAAAGCGACTTGGAGACTGAGACTGAGGGTGGGGGTGGGGGTGAAGGTAGGGGCGGAATGCATCAGTAGCTCGGCAGGATTCGTAGGATGTTGAGGAGAGAGAGAGAGAGAGAGAGAGAGAGAATTCTATTCATTCTTGGGTCACTCATTATTCGACTTTTATTCCTTACATACAATATATGTGACACATGGAATAAACTGCCACCAGAAGTTGTAAACAGCAACAATGTGGAAGAGTTTAAAAGAAAGCTAGACAAAATCATTAGGATACTGTGAATGAATAGTAATACCTGCTCCTACAGATAAGTGAGGACACGATATCTCTCTCTTCTTAGGATGGAGTAACAAGCCTTTGAGACATCCTAATCCTTATAACTACTTGTAACTCACCTCTCTCTCTCTCTCTCTCTCTCTCTCTCAAATCATTAGGACACTGAATGAACAGTAAAACCTACTCCTACACATAAGTGAGCACACGATGTCTCCTCTTAGGATGGACTAATAAGTCTTTGAGACATCCTAATCCTTGTAACTACTTGTAAGACATTCCAAAAAAAAAAAAAAAAAAAAAAAAAAAATAACTCCTTGTAACTATCTTCCTCTCTCTCAAGTCTCTCTCTTCTCTTGTCTCTCTCTCTCTCTCTTCAAATCATTAGGACACTGTGAATGAACAGTAAAACCTGCTCCTACAGATAAGTGAGCACACGATGTCTCCTCTTAGCATGGACTGACAAGTCTTTGAGACATCCTAATCCTTGTAACTCCTTGTAACTTGCAACTCCTTGCTCTCATATTCTGTCGCAGGGACAGAGGATCCGGTTACAGTTCTCGGAATAGTGCAGCTTCGAATAATTGAATGCACGGTGTGTATAGATCCTGTTAGGGGAGAAATAAATTATTTCTTGTTTTTTTTTCCTGAGCTACGAAACCTGCAGCTAGAAAACGCAGGTTCTGAACTGTAAAGGTTTTAGGTAATCGACGAGGGATCCAATTAGTTTACTGAATGTCGTTTAACGTCTGGATGGATTAACTGTACGACGAGGGTATGCTACAGATAGTTGGAAAAGGTTGTTCGGCTGTCAATTAAGAGATGTTCCTGTATTACGATTATTCATGATATGTATATAATGGTGGACGTGGAACGCTGTTTCTGTTTATACACACACACACACACAACACCCACACACACACACACACATATATATATCTAATAATATATATATATATATATATCACATTACCAAAGGTGAACAATAAGAGACTGGGTGTAGGCACTACACCAAGTCTCTTAATTTTTACCTGTGGTTATGTGAGATTGAATGAATCTAATATATATATATATATATATATATATATATATATATATATATATATATATATATATATATATATATATATATATAAATATATATATATATATATATATATATATATATATATAATATATATATATACATATATATATATGTGTGTGTGTATGTACTCTAGGGGGTACAAGCCTTCTGGTTATTAGCAAATCCTTTTTGGGATGAGATTGCTAGCCCAGTGCCCTTACTTACTTTACCCTCCTTGTTGGCGACCCACTGAAGTCGCCTAACCATTAACCAAGAGAGAGAGAGAGAAGAGAGAGAGAGAATCTCTGTAACCACCCAATCAATATGGAAATAGAACAAGAAAACGTCCAACCTCATAGAAAGCGGCTCTGGCAATTCCACGGTGGTAGCGGTGCTGCTGCTGAGGACTCATTAACAATGCAATTTTCAGGGTTCACAAAGACCCATTAGCAACACTGTCCCTAAGACTACAAAGACTCGGTGATACCGTTTTCGAAGGGGTGGGGGGCGACTCGACACGCAATCGGTCTGAGGAGAGATTTTTGTTTTTTTCACTTGACTCCGGAGCGATCCGCCTTGGTGCCGGGCGAGACCCGCTTTTGTTGAGGATAATGACTGTTTGTTTAGTCCGACACGAAGCGTGGTGTCTTCGTTCGCTGTATGAGTCTCGGAAACTTGTATGGGTTTGGAGAGGTTTTATTTTGGTTATGTTAAGAGCGATTATTTTATTCAATACCAAATCTTTCTGTAGATAATATATATAGGGTTTGGAAATATTTTATTTTTGTTATGATAATGGTGATTATTTTATTCAATACCAAATCTATCTTTCTGTAGATAATATATATAGGGTTTGGAAAGGTTTTATCTTTGTCATATTAATAGTGATTATTTTATTCAATACCAAATCTATCTTTCTGTAGATAATATATATAGGGTTTGGAAATATTTTATTTTTGTTATGTTAATGGTGGTTATTTTATTCAATACCAAATCTTTCTGTAGATAATATATATAGGGTTTGGAAATATTTTATTTTTGTTATGATAATGGTGATTATTTTATTCAATACCAAATCTATCTTTCTGTAGATAATATATATATAGGGTTTGGAAAGGTTTTATCTTTGTTATGTTAATGGGGATTATTTTATTCAATACCAATCTATCTTTCTGTAGATAATATATATAGTTTGGAAAGGTTTTATTTTTGTTATGTTAATGGTGATTATTTTATTCAATACCAAATCTATCTTTCTGTAGATAATATATATAGGGTTTGGAAAGGTTTTATCTTTGTTATGTTAATGGCGATTATTTTATTCAATACCAATCTATCTTTCTGTAGATAATATATATAGGGTTTGGAAAGGTTTTATCTTCGTTATGCTAATGGCGATTATTTTTTTCAATACCAATCTATCTTTAAGTAGATAATATATATAGCTTGGAAAGGTTTTATTTTTGTTATGATAATGGTGGATTATTTTATTCAATAATACGAAATCTATCTTTCTTAGATAAGATATATATATATATAATATATATATATATATATATATAGATAATAATATATATATATATATAATATATATATCATAATATATATATCTATTATATAGTATATATATTATATATATATATATATATATTATATATATATATATATTTTATATAATCTCTTAAAAAAAATATATATATTCTATATATATATATTATATATATATATTTTATTCATATATATATATATAATATATATATCTATATATATATATATATCTATATATCTGATATATATTAGTATATAATATATATATATATATTATCTTATAATTATATATATATATATATAGTATATATATATAATATATATATATAATATATATATATATTATAATATAATATATATATTATATAATATATATATATCTATATATATATCATATATAATATATATATATATATATATAATATATATATATATATATAATATGTATATAATATATATTATATGATATATATATATATATATATATTATATATATATTATATTAGATATATATATATATATATATATCATATTATATAATTGACTACTCTTCGACAAATAATCTCCAAAAAAGTGCCAAAATTAAAGTATCGATCGCTTTGCTAGTATAGGTTTCCAACGCCCTTTCCCCACTCTCTCTCTCTCTCTCTCTCTCTCTCTCTCTCTCTCCTCCTCCACTACATTATACAACCACCATTGTTCTCACCATCTACGGGTGTCATTATCATCACCGCTCCTCGTCACCATCACGAGCTAAAGGAGAGAGAAAAAGAGAGAGACGCAAATTAACCTGTTTTCTGAAGTTTCACGTCTCATTATCATAATCGCGGCAGTATAATCATACGCAGCGTAAACATGGACAGGAGAGAGAGAGAGAGAGAGAGAGAGAGAGAGAGAGAGAGAGAGAGAGAGAGAGAGAGTTAATTTTATGTTCGCTGCCAGCCCTGTGAGAGCTGATAATGAGGTCAATGGTCTGATAAAAAAAAATATTCTAATAATAATCATTTGTGCTTGCTATCTTTATACATATGAGTGGAAAGAAGGACAGAGGGGAGCTACTGAAATAATTACGAGAGAGAGAGAGAGAGAGAGAGAGAGAGAGAGAGACTGTACCTTTTCCTAATAATAAGACTATTTTTAATGCTTTTCTGTAAAAAAAAAAAATCTATTGAAATGGCTTTTTTCAATAGTTTTTTATGTCTGTTCGTCCGCACTTTTTTTCTTCCCGCCCTCAGATCTTAAAAACCACTGAGGCTAGAGGGCTGCATATTGGTACGTTGATCATCCACCCTCCAGTCATCAGGCATAACAAATTGCAGCCCTCTAGCCTATTAATTGTATTGATTTATTTGTATTGCACATGGCATTCATCCTGATTAATTTGCATTGCACATGACATTTATCCTGATTAATTTGCTTTGCAAATGACATTTATCCTGATTATCTGTACTGAACATGATGTTATCCCAGTTCGATTAATTGTTCAATATGTTTATCCTGATTCAATTGCATTGCACATGACACTTACCCTGATTAATTTGCATTGCAGCTCAACCCCACCAGACCCAAGGCCTTCGACTACGCTGCCGACGCCGAAAGAGTAGTAGGGGAGTTACACCACAATTTCAGCTGTGACGGTCGTGAATATGGGTATTATGCCGACCAGGGCCAACAGTGCCAAGTCTTCCACATCTGCATGCCAGTCAAGACGGTGACTGGGAGGATCCTCGATACTTTCCAGTTCAGGTAATGGAGAGGACGTCAGGCATAGCTGCCGGTTTAGCGTGGAGATAGCTTGGTAGTGGAATTCTATCTGTATTTTGAATCTATGATGGTAATGATTTTTCCACCTAGACTTATGTTTTGTTTACATTTTTTTTTAGTTTTTTCTGTGCAGTTAAAGTGCCTAATTTCTTTTTATTTAAGGAAAATGTATGTATAATGAGGTCTTCTAATATTTTGGTTTGTCCGAAAGTCATTTGAATCATTCTTTTAATAGTATCTTTCCAAAATAAACCCTTACTGTGACTGTGTCTTCCTGTACAGGAAATTTTCTCCTATGTTGTTGAGTATGAAGAAATTTAAAAGATAATTTTGCAATGGAAAGATTCTGTTTGATAGATTCTCTAAAGTACTTGTGTCAATGTTAATGCATTTTCTTCTCTCTTTCCAGCTTCTTTTGTCCGAATCAGACCCGTTTCAGCCAGGACTCTCGCACCTGCATCAACGAGGCCCAGGCTTACCCATGTCACAAAGCCCACACGCTGTACGACCTCAACAAAGCCATTGGTCACAGGCCTAACAAGAAAAAGCGCCCTGTTAATCTGAAGGACCGCTCACAAGGGAACTTCAAGACTAACGTACAAGTAACGCAGAGCGCATCTCTGACAAATGCCGCCAGCGGTGCCACCGAAACCCCATTCCTCAAAGAATCCTTCGATGATTCTTCCTTTGTGCTGGAGAGTTTTGATGATTCTACTGTAGGATTATCTGTGCAAGAAGGTTTGACGCCGGTCCACGCGGATTCCATTCTCGCTATTGGTGCCCCAGCCGTAGCTGTTCCTCCATCTGCTGACAATGCAGGAACGACGACAACCTTTGCTGGTCGCTTTCAGCCATCTTCAACAGCAGCCCCACCGGTTGGGGACTTCGTATCGAATGATCTTTCTGAGCATTCGGAGAGACCTGAATTTGTTATTCCCCCTGGATCGCAGATCATATCAACACAATCTATACAGCACCAGAATGCCCTCTCACAGCCCGCAAGGAGTGATGGCTCTGTAAATCCTGCCCGTGGAAATACCAGGACATCCAGAATTAACGTTTCAGCACATGGTTCTTCAGGGTTTTCAAATGCTGGATCCTCCACCCAAGCACCAACACTCACTAGTTCTTCATTCCCTAGCACAGTAAGTTCCACCGGCACACCACCTTTAGTTCATTCCATTGTGTCGACCACCCCTCACACAAGTTTTACAACAAATGAAGAATTTGCCCATTCAGGAGTCACTTCTGCAAATCAAGGTTTGTCGGTGAACAGTGGACTGAATTCCATAGCAGTTACCAACAGGGGAAACAGCTTCACTTCTACAGAATCATCTGTGTCATTCAAACCCATTCCACAAAGAAATAGAGAGCCTGTAAATACAGTAGGAGTCGGTGGAAATTCAGTTGGAAGCTCTTCACAACAGGATGCAAATAGATTTTCAAATAGTCATGCCTCTTCACAACAGGATACAAGTAGATTTTCAAATAGCCATACCCTTGAGGCGGCGTCACATGCAAACACCGGAACAAGTACGGGAACCTCTGCATCCTCAGCTGGTAGGGGTCAGATTTCAACGTTTGCATCCCGTGCTAGAGCTCATTCCACCCAGAGTTTTTCACATCAGGCATCACAGTCCGGTGATCAGAGGTCCCAGTCATTTTCTTTCTCACAGAATATTGGAAATGATGGAGGAATAACCTCTCAGCCAATCATTACCACACACCAGTCAGTTAGCCAAGCACCTCAGCCCATTACTACAACACAAATACCTGTGCCATCACTTAGTCAGCAGTTTACTCCCCCACCTATTACTCATGCTGCTCCAGGCACATCGAGACCCCTTCAGATACCTGGATTTTCATCGGGGATTAGTCGTAATCGTGTCGCAGTACAAAACCAACCGGATGATGATTTTGCTAATCAGCAGCTGTCTACTTTAAGCTCATTTCCAACAACTACTGAATATTTTGAAGAGGGTGACAGATTTCCCACAACTGTAGTAACAGAAATTCCTTTTGAATCATCAAGGGCTAGTTTTGAAAGTAATAACATACAACCTCCTAGTCTGCAGAATGTTGGAAGCTTACCCAATAGGGGGATCAGCTCGTAAAGTTACTGTACAGAGGAGACCAATTCAAGAGCCATCTAATGACCAGGTCTCAAGCAGAATTAGTAGTGTCCATAGCACAGCTTCTGTAAACACTGGAAATGTTAATAGTTTCAATTCGTTTTCAAATAATAATAGAGCTACCACCAGATTTGACCAAAGTACGGATGGACTTCACACGGGAGTATTGCCAGTATCATCTGGAATAAGTAACAGTCTGGGATCTGTGACACCGTCCCCCTTAGGTCATTCCATTTCCGTTCAGACCCCCACAATCCCGAGTTTATCTGTATCAACAAGTGAGCAAAACACTCCTTTGAGCGTAAATAGCGAACATTTTGGAATACATTCACAAAATGAATTGAAGGGAACACAAAATGAGTCCCATGGAGGCCATTCTCAGACAATATCAGTTCAGAATTCTTCGTTCAGAGGATCTACAACTTCTAGAATATCATCTCAGAGAAACAGAGGCAATCAGATATCATCATCAAGAGGATTAAGAACTCAGATAACTACAACAGGGACTGAAAGGTCCTCGGAAGCAGTGGTACAGACATCTAGCACTGCAAATGTTGACAGAGGGTCTGTTAGAGGAATACCATCTCAATCTGTTGAATTTACAGAAGAAAAGACAGCTTTGAATGCTGTAACAAGTAACAGAGGATCACCTAGAGGGATATCACAACCCATTTTTGAGGATAGAACACCAAGGCCTGTAACCAGCAACAGGGGATCAAGGAAATTCCAGCCCAGTACATATCTTCTGCAATCTGCAGGTTTTCATAATCCTCAGTGGCAGCCTATACAGAATCAAAACACTCTTGCTAGAAACAGTGTATCTAGAAGTCGGTCAAGATCTCAAAATGGAAATACAAGTAATGGTATCCAGACATCCTCAGTAAACCAGAATGATGATGGAAATGATTCATCAGGTACAGCTGTCCAAGAGGATAGTGTGAGCACTTCATTTGATAATACCAGAGTTTCAACATCAGAAATTTCCCACAGGACAGTAAGTGGTGTTGAACTACCTAAGCAAAACAGCATTGTCTCACATGATATTAGTAAACAGTCAGCATCCGTTACAGCCACCACTTTCAAACCTGTAACGCAAGCTTTAGTTCAGTCTACTAGCAGAGGAAGGGCATTTGGTTCACAGGGTTCGTCAAATAATTTACTGTCTTCACAGCAAAACAGGTCAGGACAGACACAAAGTAGTTATGGTGCACCATCTACTTTTACAACTGAATCTTCTGTGACATCCCAGTACAGTAATTCAGAAACAGTAACCAGGTCACAATCTGTGACCTCACGCCCAACAACTCCAGCAAGCAGGCAGCTAACCACTACATCTTTTGCAACAAGTGCTATACCTAGAAGGCAACCCATTACTAGCAATGCTAATCTTTTGAGGCAAACAGGTTCTGCTCAAGGTTTTTCAAGATCTGATGCAGGAACCAGTTCAGAAACTTTGCATGAAACTACTCAGAACACAGAATCCAGGAAGGTAATAAAAAAGAAAATAATTGTTAATGGTCGTCCTGGGTCACGCAAAAGTCATGAACCTACTGAATCAACAACAAAAGCAGAAATTCAGAAGGAGACAAATGAAGAGGAAGAAAAGAAGAGGCAGCGAGCTCTAGATGCCCTAGAAAGATTTAGCCCAGGATTTGCCAATGCTAATTTACTTGCATTCCGTGTTATTCCAAATGGAGCAAAAAAGAACAGTGTTCAACAGGTTTCAACAACTGAAGCAACCGTTCAGCAGACTTCTAAACCACAAAATTCATTCAACAATCAAAGGAGAGGAGGCTCTCGAGCCCGTATTACCACAACTCCCACCCCAGTTACAACAACACAGTCATCACAGTTCATATCTAGAACGAGCTCCCGCAGGGTTTCTAGGCCAGTAACCCAAACGTCTTTATCAACAACAGCTGAGCCAATTGCTACAACCATATCACCTCTTCATGGTTTAAGAAGTAATGATAGAAGGGTAGTTAATGAACAAGTAGAAGTGTCAGAAAATAGTGCATTATCACAATCTTCAGGTAGCGCTTCTATTTCTTCTCAGTCTGTGGCATCAAGTAGTCGTCATAGAGGAAACACAAAATTTACCAGTTCAGTGAATAACAGCAGGAGAAGAATAGTCAAGAAAATTACTCCTGTGTCAGAAAACTCGGCCAGCTCAAAGAACCTAGATTCTTCAGTTCCTTCTTCTGACTCTTCTAAAGTTTCATCTTCTGTTCAAGCTGCTTCAACATCACTAGCAAAACAGGCTAGTCAGTCATCGAGGCATTCAAGCCAGCCTTTGGAA
Source organism: Macrobrachium nipponense (assembly GCF_015104395.2). Taxonomy (NCBI): domain Eukaryota; kingdom Metazoa; phylum Arthropoda; class Malacostraca; order Decapoda; family Palaemonidae; genus Macrobrachium; species Macrobrachium nipponense. Next base: position 9,174,212 of record NC_061105.1, on the reverse strand, counting down.
AAGCCGTCCGGTCAGCTAAGAGTCGTGGGAACGAGCATTGAATCCAGTGTTTCATCAAACCTAGGGAGTGAAAAGAGTATAAGTCAAGCTTCCTCTTCTCTCTCATCATCATCCTCATCTTCATCTTCATCTTCATCTAGATCCAGGGTTAATTCTCGGTCGCGTTCTTCGTCTTCATTTCCTTCGCGGAATACAGGCAACCTCATCGTCAAACAGGGAGCAGGCCACGAGCCCCTTACGGATCTGGAACTGGAGGCTTTATCAGCCCTTGCGCAGGTCAACTCGGCCTTCAGCAACGCAGCCAAATCTCAGTCGCAGCCTTCCAGCTCCTCCAGGGGGACCAGGAGACGAGACTCGACCCCGTCTCGATCCAGATCCAGATCTCTCTAGCGGCCATAGGCAATAGTTTTGTAATTATGAATGAAATTCTTGTCTTCTTCTCTTATCCCCTGTTTTGTAAGTACGTATAGAGAAGAAAGACGATTGTATATTACAGATGTTCCTCTTTGTTGGCAACTAATCAGCCGTGTTGAAATACTGTGCCAGTTGGTGAACTTCCGTTGCACTAGAAAGATTTTATACCCTAGCTAGCAGTACTTTGCTGATTCTATCTTCATCCTTATTGTGAGTTCTTTTTATTTCCACTCTTTTTTGTAAGATATTGTCTTTTAATAAATGATATTACAGATTAGTTGTGTTGATGTTCCCAAGGTCTTTTGAGTCAATGAAACGAGGTATGTAGAGTATACTGAATTCAAATTATACTTGAGCGAATACCTAGGAGACGCCTCTCGATTCCAGGAAAGTGGGTTGCTCGTTTTTGGCGACATTTTTATATAATAATTCTTGTCGTAACGATGACACTAGTCATAAGTTTGCATTCCAAGGGTCGCTGCACCCAAGAAAAATGTCGCCCATTTATACGTCAGTCGAAATGGAAGGGAACAGACAATTGATTCCTTGACTATCTTGAAATTTGGCCAGTTCTCGAAAGTCATGGAACCATTTGTCCTCGAATTTGCTGATGTATGCTGGGCAGCCATTAAGTTTAATGCCAGGTTTTCCAAGGACTTCATCGCAACGTAGTTATCGGGTTTATGTGTAGTATGAGGTAATGTCTCTCTTACTGTTTGTGTGTAAGACGTTATTTAGTTTGATCTTCACTTGTCTTTCAGTTTAAGCGTTCACGTTTATTTGCTGTTGGCTGCGTAGGGGGTTAGTGCCGTCAGTGAAGCCGTCAGTACACTTCACGCGGTGCACTGTAGGCATTACTTAAAGGTTCTTCGAAGCGTCTCTTCGGGCCCTAGCTGCAACCCCTTTCATTCCTTTTACTTTGCTTCCATCATATTCTCTTTCTTCCATCTTGCTTCACACCGCTCCTAACAGTTGTTTCGTAGTGCAACTGCTTAGAGGTTTTCCTCCTTTTACATCTTTCTAACATTTTACTCTCAATTTCGTGCTCAAAGTCTTTGGCACCCTCCTACGGGGTACCAGAGAATTTGAGCACGAAAGATCTGGTACAGTTATTCTCTCTCTCTCTCTCTCTCTCTCTCTCTCTCTCTCTCTCTCTCTACAGAAAATGTGTAGAATGTGCAAAGGACTCACAGACATCTTGTAAAAGTCTGTCCACATATACAGTTAAAGGTCTGGATATTCATTACAGTATCAGCTAATGAATCAGGAACTCTGGTCAAAGCCATTGCGATGTTTGCCCAAAGTCAATCAGTGTCACTTAACAAGTCAATATATACACACCCCACACACACGCACAACACACACACACACAGACACACACACACACACACACACATATATATATAATATTTACATGTCAAGCAAAAATTTAATTTTATACGTGTAACTTAAATGTATTTGTGCTGTAGCAATGCGTCATGACAACACCGACGAAACGTGCGTCACAATCTATTCATGATGTCTATAACCGCATGCAACGCGCCCGGTACGTAACCCCCCCCAAACCCCTCCCCTCCCTCCCGCCCCTCCACCGCCCCCCCCCCCCCACGCCGCCTTTCCCGCATAAAACATTAAAGGAAGTCATTGGAAATTCACGAGAAGCATTACTCACCCTTCCCGACCGAAATCTTAGAATGCCAAAAGAGGGGGGTCTGGGTGCTTGGTTTTGGAGGGGAGGGGGGGGGGGGGAGGGGGGGGGGGGGTGTTAGGGGGTCTGCTGCTTTCCCCCCATATGCGGGCCGGGCGTCATACTATAAGCCTCCCCCCAAAATAATATTCGGTTTATGGGGCTCATCCTTATGCAACGGGCCAATACAGAGAGAGAAATATAGCCAATACTCTATTTATTTGCCGTCATCAATTTCCCGAATATTAGGTGTCAAGGAAGGATGGCAAAGCAGCCTCGGACCGGTTGCTGGTATTTTATTTTACGGTTCACTCCCTCTCTCTCTCTATCTCTCTCTCTCTCTCTTCTCTCTCTCTCTCTCTGTATGTATGTATATACATATATATATATATATATATATATATATATATATATATATATATATACATATACATATATATGTATATGTATGTATATATGTATATATATATATATATATATATATATATATATATATATATATATATATATAAATCACCAAACCTGACTGGAAAATCTTGAAGCAATAAAAATCCACACTTATGTAAAATGTGTATGAAAAATACATAAAAGACGGGAGCTTTCGTCTACTTGATCAGTAGACCTCATTAGCCGTACTGATTTTTCATTTTAAAAAATACAAAAAGTTCCGAAGGACAGGCGAACTCTGGAACCGTCTCCAAGGGAGATAACAACAACAACAAACTATCTCAGTCATGTTATTCCCTCGTTCAAATATCTGGCCAAAAGACGAGCCGATCGACGTGGTTGAACTACCTCCTCTGTGTGTTTGGATGTTAACTCGTCCAAAACTTCTGCATCGGCACCTGCAATGGGGGTTCTTCCTTCCAATGCCTGGGCAGGAGAAAGAGAGACAACCTGGGCAGTAGGCGTGGTGCAAACAACGTCTGTACTAATATTTACAGTTTTGAGAACCAAATGATTTAAAAATGTATCCTCTTGGGTAAATGATTTGTTAAAATCAAGCACGTTTAAAAGATTAATAAGAGCCCCTCCAACTACTCTGCGTCTATTTAGGTTATTATCTTTGTAAATTACTCTCGCTCCTTCCCAGGCAATTGCATATAAATTAATTCGTCTGTTAAAACAGGATACGTCTCGAGTATAAAAGGCCAATTAAAACACCGTATATTTATTATATATCTATATATATATATATATATATATTATATATATAGTATATATATATATATATAATATATATATATATATATATATATATATGTGTGTGTGTGTGTGTGTGTGTGTGTGTGTGTGTGTGTGTGTGTGTGTGTATAATCACCCATAAAGTCATTATATACAACGCTTTCAAACGATGACGAAAAAAGAAGAAGCGTACAACTTTAAAATTTACCGTTTATTTGGAATCGTTTCTTTCCCCCTCCTCTTTCTTCTAAGAGAGTAAAACGATATAAAAAAAGAAAAAAGAAATTATTAGACTCCGCACTTTGCATAATTTTTCGACTTTGTATGGGTCCAGGGGACGCTTATTGAACATTAGCGACTATTTATTTCACTTAATGCCCGGATATTAGACAATAGCAAAATGTTGTGTATATTTATTTTTATTTTATTTTATTTTTCACTCAAGATGATGTCTTCAACTCGTGCCATTATTTTCCCCCAATCAGGGATGTGATTGGGACTTGGTTGAGATTGGAGATTGGTTGAGATTAGGACGGTTATTAGTTACTGATTGTTAGAATCGAATTTGTAGGGGAAAGTGTCTCTGGCTTTATATATATATATATATATATATATATATATATATATATATATATATATATATATATATATATATATATCCTCAGCTTTTATCTGTACCTTGTACTCTCCCTAATCAATTCTCACGCTCTTATAGCGGCCTCTCTCTCTCTCTCTCTCTCTCTCTCTCTCTCTCTCTCTCTCTCTCTCTCTCTCATTTCATTCCTTCATTCCATTCCTGATTCACCTCCGTCCGCCACAGCTCATTTCCCCTCCTGCAGGATATCCGTACATCGTCCCTCTGTTCTGTCTTATCAAGACGTCCTCTCTCTCTCTCTCTCTCTCTCTCTCTCTCTCTCTCTTTTACCCCCTTTATATGTGACAGAAACGATGTTGTTATAAGCTTCTGCAGGTAATAAGACCGGCTGTTCTTTTCATAACAGGATTTTTCTACAGAGGCGTTTCTCACCTGGGGTAAGAAAAAAAAAATCTAGGCTTTTTGCAGTTGACTAACGCCAGAGCTTAATTGGTTTTCACTAACATCTCTCTCTCTCTCTCTCTCTCTCTCTCTCTCTCTCTCTCTCTCTCACTCTAAGCAGTGATCTTGCTGTTTCAGACGCTCTTTCTCTCTCTCTCTCTCTCTCTCGTAGTTAGCCATCTTGCTTGGTGAGACGTACCCGCGTGAAGTCACAATAATCAACAGATATCACAAGTTTAACATACGACTAGAATTGAGAAATATCTAGAAGTGTCGTGAACTATCGGTGATAAGATTAGTGTGAAAATAGTAGGATAAAACGTCTTCTCAAGTTAGTTTATCAAGTGTAAAACTATAAATCAGAACAAGATGGCAGTAAGTTTCCAACTGCGGGAAAAGGTGGCGTAATTTGGCGTGTCTAGCAGATTCGCAATATGATGAGGTAGCAGGAAGGGAACTGGCATTTCTCATCTATGAAAATCAGCAACAGTCCTAACCAAAAAGATACAAAAGCATTCATAGATATATTAGGAAGGATATAATCCTTCAAACTGGAACAAATCTAATGAAAACATCTTGAAAATAATTGAAGAAGTTCCAAATAAAATCCAAGTGGTCAGAGACTCATAAAGAAAATATACATAACCAACATATTCCGACAAAGAAAATGAATAAGGTGAATCTTGTGAATATCCTAATTGATGCATTAGGAAAAAGAATGCCAAAGCATGCAAACTGTGTAAGGTTTGGTATAGCATAGTCAATCCACAAAACCTAATCGAAAATGTGCTGCATGCAACATTCCGACCCATCCACAGTGTGCTGAGGTAATACAAGATTTGAGAAAAGATACAAGAATTTTTTGTTCAACATGTCTATCATGGATAGACAATGTTATTAAATCAAGATTGAATGTACAAATATTTGAGGATGAAGAAGAAGAGGAAGAGGAAGAAGAGAAGAAAAAGAAGAAGAGGAAAACGGAACAAGAGAAGTAAACAAAAATGAAATGACAGAAAAAAATAAGGAAAACAAAGAACAAGATAAAAGTATGGACGCAGAGATACTCATTGATACTACATATGAGGCAATAAAGCAGCATACCTACGAAGAAATAAATTACGATATGACAACAGAAAAGCAAATCCCGAAGAGGCTCTACCCAGATCTATACAATGACGGGAAAGAGGAAAAAATAGACAAGAAAGACAAAATCTGCAACCTTTTGAAAAGAGGGAATTGCAGATTTGGAGAAAGATGTTACTACAAACATCCTAAGATATGTCAAAACTATGAAATATATGGTAAATGTGCATACTTAGATGGATATGGGGATGATTGCAGAGATCTGCATCCAAAAATATGTAAAAACCTAAAAGAAGGAAAAGGATGTAAGTTCGACAAAAAATGCAAATATATGCACCCTGTAGCCATGAATCATAATCAAATAAATAAACCAACCAAGTAATAAAATCCAAAATAAGAAAGAAAACAAATAAAGAGAGAAATCAAGAATATCAGGTAAAAGAGAAAAGCAAACCCCACCAATGAGATATGCAGAGGTGTCAGCAAAAAATTTCAAAGCATCAGCTCCGAAATTCTACTCAAGAGATAATAACTGTATTTATTATGCAAGAGGATATTGCAGAAACGGAGAAAATTGCAGATTCAGACACAAAATTAATAATTATGATGAAGGAAGATCAAATCTTATGGAAAAGTTGGATTTTTTAATGTCAGAATTTCTGGAAATGAAAAAAAGAACAACATACCAGAACAGGAAAGAGACATGGGAAAATCCTTATTACTACCGTATTAAATGAAGGAGAAAACACGCAAACCATCATAGTGATGATGCGCAGGGTTTTAGTTACGAGTAACTCAAAAAGAAAAATAGAGTACTTAGAAGAACTAACCCAAAATGAAAAGAAAATAGATATAATGAATATAAGTGAAACCTGGTATTCCCAAGAGACTGGAATGATGATCAAATAAAAGGGTTCCAAACTTATAGATCAGATAGAAAAAATAGGAATCAAGGGGGAACCGCAATATATGGGAAAGACAAAAAACAAGGAAAAATATATGAGAAATATAGTAACTCAGAATGTGAACTAATAGCGGTAGAATTTGAATCTGAAAAATTGATGAACATAGTAATATATAGACCTCCTAATACTAAAGAGTTTGACTTAATAATTGAAAATTGGATGATATATGTAGAAATCACAAGGACTGGACTATTCTCCTATCTGGTGACTTCAACTTTCCTTTCGTAGAATGGAAAGAACGAATAGGAGATTGTGGTTGTACTTATACATATAAAAAAGAGAGTAATAGTAGTGCAGAAGATAAGAGGCAATTTGAAAAGCTATTAGATATGCTACTAGAATACAACATTCAACAAATAAATCACCTGCCAACAAGAAAGGAAAATACTTTAGACCTAGTATTTGTGAACGAGATGAATTATGTTAAAGAAATAATAGTTTATAATGCGAGTATTTCAGACCATAATGTCATAGAATTAACAGTTCATTCCAAAGCAAGTGAAAATAGAGATAAGCAATGAATGAAAAAGTGGGAAGGATATGGAAAATACAACTTCTACAGTAAAAATATAAAATGGTCAGAAATTAATGAAGATTAAACAAAGATTGGGATAACATTTTCGTAAGTGATGACATAAGGGTAAAATACGGAGATATTATATAAAATATTGGAGATAATAGTGGAAAAATATATACCGAAGAAGAAAAGTAAACATCATTCATGCATACCAAGAGACAGAAGGATCTTGTTCCAGAAATCAGAAAATGGAAAAAAGGTCTTGCAAAAGAAAAAAATGCATGGAAAAGTTATAGAACTAAAAAGTAAGATAGAAAATGCAGAACAAAGATTATACAATCAAAAGAAAATGAAAAACGGGACTTGGAAGAAAAAAGAAAAAACCCTATAAATATCAAGCAAAACCCCAAACTATTATACTCATATGCGAAGAAGATGAATAAAAGAAGAATAGAAATAGGCCCTATGAGAATTGAAGGGAGATTAACGAATGAAAAAAAAGGAATTTGCAACATACTGGCAGAACGATATAAGAAGAGAATTCACTAGAATAGATAATGAAGATAATGATATAGAACGTAAGGGATGAAAATAGTGAATATTTAGCTGACATAGATATTAATGAAGCTGATATTGTGCAGGCTATTAATGAAATTAAAAATGGAGCTGCTGCAGGGCCAGATGGAATTCCTGCTATTTTGTTAAAGAAAGTAGTTCATTCTATCGCAAAGCCACTTGCAATATTAATTAAGACAAAGTGTAGATACAGGCAAGATTATGATGAGCACAAATTAGCATATATTACCCCTCACTTTCAAAAGTGGATCAAGACTAGAGGCAAGTAATTATAGGCCTGTGAGTCTAACATCACATATTATGAAAGTGTATGAAAAGGGTAATGAAGAAAAATATTATGAAACATTTAATAAAAATAATTTTGTTTAATAAAGGACAACATGGTTTTCGTACCCGGACCCGGAAAAAGTACACAAACCCAACTGTTAGTCCACCGTGAAAACATATTCAAAAATATGAAAAGCGGAAATGAAACAGATGTGGTTTATTTAGACTTTGCAAAAGCTTTTGATAAAGTAGACCATAATATATTAGCGAAGAAAATTAGAAAACACAATATCGTGGATAAAGTAGGAAGATGGTTAAAAGAATTTTTTACACAACAGAAAAAACAGATAGTTATTGCAAAACGACGAGAAATCGGATGAAGCCAAGGTAATATCCGGTGTGCCGCAGTACGGTGTTGTTAGCTGCAATACTGTTTGTTATTATGATTGAAGACATAGACCA
>NC_061105.1:9151017-9163517 GCF_015104395.2 Macrobrachium nipponense | reverse complement strand
AACAATTGAAATGAAAATCGAATTTAAAAATACAAACCAAAAAGAAAACTGTGCCGTTAGATTCACCCGGAGTGAGACTGGGTTTCATATCCTCGAGTTTTCACTTCAAATTCTATATTTCATTCATTTTATCATATTCCTCCACCTTTCGCAACCTGCAATATGTTCTGTCTTTTTTATCCTTTATTTTTGTATCAGTGACATCAATCTGATGTCTAGTCTTATGTTGGTTCGAAATAAAAAAGTCATTATGTATACAATAGTTTTTTTGAAGCGACTTGGTGAGGCATACATACATGCATTACATATTTAGATACACTCACATCATTATATAACTTTATTTCAAGCAAAAATAAGACTAGATGTCAGATTAATGTCATTGATATATAAAAAGATAAAGGATAAAAGACAGTCATATATCGCAGGCCATGAAAGGTGAAGGATCATAAAAAAAGAAGAAATGAAATATAGAATTGGAAGCTCCAGAGAGAGAGAGAGAGAGAGAGAGAGAGAGAGAGAGAGAGAGAGAGAGAGAGAGAGAGAGATTTATTGCGAGCAAGAAAAACTGTTCCTAAACGAGGTACCCGTCAAAAGGAATCACTAAAACGACGAAAGTTTTTGGCGAAGGGCATCGAGGAAGATCCGCGAAGGTATGGCCGAGTCGATTCCAAAACTCCAGCTGCAGGAAGCAGAGGACGAGACACTAAATCAGGGAATACAGTTGTAAACGATGATTGAAGACGGAGAACGAGAGAGAGAATTCCTTGATAAAATGGAAGATGGACGAGAAGCCAGCATCCGACAGGAGAGGGGAAAAGGAGGCGGGGACCGAGATCTTGTAGCAGTCAGGGAAATAAATCAAAGAGGAATAACCGAGTTTGATAGAGGGGTCTCTTGCGAGAGCATGAGGGCGGATGTGTGAAAGCAAACTTTCTATTCCTCACTTTCTTTTGGAGGGCCAGGAATTCATTTTTAGGGCCGTACGTTTAGATGACTGCGAATTCTTTTCTAGCCTGAGTAGTGAATGGTGAACGTGGTGCTTGATTTGCAGTCGTCACTGGCCATCAGGTGTGGGGGTAGCAACCTCATTCCCAAGGATATGTTGTAAACCGGATTGTCCAAGGATCTCATCTCTCTTGGCCCGTCTCGTCGAAGCGAAAGAAGGTCAAAGTGAAAGCTTGCTGGGTGATTTAAATGCAAGAGTAACTGATAGAAAAAGTGATGGCACAGTGGGCAAATGTGGAGTTCCCGGGGCAAATGAAAAATTGCAAATAGTCTTACGGAATTGTCCGTGGAAAAAGGCTTGATCGTTGGCAGTTCAAAGCTTCTGGAAAAAAGCATTTATAAATATACTTCTGAAAGAGAAAAGAGCAGCAAAAATACTTGGTTAGAATTCAGTGGTTCCCAAGCTGGGGTGAGCCGAACCACAGAAATTCCCCAGGGGATTTGCGACACAATGAAAACGTTAATATTTTTTCAACCCTGGAAAAAAAGGTGGCGGTTTTCACCAGTTTTACTTTTTATTGAATGTAAAGCAATAAAAAAGATATTGAAAGTATTTTATGTATTTACTTATACTTTGTGCTGGAATATGTAAGTACTAAATATACTAAGTTGTACTGGGGTATCCCGTTATGGTAATGATAACCTTTGATAGGTTGGGGTCCTAGGTTACGACTCATCTTATATGGGGCTCCTTGGTATGGTCAAGTTTTGGAACCACTGAGTTAGGGTATGGCCAAGTTTGGGAACCACTGAGTTAGGGTATGGTCAAGTTTTGGAACCACTGAGTTAGGGTATGGTTAAGTTGGGAACCACTGAGTTAGGGTATGGCCAAATTTGGGAACCACTGAGTTAGGGTATGGTTAAGTTTGGGAACCACTGAGTTAGGGTATGGCCAAGTTTGGGAACCACTGAGTTAGGGTATGGTCAAGTTTGGGAAACACTGAGTTAGATCATGTATTAAGATCAGAGTAGACGCAAGCAGTCAACTGATGGACACAGCGGCGAAAGATGAGTGGCTGGATGTATGTGTGATCATTATCCGGTTGAAGCCAAAGTTAAGGTAGATGGCAATTTAAGATAGGGGAAAGAGGGGAAGGAATATGTAGCTCTAAACGTGATGAAAACAAGTGAGTTTGATAAGGAGAAAGTATAGTTTATACGGCGAATGAAGTAGGATGAACAATTAAAAGCTAAAGTTTGAGTGTAGGATTTATGGAATGAACGTAAGGGAACATGTTTTGCAGAAATAAATTTCTTACTCACGACCGGACTGAACCCTGGTCTTTTTAGTGAGAGTCCAAGGCGTTAGCCATCCGGACACAAAGATCATAAGAGGGGTTAGAACCTAAGTACTGGAAGACTGGGGTTGGGGTTCGATCATATGGTGAGTCAGAAAGTTATATAACAATATATATATATATATATATATATATATATTATATATATATATATATATATATATAGCGTGTGTGTGTATATACATTTACATGGCTGATAAAACTTTATGTGCCACTGGTTCGAAATAGTGGGGGTAAGCAAAAAGAAAATAAATTAAAAAATGGCTTTCATGTTCGCTTAGTGAAAAAAAAGCATAAGGAAATCCGTAGTCAAAAACAAAATGGGTACAAAACTGATAGATTCGGGTTCAAAAGACAGAAATGGAAAATGGAAAGCATCGGTGTAAATGGAGTCAAAGGAAGCTCGGGAAAATATATGACGCTTTCATTGAAAAGGGGATAGCTGGTGTCTATTTATGTAAGAGAGAGAGAGAGAGATATTAAGGTCACTCAAGATAAGTCATGGAAAAATTGAGGATGTTTTTATTGAAAATGGGATGACTGTTATATTTATATAAAGGAGAGAGAGAGAGAGATGTTATATTTATATAATATATATATATATATATATATATATATATATATATATATATATATATATATATATATATATATATATATATATATAGATAGAGAGAGAGAGAGAGAGAGAGAGAGAGAGAGAGAGAGAGAGAGAGGTCACTCAAGATAAGTCATGGAAAAATTGGGGATGTTTTAATTGAAAATGGGATGACTTATATTTATTTAGAGGAGAAAGAGAGAGAGAGAGAGAGAGAGAGAGAGAGAGAGAGAGAGAGAGAGAGAGAGAGAAATAGGAACTCTGGGACAAAGAACGAGTTTAAATCAATTCATCAACTCTCTATGAACTGAATCTCTTGAAACGAGAGAATTGGACAGGCGTTTGAAGTGTTATGTATAATACGGCCATCTTGTGTTCTATATTTGTTAGACCTTTGTAAAGAAAAGTCAGTAATTCCAACACTTTTAGGTTACTTATCTCTTTCTGTTCCTGTTGCCTGGGGCAAAGTAATGATAGTTTTTTGTCCATTCTGTACAGGCCATTAAATTTCAACTAGTAGGTCTGTGGAAGCTGGGGACAGCGAGGTTCAAGAACAGAAGCGGGAATGGAGGTTGAATAAAACGATTTAAAAAGTGGGTGCGGTTAGGGACCAAAAGGAATCAGCAGAAACCCTTTAGTAATGAGCCTCAGTGGCGTGATCGGTTTGGTCTTCACATGCCAACTCGGTGGCCGCAAGTTCGATTATTGGGCATTCCACTGAGGAGTCAGAGATGTGTTATTCTGGTGATAGAAGTTCACTCTCGACGTGGTTCTGAAGTCACGTATATAGCCGTTAGTCCCGTTGCTGAATAACCAAACTGGTTCCATGCAACCTATAATAACACCAAACAAACAAACCTTTTAGTAATGCCTACAGTGCACCACGCGCGGTGCATTGATGCTACTACCCACTCTGCAGTGATAGCCTGAGGATGAACTACTGACCCCCAATTAGATACTTTTTCAGTTCAAAGCAAGTCTTCTGCCTCTTGGCATGGGAGTCTCTGGCTGACGAAGAAGCTAGAAGAGAAAATGTGAAAGGAACTTACAACGCAGCATCTGAGAAATTCAAAAGAAAATGTTAACTTCCAAATCGAGAAATAGATAGGCGAATGCGATCTGTTGTGAGAAAAGAGAGAGAGAGATGATGTGAATGTCCAGGAGGTTCAAGATGATAAGGGTTCGTGACAGAAAAATAAAGGGAGCACTTGAAAAATAGAAGCAAAATTCGCAGGAAAACTGAGATTTGTTGAAAAATGCAGAACAAGTCTGTCACCGGAAGATGGAGGATCGATGGAAGACCTGAAGAACTGGACTTTTAGATGTTAACGACATAGTTAAGATATATATAAATCATACTGGATGGGATCCCATCCATCGCAATAAGACAGAATGGGGGAAAGGATGGTATGAGGGCATCGGATGAATAAACGTCAACGCGTAAGAATTTTTGGCTGAGGGAATTTCTGGATAAACTATTGCATAAATGGGGGAGAATTGGCCGGATAAATGGGGAAGAATTTGCCAGATAAATGAGGTAGAATTGTCAAGATAAATGGGGGCTAACTGGCCGGATAAATGGGGGAGAATTAGCCTGATAAAGAGGGGAGAATTGTCCGGATAAATGGGGGATAACTGGCCGGATAAATGGGGGAAAATAGTCCGGATAAATGAGGTAGAATTAGATAAATGGGGAACAATTGTCCCGTTAAATGAAGCAAAATTGTTGCGATAAATGAGGTAGAAGTGTCTCGATAAATGGGGGAGAATTGTCCCGATAAATGAGATAGAATAGTCCCGATAAATGGGGGAGAATTGTCCCAATGAATGAGGTAGAATTGTCCCGATAAATGAGGTAGAATTGTCCCGATAAAAGGGGGAGAATTTTCCCGATAAATGGGGAGAATTGGCCAGATAAATGGGGGCGAGAAATGTCCTGATGAACGAGAGAGAATAATTGTTCAATTCAACAATGGCCAGTTCACCCGGGACGGAGAAGAGTAATGAAGAGACAATCAATCAAAATACCTAGTTGCTGCTAGTGGTGATGGAGAAAGAAACATTCTATGAAAGCACAGAGAGAGAGAAAGAGAGGGAGAGAGAGGGGAGAGAGAATGAATAATAGACGCCGTGATACACAAGAAGGGGGAAGAGGGAATCTACAAAAGTCAGAGGAAACAAATAGCGAAGCAATAACTGAGAGTGAATTGGGTAGGGAAAAGAGATAGTAGCGTTAGATTATATGCAAGACCTAGAGAGCCCTATAGGATATCCACCAGAACGGTGTATATATATACTATTCCCACCGAGTCGTACAGTATCCCGAACACTGACAAAACGCGAAAAGCTTGACTACCGTAGAGAGCATACTTACACTCGGCACTGTAAACATAGTCTTTGATGAGGGACGTTCCCTCATGACTCTGTACGATAAAGGGGCGAGATGGTTTCCATGCCTTCAAATCGTTACATCAGGATGTTCCGAAATTTAATCATCTGAAGGAAGTCGTAAGGCTGCCCCCCCCCCCCCCTCTCTCTCTCTCTCTCTCTCTCTCTCTCTCTCTCTCCCTCCAGCTTTATAGTTTGGCAGCAACGGAGATAAAATCGAGGTTGAAGAGAGAGACTTGCGTATGATTTGCCAACAGTTCTTCGCGTTTAAAAACAAAATATGTATTCGTGATTCCCCGATGTCAGAAAATTGAAAAGGGGAGAAAAGAGGAAAACAGGAATCAAAGACAGGTCAAAAGAAAGACTGGAAAGAGAGAGAGAGAGAGAGAGAGAGAGAGAGAGAGAGAGAGAGAAAAGGTGTCTCTATTTGAAGAATATGATAGATAGGCAAGCAGGCATGTGGAATATGCATTTGCTAAGCTGATTTATTTTAATATATATATATATATATATATATATATATATATATATATCTGTATGATATATATATGTATATATATATATATATATATATATATATATATAATATTTATACATATATATGTGTTTGTAAGTATGTTTGTTTGTATGAAAATCAAATACATATTTGTGCAAACCCATATAGGAAATTGTATTGAACATAGTACAATGCGCCCACATAACTCCACAGCGCCAGTAAATCTTCGCTCGGAGAGCAGCCATGTTTACCCCCCCTCCCCCCCCCAACCCCCGGCGCCCTCACAGAACAATGTTCTAGGCGTATGTTTACATTCTCCGAACCAGCAGAACATCAGCCCCAATTATCGCGTGTTTTGTGTGAGTTTTGAAAAGGGATTTCCCAAAGTTACAAATATTCACCTCAACAAATTCGTCCTGGTTTCGAATCCAGCATCGTGAAGGATAGAGTTCTCTTATCGCAGGATTTTCTCTGGTCGGTCGTTAGTATCAACTGAACGTCTATTACGCAGCCTCAATTGAATACGTCTTTCCAGACTTAGTAGTTTGTGATGAAAATCGTCAAATGAGTTAAACTTTTCATTGTGACCTTTGTAAAATGGAGTTTTGTTAGCCGATTGCTTTAAGTTCCAACAGCTGTTGATTGTATACTGTCTTATAACTGTCAGCAAAACAAAACTGTGGTGATTCTCTCTCTCTCTCTCTCTCTCTCTCTCTCTCTCTCTCTCTCTTATACCCACCCACACACATATTGCCATACTATATATATATATATATATATATATATATATATATATATATATATATATATATATATATATATATATATATATATTGGTGGCTGTGTGGTTTAAGGGGACTGACTGCAATCCTTAGTTCCTGTTTCGTGGTTCGAGCCCCTTGGGTCGACGAACTTACTATCATCAACTAAAAAAAAAAAATTCGGTTAACATATATGAAAATACATTCAATTCCGAGGTAGAGCGAATTGGATATTAAAGGACATTAGGTAGTTTCATGTTTGTATATGAACCAGGTTGATACACACCATACACACACACACACACACACACACACACACACACATATATATATATATATATATATATATATATATATATATATGTGTGTGTGTGTGTGTGTGTGTGTGTGTATGTATACACATTATACATACTCATATCTCAATTTAATGAGAACTGGGATCAGCCACAGTGGAAAAATAACAATAATAATAAAAAATACTCAACTAATTAACTAATGGGTAAAAACTCCTTTTTCTCCCATGACAAAAAGAACCGATATACAACGGACAAAATCGGCGAATTAATGAGCG
The DNA here is from genome assembly GCF_015104395.2 of Macrobrachium nipponense. NCBI lineage: Eukaryota > Metazoa > Arthropoda > Malacostraca > Decapoda > Palaemonidae > Macrobrachium > Macrobrachium nipponense. The sequence continues at coordinate 9,156,400 of NC_061105.1, read as the reverse complement.
AGCTTCTAATTAGAAATGTGATAAAAAGGTAGTTTGTTTACCTTCAAATTACTTTAAGATTATATCGCGACTACGTTTCCACATCACCCCTCCCCAACCCCCCAGCAGACACGTCCACCACACCCGTCCCTTTTTTCAGTTCCTTTATGTGGAATTCTCTCTCTCTCTCTCTCTCTCTCTCTCTCTGTGTGGATGTGAATTACAGCCGAAAACTGTCTGTAAAAGATTCGTAAGAGGCTGAAGGTGTCTTTGGAAACTAAGGTTGGAATATGTGAAAGGGATTGCTCAACCAACCCTCCTTTATGGAAGTGAAGTTTGGATGTCGAATGCAAATGAAAGGTGGAATTTTCTAGCTGTCGAGACGAAGTGTCGGCCTTGCGTAGTTTACGCAGTTCAAGAATGATAATAAGGTGGGAAATGGAGAGATACGTTGAAGCGAAAAAGAGATGTGCAGTTCTTTGTTTGGGGTATGTGACAAAAACCATAATATCTTGCAAGCAAGCGTGAAAATGAGTAATTGATGGGTATCAGTATTATAGTGTGTGAGTTTTTTTTTTTTATCCCGGTTCAAGTTAAGGAAAACTGCTCTAAGTTATATATATATATATATATATATATATATATATATATATATATATATATATATATATATATATATATAGATTCTTTCTTGACGACAAGAGCAGGAGGCCGGGCTTTCACTGTTCTCCGATGATGTCAAGACTTGAGCAGGAATCAATACTAGGTTGCTTATGCCCCATAAGCATTCTCAGTGTTCGTAGAAGGCAGGAAATTAATGTAAATTAATGGGTCAGAATATAATGCTAGGATTCTCTGTATACATTAGTATATGATCAGTAAATCAGGTATTATCATTCAAGTGGATGGCGCTGAATCAGAGCACTTTGTTAGTTTATCTCCTTTAGTACAGTAATCTCTCTCTCTCTCTCTCTCTCATTCAGTCTTCTATCCCGTAGATTTATTACAGTCCGTATTGTCCTCTGCTCTTTTGGACATGTATGTAGGGCTAATTTATTTCGCCAGTCTCTCTCTCTCTCTCTCTCTCTCTCTCTCTCTCTCTCTCTCTCTTACATGTTCGTACTCTGTAAATTTACTACCGTCAATATTGTCTCTCTTTTTATATGTGTACAGCCAGTAGATTTATTTCTCTCTCTCTCTCTCTCTCTCTCTCTCTCTCTCTCTCTCTCTCTCTCTCTCTCGAAAAGGAAGTGAATGAAACGCATAACGTGTTAATGACAATGCATAGTGTATGGCCGAAGTTATAATTAACTTAGCGACGTCAAAAGCTACGATAGTTACGGAAGTTAAATGAAGTTAGGATAAGTTGTGTCTGGCAATAAATCCGTATAGGGGACCATACACACACACACACACACACACACACACACACACACACATATATATATATAATATATATATATATATATATATATATATATATATATATATAAAATTCTCAGTCCGTCCAGAATTATATTCTCGAGATTTATTATATTCCGTCGTGAATGCGAACGAATAATGAAAACGGATTTGAAATAAAACAGTCCAGTAATAGTCGTCTCTCCTTAGGATTCACGGGGAGTAATATTCAGAGGGGGGAAAACTGTCAGCAGCCATAAATAAGTAGTAAATAGGTTATTGTCTTCATTTTCTTGTGGATTTCGCCTGTGCATTTCAATGAGGGCGGAATAATATCATTGGTGGGAGTCATATATTATACTACTCGCGGCTAATTTGTGGGGATGCCATCTTTCACCATCCTGCAAATAATTGCTTTGGCGAATGTCAGTGATTTCTGCAAGAATGCCAAGGTGTGTAACAGTCTCCCTCGAAAGTTCAGGCGAGAGAGATGCGATGCGTTGCTGTTCTAGAGAAAACAGTCCGCCTTGTATTTTAAATTCATTCCTGATATTCTTGTTTAGTTTATATGTATTTTTATATTATTAAATTTTGGACCTCCCACGTTCAAGCGAGAGATGCGATGCATTCCATTAATGTTATATATAATATATAATTAAATATATTATATATATTATATATATAATATATAATAATATATATAATATATATATACATATGTAAATATATATACATATATAGGTGTGTATGCATATACACACACACATACATACATATTTAGACCACTCACCATATCTCCCTTTGGAACTGAGCTTGCCTCATTTTGCCTCCAAAAGAGAGAGAGAGAGAGAGAGAGAGAGAGAGAGAGAGAGAGAGAGAGATCACTTTTAAATCTCTCTCTCACTCTCTCTCTCTCTCTCTCTCTCTCACACACACACACACACACACATGGGGAAATAAATACAAAACCCCGGAACTTAAGCAATGTTCCGAAGCTGAAACCGCGAGAGATTCGGCCTCACCAGCCGCAATTATCTTCTAATCTCGATGGAATTTTTTCCCATTTTTTCCCTTTAGTTCCCTTTATTTCCTTCCTTGATTACCTAAACAAAAAGAACAAAAAAACAAGACGAATCAACGTTAATGAAATCAGTCAGCTTCGGAATTATATTCTCTTTATGCTAATGTGGTTGCTGGTGATCAGTTCCATCCTATTTTCAGAAGCTCGCTCTCTCTCTCTCTCTCTCTCTCTCTCTCTCTCTCTCTCTCTCTCTCTCTCTGCGTTATCAATTCAGGTTGGGAGTGGAAGTGGCTGTCGTGCGTGTGTGTGTGTGTGTGTGAGAGGAGACAGAGAGAGAGAGAGAGAGAGAGATGCATCCCTTTCTGTAGGTTGTATCAGGTATTATGACTACTGTATTCACATATTCTATATATATAAATAATATATATATATATATATATATATATAATATATTATAATAATATATATATAATAATATATATATATAAGTATATATATATCCAGGTTGGAGAGGTAAAGGCATGTCTTTCACAGGTATCGTTTATTACACCAACGTTTCACATCACATGATGCATTCTGAAGGCTGAAAATTATATATTATGAATACTAAAACATCACTCACTCATATAAAACTCTAAAAAAGCACAACAAATATTAGATATTTACAAATATAAATTAAAACGAGAACTCGAAAGGAACGCCTACCAAGGTAAGAATTAAAAAGTGACTAAAAAGGCTGAGAGAAAATTAACATAAGAAGATGACTAAACAAAACGTGGAGAGTAAACAAACAGGCAGTTATGCTAAAAACAGTTGTGTGGACGACGATTGGGTGTTTAGTGTTGGTACATTGGTCTTAATAAGAAGGGACTCCAGCACCATCAACTCGTCGTCTCTACTTGCTGATCCAATGATCTTAAAATCATTGATGTCCAAGCGGCCACCACAAATCTGACAGTGATTCCGAATATTAGATAATTCGGGATTGGATAATCTGCTTCCTGTCCTAAAGCTGACACCTTGATGGGAGCAGAAACGGACCCTGAGAAGCCTCCTCGTACATCCAACGTAAGTTCCCAGACTACATCTGGGACAGGTATATTTATAAACAATGTTGGATGTCAAGGAAGGGCTCAGTCTGTCCTTCACTCTGAAAATAAGAACGTATACTTAGAGGATTTCGTGGGATCAACTTCAAATTAACTGCTGGCAATTCATTATGAATTAAATTCATGAATTTCTTTTTAAAGCTTTTATCGTGAAGTTGATGGTGCTGGAGTCCCTTCTTATTAAGACCAATGTACCAACACTAAACACCCAATCATCGTCCACACAACTGTTTTTAGCATAACTGCCTGTTTGTTTACTCTCCACGTTTTGTTTAGTCATCTTCTTATTTTAATTTTCTCTCAGCCTTTTTAGTCACTTTTTAACTCTTACCTTGGTAGGTGTTCCTTTCGAGTTCTCGTTTTAATTTGTATTTGTAAATGTCAAATATTTGTTGTGCTTTTTTAGAGTTTTTACATGAGTGAGTGGTGTTTTAGTATTCATGATATATAATTTTCAGCCTTGAGGATGCATCATGTGATGTGAAACGTTGGTGTAATAAACGATACCTGTGAAAGACATTAAGCCTTTACCTCTTCAACCTGGATTTTGGTCGGCTCTGCTGCCCGTATGATTCTTCTATATATATATATATATATATATATATATATATATATATATATATATATATATATATATATATATATATATATATATATATAGTTTTTTTTTTGTATCAGCAATTAAACCCGAGGAATCTGTTTTACACGTTAATATAAAACTATTCTCGTAGTTTCCGTTATTGTATCCACTACCGTATTGTCTGTTAATTTACCAATTGCCAAAATATATCGAATATCATTTTATATATATTGTAGACTGATTTGTATTCTACGTGAGTTTTCAAAACACGACCACCAGCAAACTAGTTTAGTATTTGCTGTGTTTTGGGGAATCCAGTCTCTCCGCGCTGTTTTATATTTCAAAGGACCGCTCAGACTAAGGTTTATTATATCGCCAAAGGGGTTTATCTGTGATAAAACATAGAGCTCTCAGTGTAACACAACTCCAGTGTTTTATGATCGCGTTGGATTTGCTCGAAATTGAACAAAACATTGGGATGAATCAACTTGCAGGAATGTTTAGGGACTGCAAGGCAGAACATAAACAAAATCTCTCTCTCTCTCTCTCTCTCTCTCTCTCTCTCTCTCTCTCTCTCTCAGTGTGGAGGTGTTTGAAAGAAAGTTAGACAGATTCATTAGGAACGCTGAGAATGAATAGTAAAACCTGCTCCTGGAGATAATTGAGCGCTCGATGTCTCCTCTTAGGATGGACCATGATAAGTCATTGAGACATCCTAATCCTTTTAACTCCGTCTCTCTCTCTCTCTCTCTCTCTCTCTCTCTCTCTCTCTCTCTCTCTCTCACATTTACTTTAAAACGAACTCATCAGAATTACCGGACGTAGAACCAAGACATTCAGTCCAACAAAAGATGCTTCAACTTCGCAATGGCACTCTCTCTCTCTCTCTCTCTCTCTCTCTCTCTCTCTCTCTCTCTCTCTCTCTCTCTCGGACTTTTAGTGGCACAGTGCCTCACTGTCGCTTCTTTATCCGTTGCAACAAAGACGTTTCGCCACAAAGACATCCTGAGGGAATAAAGGCACCTACCTGTTTGGCACTCCGACCCCAGTGCCATGTTTGTTCTGTCTTCTGTTATTTCAGCTAGTTTTTTTTATTATTATATATATTTTATGATATTCTTAATTGACCTTATTCAAAGTGTTCGCCTTGCCTCCTTATTAGTTTTCAATTTTGAGTTAATATAATTTATTTCTAATTGACTGTATTCAAATTATCCTCCTTGCCTCCTTATTAGTTTTCAGTTTTGAGTTTATATAATTTATTTTTAATTGACTTTATTCAAATTATTCGCA
>NC_061105.1:9093517-9146017 GCF_015104395.2 Macrobrachium nipponense | reverse complement strand
AAGTATTATCTAGCGTTGCTTCCGTCTGTTACAGTTTAGTGGGCTGTCTTCTAGGAGTGAATTTTTCAAGTAACTTCATGCTGCTGTCGGTTATAATAGAGCTGAGGTTATTTTAGGAGCAAGGAATTGGGTCGCGTCTGACTGCCGTCAGTTATTAATTATGGGTTGTGTATTTTTCTTACCGGTTTATGCTCTTCTAACCTGTATTGTTATTGCAAGCTGCTGCTGTTATTTCCACCTCCCCCCCCCCCACTCCACCCCGTTATCCAACTGTCTTGCGGACCCCAGTAGGAAATCGGTAGGAAATGTAGAAATTACAGTCGGTTGAAAATTACATTATGATTGTCAAGTAGCAGTCGTTACTTAAAATTCTTGTTCAGTAGGTAAAACTGCATAGAAAAACCGCAACTGCCATAGTCTAGGCCGCCGCGGATAAGTACCCTAGATCTACCAAAAGGGATGCATCCTAAGGTAACCTCTCCTGCCCTAACCTGCGGCTCTGGGTCCATGCATGTTTAGGGGGACTTTGTCCCTCTCCAGGAGCCCCCTAAGCTGACCCAGAGTATCATGCAATCCTGGGCAAAACACAGGAATGTATGCTGACCTAATCTAACTAACCCATCCTAGGGTGATGAGTCCTTGACCCAACACCTAAACCTTGATCTAGGTCACAGTCATTTAGCAAATGGCAGGGATGCATCCTAAACCAAGCCTTTCCTAACCTAACCAATGGCACTGGGTCCCTACTCGTCTATAGGGTCTAGGGGAAACGGTGAACCAGAGTATACTGAATTTTTTTTTACCGGTTTGGGCCTAACATTAGGTGAAAGCTGCTCGAAAACTGATCCAGTCGAAAATGTAGGCTTCAGTTTTCACATCTTGTTGACAACCTTCCCTTCTCCCATCTTGTTGAAAACCGTTCCTGTTCAGAACTTTAACTCATCCCCTTTCTAAAAAGAGACTCATGTTTTGAATTCCTATTTTGAACTTCGCGTTTACCTGACGAAACTCTGCCTCCTTTCTCCCCATCCCCTCGCAAAAGAGAGACTGAATTTAGGTACATCTGCTATTTGAAAACTCTCTCTCTCTCTCTCTCTCTCTCTCTCTCTCTCTGACAGCTGAATGATTCCATTTCCAGATCATAATTCTCACTTTTTTTTGCAGACATCCAAGCCGACAAAGCAACTATATTTCACATTTTGGCCGCCAGGTGTCAGGGCAATAAGCGATGATTTGACAGCTGCTGGATGAACGATTATTTTTCGTTACCTCTTAATCTACTTCATGCGTCACTTGGTTTCGATTTGAATTAATCCGCCAATTCCTTCAGAGAAATGGAAGCAAGTTCAATTAACTTGGCTTGTACTGTTTTTTTTTTTGCGTTTGTTTGATTTTAATTGGTAATTAAGTATCCTGTGGTCATTACTGCTGTGTATTTTGAAGTGATTGTCTACCTTTTAATTTTCCAAGGCTGGGAACGGTGCTGCAAGTGGTAATTTTGCAGGGTTAATAGTAATACCGGTTAATTTGTATTTGTTAGAGCACGAGACACTTAATTCTGGGTCTGGGACACCATTTATACTTGGTGCACAGTTTGATCGTTAGAAAAAAATTGTATGGCGTTAGTTCGTGTCGCCCCTGTGGCAAAATACTGTGGCATCAACCTTTATGAAAGACTGGAGATTTGGAATCATTAGAGATTATTGTAAATTTTTTAGTTATGGCCCATAGCATGTTTAGATGACTCCAGATGCTAAACTGGAGATGATTTGAATGCCCCTCACAGACGGTTGTGGTACGAAAAGTGGAGTAGTTTGATCTAAATAGAACAATTGTGAATGTCCTACTGCCCAAAAGTATCGGCCAGTATTATCATCATATTTAAGGCGTCTGGAATAGGCAAAAAATTAATTGACAGGACTGTCATTGCCCAGTGAAAGAACTGTGTTCCTATTTGCCATGACCCTTTCTCAGTATTATCCCGTGTACTAGAAAATCATTATCTGCAGCTTAGCGATGTGGATTTACATACATAATTGCTTTGGGTCTGATTGATAAATCTGCCTTTTAGATATTCATGTAAGCTCTGTAAACATCAAGGATCAAAGCATAATTTTTCCTTTTGCAGATTTGTTTGTTCAAGTGAGGAATCAGGGAAAGCTTTTCCACTCAACAGCAAAGAAAATCAAATTAGTGTTACTTGCTTCTCAAACTGAATGGTCAGCTTAAATGGCACTATAGTCTTAACAGGATTTAGTCAAACTCTAGCGTGTCCTCCGACGTTTAAACACGAGCTCAAGAGAATTCACACGTGACATTCAGCAGATACAAATCTCCTTAGGGAAGTGTTGAGGACGTTTGTTTACCTCCTTTTATTAGTAAGTTCCACGCAGTCGTATCTGTGAAATGTTCTCCCACAAAGCAAAATTGACAACACTAATAAACAGTCCCCATACATTTGTCATTTCAAAGTTGATGTAGGTATGTGCTCCTGTAGTAACTTTCAAATGGTAACCAGCCTTCATACTTTTGCCATTTCACAGTTGAAGTAGATTATGTACTCCTGTAGTAAGTTCCAAAACGGAAAGTGGTCCTGAACGTTGAAAAGGAGCCACGAAACTAGATACATCCCATCAACATACAGATGACCTCAGGTGAGTTTCAAGTTTGTTTTTATTTAAATTATTATATATTTTAATGATCACTAAAAGTTTCATAAAGTTTTAATGTTTGGCCAAGTAGGATACTATTAACCTGTGCTGAGAGATTGTCCTTTCAACTGGAAGGTTTTCCCCAAAAAGGGGTGACCCCGAAAAAAAAATGCAATGTATTCGAAAAATGTTAATGGCAGGTTTTAAATTCAGTTTATAATTGTCCAATTTAATCAAACTGACTTCCTTTACAAGAAGTCATCCAGTTTAGTTTAGATTTTGAATAGTCCATCTTATAAAACTAGAATTTTACGAAAGTCACCCTCCAGTCATTTCTGATGCCGTAGAATTAGTTTGTAGTTACAAATCCTGACTTAATTGTCCTTTTCTTTAACCCATTCAGGGTAGTGATGTTAAGTACGTCGTTGCTTGAACAACCAAGAATCTGTTTTCTAATCAGTGATCGTCTGAGGAACTGCTCCTCACAAAACTGGCATGATCCTTTTTGGATTTGTTGATGTGGAGATGACGAGCAGCTGTGCCAGAAGGGGTTTCCAGACAAGGAGACATTCCAGAGAAATATTCCAGAGCACAGCAGCTGTGCACAGCTTTCGGTTTGCTAGAACAGCATAGAAACCTTTTGTGATTGCTGCGCATACACAATTTTGGTGAGTTTCAAGTAAATTATTCTGGCCTAAATTTTAAATATGGGAAACCTCTTGACCATTTTGAATTCTTTGTAAAGGCTAAGGCTAGTTTGTGTTTTAAATTAAAAGAATGTGAGTTTATCGGCAATTTCTGTGATTATATAGTTTTTAAACTGAGCAGCTTTGAATTTTGTGCATCACACGACTCTGCAGCGATGCGTTCATGTGACTGATATGTAGTATGTTATGAAACAGCAGACATATTTTCGTAAGGTAATTCTTTTTTTTTTTCTCTATACAGCTAGCCATCCGAGGCGTCCTTGACCTGGGAACCACTTTAACTAGTCGAAATGGCAGTTGTACGGATGGAGAGCATTCCGCCAAATGCAGATAATTATACATTTTGTCTTGAGAAGAAACACGTCATTCTACTGGTTTGGCTCAGGTGAGTTGCAAACGCATTATTAAACGAGAAATTCAGTATTTCTTGCTACGACAATCAAGAAAGAGGTATTTCTACAGAAGCAATCCGCGGTGGCTTAGACTATGGCAATTGACTGATTCCTATGTTAATTTGAGTTACTGTACAAGATTTAAAAAAGTAATATCCATTCGGGCGGCTGTAACTAAGGCAGTAATTGACCTTTGAAAGTTACATAATAGCCGCACTAAACTCAAAGGTATATTAAGTTTAGTTCCAACCAAACGAACAAAATATTCCTTACAACCCTTGTAAGCAAAACTAAAATACATAGAAAAGGTCAATTGCCATAGTCTAAGTCACCGAAGAACGGTCCTATAGGAAGGTACCAAGTATTCGTTACGGTGAAGGCAATGTAAACACAGCTGCCATGTTTAAATTCCCCAACCACCACGGGAGCCATGTTCACTAAGGGGGTGGGGGGGTACGCACAGAGGGTGGGCGGGGGGGGTAAGGTGGAAGGTACGAGTTGTCTTAGCAGCACCCCACTGAATAGTAACATACCTTGACGCAACTTTCGGCGAAAGCCTAACACTCACTTTCCTAAAACATAATAATTAAGAATAATGTTTGGACCTTACCTTAAAGGGGTGGAGGGTACACAGCAGCAGCTGCTTTTAAGAATGCGTGGAGGGCGGGTCTTGGTTCCTCAAAATGCAGCTTGAAATAAGCAACAGCCAAGTACCCGACGAAGTTTATACATTCTCCTCCCGTATCTTGGAGTCGACTGAATGGGGGCAAAAGACCTGCTTTCTCAGGAGGCCATGGTCCTGGCAAAAACCGATTAGTCGATCATAATTACCTGAGTAAAAGCAGAAAAATCTTTGTAACTCATGTAACAATTGTTACATGAAGTTGGCAAGAGTTTTCCTGGTGAGGGGCTGGGGCGATCGTGAAGTAGATGCAGCAGGGTGGATGTCATGGCGGCAGATTCAACAGTGTTGGAGTTCTACAGTTAGGAGGTGGCAGGAGGCCAGACCGTAGAAAACAGGGTAGGAGAGGTGGGGTGGAGTAGTAAAAATGCTTTGATGCTATTGGTTGAGGCAGGGTGGGGCTGAGGTAAATGAACAAGCACTTAACAAGATAAGTTGGCAATGTTAAGGGTAATAAAAGTAAATGGGTAGTTAAGGAACTAAATGTAAATGTGGGATGGGTTCAAAATATGAAATAATACAAATACATATATAACGGGCCCAGGGGGGGGGTGGGATTTAAGTCCTGGGTGGTAAATGTGTAATAGGGCCTATAGTTGTTTTAATAAATACAAAAGACCAAATTAAACATAGGTTAGCATATAACAAAACTAATTAAACTTGTAGGGATGTTGCCTGACCAGGGTGGGGTTGGGGGTCCTGCGGTCAACCCCCCTTAAAGAACCAAACCAACCTAACATAACCTAACCTAAGCCAGGGGATGTAACCTTACCTAGTAGGGAACCTAACCTAGTAGGCAATGTTGCCTGACAGGGGGAATTTGCCCCCCGCCCCCGTACGCCCCCTTAAAGGCCTAACCTAACCTAGTAAGGAATGTAACCTAACCTAACCTAGTAGGGAATATTGCCTGACCAGGGGGCTTCGCCCCCCCGTACCCCCCTTAAAGGCCTAACCTAACCTAGTAGGGAACATTGCCTGACCAGGGGGGCTTCGCCCCCCCGTACCCCCCTTAAAGGCCTAACCTAACCTAGTAAGGAACGTAACCTAACCTAACCTAGTAGGGAAATACTAGGCCTAACCTAACCTAGTAGGGAAATACTAGGCCTAACCTAACCAAGTAAGGAATGTAACCTAACCAACCTAACCTAACCTAACCTAGTAGGGAATATTGCCTGACCAGGGGGGCTTCGCCCCCCCGTACCCCCCCCTTAAAGGCCTAACCTAACCTAGTAAGGAATGTAACCTAACCAACCTAACCTAGTAGGGAATATTGCCTGACCAGGGGGGCTTCGCCCCCCCGTACCCCCCCTTAAAGGCCTAACCTAACCTAGTAAGGAATGTAACCTAACCAACCTAACCTAACCTAACCTAGTAGGGAATATTGCCTGACAAGGGGGGCTTCGCCCCCCCGTACCCCCCCTTAAACCTTAAAGGCCTACCTAACCTAGTAAGGAACGTAACCTAACCTAACCTAGTAGGGAAATACTAGGCCTAACGTAACCTAGTAAGGAATGTAACCTAACCTAACCTAACCTAGTAGGGAATATTGCCTGACCAGGGGGGCTTCGCCCCCCGTACCCCCCCTTAAAGGCCTAACCTAACCTAGTAAGGAATGTAACCAAACCTAACCTAACCTAGTAGGGAATATTGCCTGACCAGGGGGCTTCGCCCCCCGTACCCCCCTTAAAGGCCTAACCTAACCTAGTAAGGAACGTAACCTAACCTAACCTAGTAGGGAAATACTAGGCCTAATGTAAACCTAGTAAGGAATGTAACCAAATAACCAACCTAAACTAACCTAGTAGGGAACATTGGCTGACCATGGGGGGGGGGGGGCTTGCCCCCATATTCCCCCTTAAAGGCCTAACCTAACCTAGTAAGGAACGCAACCTAACCTAACCTAGTAGGGAAATAACTAGGCCTAACGTAACCTAGTAAGAATGTAACCTAAACCTAACTAACCTAGTATGGAATATTGCCTGACCAGGGGGGGCTTCGCCCCCCCCGTACCCCCCCTTAAAGGCCTAACCTAACCTAGTAAGGAATGTAACCTAACCAACCTAACCTAAACCCTAACTAGTAGGGAAATATTGCCTGACCATGGGGGCTTCGCCCCCCGTACCCCCCCTTAAAGGCCTAACCTAACCTCGTAAGGAATGTACCTAACCTTTTTTTTTTTTTTTCCTCCAAACCTAGTAGGTAACCAAGTAGGGAATGTAACCAACTAACCACCCCCCCCCCCCGCCCCCCCCGGTATCCACCCTTGAAGAACTAACCAATCTAGCCTAACCGGGTAACCCCCTTCAAGGAAGTAAAATTAGTAGGTAAACCAACATATAACAAACTAACCCTAAGGGTATGTTGCCTAAGCCGGGGGATGGGATTCGGCCCCCAGTAGGTAAAAATGACATATAAACCTAACTTTGATGGGTGTGGAAGTGTAAAAATGTAAAAAGTAACCATACATAACTGCATAATAGTAAGGAAACTGGAAGGGAGGTGTAAATTGTAATGTCTGTAAAATGTGTATAAGGAATATATTTAAATGTAGGTTTTATAAAAAATAATGGCAAACTTTAATCTAGATATGGTATCAGTGAGAAATGCATTGTAAATGGTGTAACGTAAAGAGCCAGTCGTGAATACTGGAAAGGGGAGGGATTGACTTGTGTATAAATGATAGGGAGTGTGTATGTAATATGCAACGCAATGTGCAATTTCACGTAACAGGTAGGTATCGAAACGTCCTAAAACTGAGTTCTATATCAACACGTAGGCATTTTTAGGTGTCTGTCCTCAATTATAACATAATATTTCAAGTTATATATGGTGAAATGATTAGGTAGATTTATTTCAAAACAGTTATTATACAAATACTATGGAAAAATGAAAAGGAATAAACACTAGAATTCACATAACATGTTTTAATAAACAAATTAGGTAAATGCTTTTATGTAACTCAACGTATGGTTACAGCCAGGGTTCCTAGATGACACCACTACCAACCAGCCAAAGTCTACCATGAAACCAGCCAAAATCCCGCCAAATGGAAATCCAAACCAACCCAAATAACCGGCAAATATATGTGCGTTATATTTATCTTTATAAATGTATATTTTTTTTATCATATATATGCTTGTATAGCGGCATCATAGTTTTAGTTAGATAATATAAACTAATATAAGAATACAGGAAAAAAAAACGAGAATGAATTGAAATTGTTTTGAAATGAGGCTCGTTCTCTGAGAATCCGGCGGCCTGTTTTGTGGTCGTCTGGTTGTGTGTGTGATTTTTATTTTAATTAACCATCTACATATTTTGCTGAAATGTTACCAAGTTTTGTTTACTGAAAAAACCTATTCATTCTTCCCCAGATTTTCCTGAAAACCTTCAAAAATTCCCAATCTGGGGAGTTATTCCTCAAACGTGGGATCAGTGTTTAGCTCAAATAGAAAGTATTTGAAAAACCAGCCAAAATACCACTAACCAGCCAAAGTGAATTTTTACCCACCAAATTAGGAAAAAAAAGCCAAATTTGGTGAGAAACTGCCAAATCTGGGAACCCTGTACCACCCCCCCCCCAATCCTTCACTCAGTCCGGTAGCAACGTAGGGGTCATACTGTAACGTGTTTGGCTAAATACATGTATCCCTCCCGTAAACCCCCATTTCTTTCCTCACTAAGCAGTCTGAGTTTAGGCCAAAAGCTCCCTTACAGTTAGCGCATGCGTAGTAGGATTCAGTGTTGTGGTAGTAGTAGTAGTAGACGAATATGATGTGGAACGGCTCCACTATCGCTAGTTTTGTTATCTCTTATTCCGCCTGTATTTCGTGTTTTTGAAAGTGATAAATGTGGGAAATACCACAATAACACGGCAAAATCACCCCCAAGTGGTTTCTCCCCACCCAAAACCCGGTTCCCACTGGGGGTCCCCCTTACCGTAGGATAGAGTTAGGGTTTTGTCCCCACCCAAAACCACCCCGGTTCCCAATGGGAATCCCCTTTACCGTAGGATAGAGTTCAAAGGTAAATTAGAGTCGTCCGAATAAATATTACTTCATATTCTTGTTCAGGGGGTAAAACTGCATAGAAAAACCGCAACTGCCATACTCTGGGCCGCCGCGGATAGGTACACTAGATCTACCAAGAAAGAACTTAGTGGCCCTGAACATCTTTGTCTAACTGGCATAAAAGGGAAGTTGTGGCTTACGAATGCTTTCTCGTTAGCATATAACTAAATTGTTGGAAATTTATGAAAGTGACTATTTCTACTCTTATGGTCCGTTTAGTTATAAAGCTCGTTGTCAGTTTAGCAATAAAAACCAACTTCTTCGTTATCGTACAAGATAATTCTTCCCTAATGTATGCCAGGCCTGTACCGAGGGGGTGAGGGCGTATCGGCCGGGGGTTGGGGGTTGGGGTGAGTCGAACGACCACCCCCTAAAGCTTTCTGGAAGTCCATATTTAAAAGTATTTCATCTTGCACGTACCTATACATGCAATGACATTTATAATAAAAAACTCTGGGTACTGGCCTGTATGCACTTAAGTTTTCTTAGGAGGGTTGATGCTAAAATAGCCCATTTATAATGCTAGACTAAATGGAAGTGCAAGTGGTTGTCAATCTAATTACCAAATGTAAGTAATCTTGAAAATCATTAGTAGAGTTAGGGTTCTATCAGACTGTTCGACGAGGCTTTAACTACATCTTTATCTTGCAGTCGATCTCGCGAATACTGAGCCGAGCTGAATTAATAACTGAAACTGCAAAATGTCGAGATAACGTTCCTCATCATATAATCATAATCCTGTTAAAGGGAATAGCACAGAATGGAAGCCTGTATGCAGTAAAGGCAGAATCATAACGCATACCAGAAAGCCTCGTATTATAGTTATATTTTACATTTTATCACAATTTAAGCTTTATGCATTTTTTACACATCTAAATTTTATATAAAACTGAACCCAATTCTTTTTTCTGTCCTAAACACAGTGCAATGCATGTAAGTTTTTTTGGAAACGTTTAATGTCATGAAAACATTGCTTACAATTTCGAGTTTGCTTAGTGATAAAAAAATGGTAAAGCACTTTTTTTCCGTTGAATAATTTCGGATAATTTGAAATTTATATTCCTTTGCGTCTGACACAAAAGCTTTTCGAATAATTTTTTTTTTATTTTTTTTTATTTTTTCGAAGAATAATCCGGATACCGGAAATTATTAAGTCTTCAGTATCAACAGTATCAAGAGAATTGGAGTACAGCGAGCGAGTAAGTTTTGTAAAAGTTATGTCACAAAGCATAATACATTTATCCCTCTATTTTATTAAGACTCCTGGTATTTGTATTACAGAATCTACAAACTTTGGTTACAGTAATATATCTGCCGAGATTGCAGTAACATACCTGCCAAGATTACTATAATATATTTGCCAAGATTACTGTAATATATCTGCCAAGATTACTATAAGATAACTTCCAAGATTACTATAATATATTTGTCAAGATTACTATAAGATAACTGCCAAGATTACTGTAATATATTTGCCAAGATTACTGTAATATATCTGCCAAAATTACTATAAGATAACTGCCAAGATTAATATAATATATTTGCCAAGATTACCATAAAACAAATACAAAGATTGCTATAATACATTTGCCAAGATTACTACATCTGCCAGGTTTAAGATAATATATCTGTCATGATTACAATAATGTACCTGCCAAGATTACAATGCTGCTATGCCTGCCAAGACTACAATAATATATCTGCCAGGATTACAATGATATATCTGCCAAGATTATAATGATATATCTGCCATGATTACAATAATATACTTGCCAAGATTACAATGCTATGCCTGCCATGACTACGATAATATATCTGCCGAGATTACAATGATCTATCTGCCAAGATTACATTGATATATCTGCCATGATTACAATAACGTACCTGCCAAGATTATAATGCTATGCCTGCCAAGACTACAATAATATATCTGCAAGATTACGATAACATACCTATCAAGATTACCATAATATAACTGTCAATATTACAATAATATATCTGCCAAGGTTACAATAATATATCTGCCAAGATTACAATAATATAACTGTCATTCTTTAAGATTTCCAGGTGATTCAAGCAATTGTTTATCTTTTTTTTTACTTCAGAATTAACCTGATCTGCTGTAGTGAAAAAAATGAAAAGTACTACTACGTCTTAAATCACCATTTAGTCAGCTTCGTTATCTACTCAACTCCCCGAGATGGATGACAAAAATCCAAGGGCCTAGACTTGATAGATCCCAGTTTCTAGCGTTTTAAAATCTTTGTAATGAAGCACCGAGCTATTGGTTTCGGTTCATATCATTCCAAGCAAATTAATAGTTTGTATGTTATTGTAGGTGATATCTTACAGCAAATATTTTAAGATCGCCTTCAAATGGATTACGTTTCAACTTAGTGCTTCATATTTAATTATTCTATGGGGTGTAACTGGCAATATTATTTGGATTTGGTGTGTCAGCTTTCTGCAACTAACTGCAATATATTTATCCATGAATTGCTGGTAGCAAACAAGTAAATATTTTAGATATGTGTACGTAGAAATTAGGAACCATTACCAACCTTAGGAAAAATGACAGGCCTAAACTTGGTGAATTTGAACTCCGGAATCATATTCTGCAGTTTTCAGGGATTTAAAAAGAATAGGGTGTTTTTAATGATGGTAGAATTTCTTAGGTCAGAACAATTAGTTTTGAATAAGTTGGATTTCGCATGTTTCCATAATGATAGCCAGTGACTTGGCAGTTTTGTCATATGATTTGGATGCAACAGTCATTAAAATCCTTCTCTGGTTTTTATGTGGGTGTCATTAGGTGTGATCTAGGATTTTGATTTTTGAGGTTATATAATTGAGTATTTAATTTTCTTTTTAGTATCACTTTCATTGTTGAATAGGCTACATTATGAATACCATATAGCGTTCATTGTAGGATTTGGTAATTTAGATACACACCGCATTTACCCTGTGAAAATAATTAAACTCTGCTGAAGATTTCTATGGTCTAATCTTTAGATATTTATAATTTTGGACTTCGGTCATATGAATATAAGACTTCCAACTTCCTTGCAATCTAAAATCTATACTAAACCTTGACAGTCAGCCTACATCCTTCGGTTTTTAAACATGAAGGTAAATTGACTTCGAGCTGATGTTAAATCATTGATAACGTAGCTGCAAACTTAAGAGTGATGCAAGAAATTCTAGGAATTCTTTTAGTTGCTTCTGTGTACACTTCAATTGTCTTGCACTTCAGCCCCTCGAGTAGGTTCCTTCACGTGGTAAAGGGGTAAGGGATTCTGCCTTTAAGTTTGCGAAGGCTGGATCGTGACGGAACGCCTACAAAACTTTTGGTATTAACTTGCGTGGACATTTCCACTTTCGAAAAATTTTACTGCTAGGGTGAGTCTGGGAGGGGTTCGTTGTTTGGAGGGGGTTTGCATTCGAAGCTAATTGTGGGAGTTGGTTTGGATCCAAGAGATGGTGATGGGATTTCCCCATTTCTATCTTGAGGGCGGAACCATCTCCAGGGATCAGCCCATCGGAATCCAGGGGGGCCTGGTTTTTGGGATGGGACTCCTGGTTTTTGTCCGGAAGCTCACCATTATGTTTGAAGTGGGGAGTCGGTCCCCATTAGTGGGCGCAGAACTCCCAGTAGGCTGATTGGCTTATACCTGGGCCACTATAAGCATATTGGTGCTATCCCGAAAGGGTAGGGTATGGGGTAGACCGTGGGGAAGGAACTAATACGTGTGCCGTTGGTGGAGAATGTCGAACCCTGTCTAGTCCGCGATGCCTTGTTGGTCTTCCCAAGCAGTAGTTGTGTGTGTGTGTGTGTGTGTGTGTTTTCCCCCCTTTTTTTCTTTCAAATTCCCATGAATAATATGTCAAGTACATTGTCCCCTTTGGCACCGTTGACAAACTTAGGCTTGGATAAGGATCTCCCTTTGCCATCCCCAACCTCCTCCAATGAAAACATCAAAGATTCTTTGATTGCTACTACAAGCCCTTATGTAGTTCAGAACAGAGGAAAGAATAGCAGATTTAATAATAGAAATAAGAATGCTAATCCTGATATTGGAATTTTACTTGGATCTCAAGAACCTGAGACTTATATAATAAATATCTTTCTCTTGACCTCTTGACTTATCTATCACCAGTTCTGATGCATTCATTGACTTCAACTGGGAGGTGTTGGATGATCTATACGGTAGTGATCATTTTCCAATTGTCATCAGAACTGAGAAATATGAGCCAGTATACAGAATGCCAGGTGGTGTACCAATAAAGCAAATTGGCCCATTTTCCAGGAACTTGGTTATATTGAACTAGATGCAAAAGATATGCTAACAATAGGAGAAGCAGTGTTCTACTTAACAATGATTTTTATGTTTGCAGCAGAAAAGGCAATCCCTAAAACCAGTGGAAAATTGCATCGGGAGCCTGTTCCATGGTGGAATGTTCAATGCAAAATAAGACATAAAGCCATGAGAGCAGCTTTTACTAGGCACAGAAGACATCGATGTGCATGCTACTTGATCTCCTTTAAAAAGGCTCGAGCCAAATTCAGATGGAAAATAAAACATGCGAGACGAGAATCATGGGTACTTTTTATGTCAACAATTACCTGGAAAACACCCATGACCAAGATCTGGATAGTTAAGAAAATAGCAGGAAAGTACAATGCTAGTCCCCTCCCTGTTTTAAAAGTCGATGGTGACTTTATAACCAACCCAAATGCTGTAAGCAATGTTTTTGCTGAACATTTTGCAATGATATCTAGCAGGGATGAAAATTCTCCATTCTACCGGGAGAGTGTTAGCAGAGTCTGAAACACTTGATTTTACTTTTAAATCTGAATCATATAATATGCCTTTAACCATGGAGGAATTTTTATTTGCTCTTAGTAACAGTAAAAGAACTGCACCTGGACCTGATGAAATTTTATATGAAATGATCAAGAATACTTCAAAGGAAACTGAATTTTTCATTTTAAGTATTCTTAATAGAATTTTTAAGGAGAGTGATTACCCTAGTGTTTGGGAAATAGCGACAGTTTTACCCTTTGTCAAGCCTGGGAAAGATTCATCTGTCCCTACAAGCTATAGACCAATAGCTTTAACATCCTGTTTTTGTAAACTTAAGGAAAAAATTGTAAATTTTAGGTTGGTAAGGGTTTTAGAATCAAAGAAGATTATATCATCATCTCAGTGTGGCTTTCGCCGTATGCATTCTTGCACAGATGTATTGATACGTTTGGAGAATGCAATTTGTCAGGCGTTTGCTTCCAAGCAGCAATATGTGGCGGTTTTCTTTGACCTAGAAAAGGCTTATGATACTACCTGGAGGCATGGAATTATGGGAGTCTTGTATGAAATTGATCTGCGTGGAGAACTACCACTTTTTATTAAAGTCTTTTTAAAAAACCGTTATTTTAAAGTCAGAGTAGGTAGTACTCTGTCTAATTTGAAAGAACAAGAGGAAGGAGTACCACAGGGAAGTGTGTTAAGTGTCACTCTGTTTGCCTTAGTCATAAATGGGATAGCCTCAAAAATTCCAAAAGATGTAATGTCAACAATGTTCGTTGATGATTTATCTATTTCGTGTGCTGCATCTAAAATGTCTGTTGCAGAGCGAAAACTTCAGTTGGTAATAAATAAAGTTAACAGTTGGGCAACTGAGCATGGTTTTAAATTTTCCTCTGCCAAAACTGCTGTTATGCATTTCTACCGTATCAGAGGGGTTCATCCTGACCCAGATCTGTTTTTAAATGGACAGACTGAAATGTGTACAGGAAACAAAGTTTTTAGGCCTCCCCTCATCTTTGATAGCAGGTTAACATGGGAAGCTCATCTCAGGAGCCTGAAAGTCAAATGCATGAAGGCCTTAGATGTTTTAAAAGTCTTAGGTCATACAAATTGGGGGGCTGATAGAAAGCACTTGTTACATGTTTATAAAGCAATGGTTGGTTCAAAATTGGCATATGGGTCAGAAGTCTACTCCTCAGCAACCACAAGAAGATTAGATACTTTGAATGCAGTTCACCATGGGGGAATTAGAATTCCAACAGGAGCCTTTAGATCCTACCCAATATCTAGTTTATTAGTGGATGCAGGAAAACTGCCCCTAGATTTGATAAGAAAATTTGCCCTGCTGAAATATAGGTACCGCATACAGAGAACTCCTGAGTCCTTAGCCTACAATACTGTTTTTAAAGGCATTTTTTGTATTTATGAAAAATATGCTTCATATCCAAAGCCTTTTGGATACAGGGTAAAATGTGCATTAGAGGAGCTCAGTGTAATAAAAGGAAAAGGAATTCCAGCAAAATTTTCAAGATTCCTTCCATGGAAGTTGCCCTCTGTGAAATATTGTAAATGGTTTTCCAGTTGCAAGGCAGATTGTTCAGATGATATTCTTAAACAGAAATTTCTTTGTCATGCTGAAAAACATGATATAACTAGGCAAATCTTTACCGATGGCTCCAAATCCAGTGCAGGCGTTGGGTTTGGAGTGGTATACCCTGACAGTAAATGTTTGTGGTGCACTACCAAGTTGTGCTTCTATTTTTACTGCTGAACTTTTTAGCATTTTAACAGCACTAAAGAAAATTGTAACTTTAGAAGGAGATGATTTTACTATTTTTAGTGATTCCAAGAGTGCCTTGGAAGCTTTGGCATCTTTTAATCCAGTACGCCCTGTGGTACTGGAAATAACAGAGTGGCTGTTTTTATTAAAGCAAAAACAGAAGGCAGTTAATTTCTGCTGGGTTCCTTCACATGTTGGCATTGTTGGAAATGAACGAGCTGATGAACTGGCTAAGTCAGGTACATAAAAAAATCCAAGTAGTATAGCAATTCCTTGCTCAGACTACATTCCTGAAATTAAAAAGACAGTAGAATCAGTTTGGCAGTTTTATTGGACAATAGAGAGCAATAATAAAATGAGAGAACTTACTGATGTAATCAACCCCTGGCTTTATATGAGAAGACCGTCGGAAAGAGACTGCTGTATGTAGGTTACGGATCGGTCACACACGGATTACTCATGGGTTTTTAATGAAAAATGACCATGTACCATTTTGTGAGGATTGTCTAGTTCCCCTCACAGTAAAACATTTAATAGTAGAATGTCCCAGCTTAATATCGGCAAGGAACCGTCATTTTAACGTAGTTGGAAGAATGTAGCTTAAGCTGGATGCCATTATAGGAAGACTTTTTAATGAGGATAGCCTTTTTAATTATCTTCAAGAAGCAGGTCTTCTTGAAAAAATTTAGGTTAGTTTGGTCATGATGTCTGAGTTTGTGTATGTGTTAGTATGTGTCAGTGTATACTTGCTTTAAAGTCTTTTACTTCATAAAATTTTTATATACATAAAGTTGACCTCCAACTGATATAATATTTATTACCATATATAAAGTTTTAGTACTTTTAATATCTATTTATTTCAAAGAACTCTGTAGAATTTGGAAGTTGCTTGTACATATGTTTACAATTGATCTGAAATAGGTCTGTAGGTTGGATGGGTATTTCGTGTGTTTTTGGGTTCTCTGTAGTTCTCTGACAGATTTTATATAAACATATTTATAGGTTTTTAATTGACTTTTTCCTTTGCAATTCCTTTTAATGATACGGCGTCAATAACCTCGTTGTTGCAACGCCAGTAAGAATGAACAAATCAATCAATCATGCACTTCAGTCACCTGCAGAAGTATTATTATTAAGGTATAAGGAATTCCGTTCAATATTGCACGTGTCTCATTTCTATTTATTTTAAAATTTTTACCCCTAGAGATTTGTAAAAGTAAAAGTCATTTGAGTTTTTTGCGATTTCCTTGACGGCGAAATGAAAATATTGAGATATTTCCAAAATTGTACATTTTATCGAGTTACTCGGTCAACCTGAAGGATGAAAAATTTAATTCCCAATGCTCATACTCCAAGTTAATAGAAGCTCCAAGTGATAGCAATTGTTTTTAACTTAATTGAATGTTCAGATTTCATGCTGTCAGGTGGCATGTTCCACAAACTCTCAGTACGAAAGACGTGTATTTTTGTTTAGTATATCAGTATATTTAGCCTGTTACTATCGATAGGTGTTTTAAAAGTAACTGTTCTCATATAGCCCTATGGTAACCTTCGTAAATCGAAGTATGTACCCAAGTAGCTGAAGTGTCAGAGAATAAAAAAAAAAATCTATAGTTAAAATAACCCTGGGCAACTTGATATAACATTTAATCAGGATGAAGTGCAGGTAATCCCACAAGTGATCATCTTAGTTGGAGGCAGTTTGTGAAATGTTTATAATTTATGATGACCAGTAGTTACTCAATGTATTGCTATGTTAAATAACAGCAATTCTGTGTTGAGCGTTGCTACGATGCCGGAAATTGCTCTTCAGATATTTCTTGGTAAGGTTTTAATGAATATTGCTATTGTACTGTTATCTATTTTTTTTTATTGTCGAGCTTCTTAGACCAATACGTCTCTTAATTCAGGGGCTTATCATATCCTTCCATAGTTTAGTGATGGAAATGGTTAAATTTTTTCAAGTGACATGGCGAAACATCTTGTACAAAACTTCCTTGTATATACTTATTATTTTCTTTGAAGCTGTAGCGGGGAAAGCTTTGTAGGTAGTTGATTTTGATCCCTTTGTAGCCGAGTGATTTGTTCCTTGGTCACTTTCTGTTCTTGTGCTTTGCAATGCGGTTCTAAAGACTCTCCCTGAATGTATTCAGTTCTCTTTGTACAGTTAAAAGCAGTAGATCCTTTCCGTGCAATGTCGTTAGAAACAATTGCTGTTTCTGCCCAGATAATTTTGTCAAATTTTTCATATTTACCTTTTGTTTCCATCATCCTTTTAATTTTTTTACTGTACCTCCGTTCACATTCTCGTTCGTCCATCCTCCCCTCAACCCTCTCACACAATTGATTCAAAGTCCAACTTTCGAAGTTTTCCTCTTGTTAACCTTTCCAACCTCTTTTCTCTGTTAACCTCTGAGAGCTGAATGACCTCATAGATCCCAGTGGAGCTTTCCAACCCTTTTTCTCTGTTAACTTTTGAGAACTGAGTGACCTCATAGATCCCAGTGCTTGGCCTTCGTCCTGAATTCTATATTCTATTCCGTTCTATCACGCTTTAAATGATGTTAGAATGTCGTCGAAAGAGACAGAGAAACAATGTCGATAGGAATTAGTTTGTAGATTTACGTTGCGTGTCATTTGTTCAACCTATCAAAACATCTAGAAGATCAGAAAGACCAGTACCACGAAGCCTTACTCGTAGATTCTATAAATGGACCCTTGGATTTTGGGATTTTAAGTCGTGTCATCAGGTACAGAAAATAATTGAGATGTAAGATTAGATATTCATTTTGCCAGATTTAGCGCTCTCGTCATTTAGAAAGATTCTATACTCTTTAATTCCTGAAGGAATGAAGATGGGGACTAGACAAACTTATCTTCAGTGTCACTGCACTGCGAGAGAATGTCATTAAATAATAATAATAATAATAATAATAATAATAATAATAATAATAATAATTAATAATAATCAATAATCATAAATAATAATTAATAATAATGTAATAATATCTATAACTATAATAGATAATAATAATAATAATAATAATAATAATAATAATAATAATAATAATAATAATGCTCTTATTTACATATGCTACAATGGAAATTCAATAAGAAATATATCTATACCCAGTATTGAGGCTGTCCAAATGGGTAAATGCACTCTAGTACTAGTTCGACTACTAGTTCATTTCTCTCTCTCTCTCTCTCTCTCTCTCTCTCTCTCTCTCTCTCTCATGAATTCGTATTTACGTGCATTAACAGTCACCCATGTCAATATATTTACATACATGTAATTCTCACCTCTTTCTCGACTGAAGTCTCCATAGTGTTATTGCTAGCGAAGTTACCCACAGATTGTATTCAGTATGATAGGGCATTCGCCCAGGAATATTAAATTATGAATTAATAGTTTACTTGATTGTTTTTTCATCAGTTTTTCATCAAGGCATTTTTACCTAGAGGGCAAAATGAGGACTTGCTAATGTATGTAAGTCCACAATGATTATGCATCTTGTCTGTGTAGTATTATACCTTAAAAAAGCTGTTCATTCACTATATTTGTAACTGAAATAAGGACTTTTTTGCAGGGCAAATGTAATGTAAAACTGGAAATAAAGAAAACTCGACTCTGAGGCAGCATTGCCATGGCCGGTGGAGGGAGAGAGGAGCGCCCTCAGCAGCTGGCAACCAACCAGATTTCGTCTTCCATATTGAAGAGAATTCGAATCGCTGAATTTGTGGTCTTGTCAAATCAGTAACAGTGGCGTGATTACACATAAATCTGATGTCAAAAGTGCCTAAAATATACACAGTTCAAAGGTCTCCTTTCCCTCTACCCTCCACCCTTATGATATACCCCCTCCTCCCCCTCGCACTCCACCTTCCCCCTCCTCCTCCCACCCCTTGCCTTATATATCCGATAAAAAAAAAGACAGATGTAGAAAAAATTAAAATTTACGACCAATTTTACATCCTAGACAGAGAGAACGCATCCAACCGCCATTGGTCAGTCATGTACCTCAGGATTTTCGTAAAAGGACCATCTCGTTCCAGGTCCTTGTCGAACCGTCCAGTTACACAGAATCATTATTATTTTTCCCCTTTTTCTTCTGATTCTTTTTCTCTATAAACTTCTCTTTTGCTGTTGCGAAGGGATGAGGCGAAAGGACGGGGAAAGTAGTCGATGTTGGATCAGGCAGGATTTCTGCTCGTTTTGGGTGATGTTTTATTAGTAAGTGGGGTAGGAAGAGGGTCTCGAACTGATTCTCGTTCAGTTATGTCCTATTCATGACTAATACTTCACTTCTTTTAATACCAGCATTCCTGCGCTAATAATTATAAGTATTGCTAATGTATTATATCTATGGTGTTTCTGTCATTCTGTGGTAAAGTTTTGATATATATTATTATTATTATTATTATTATTATTATTATTGTTGTTGTTTTTTCTTCTTTTTTTGCTTTGATGCCTACTTCAGGAGGCTCCGTCAAGCCACCTCTTCCAACATTTACTCTGAGTAATTCAGCACTTTCTTCTTGCTTCCGTGTTCCATACCTTTCACAAACCTTCATCGTACAAGGAACCAGGTGCAGTTGGGTTCATGTGTATGGCTAGCAACTGGTCCTAGGAGCATCAGAAGCGAGGAACAGTGGGTCACATTGAGGCCAGAACACCCCAAACGGATCGTCGTCTTGTCATTATATTTCCTCTTTGCCATCATCATCATCATCATCTCTTATCATTACCCATTTCATTTATCCTTGTCTTTATCATTACCTACCATCTTCAACCCTGAATTACTCGATTCACTTAAGGTGGATTCTTGTGCCTACGAGATGTTTGTTTGGCGGCCTCTGATTGGCTAGTACCGGAGGAGGTAGGCTGCTCGCTCCTTGCGTCATATTTTCATTTATCTCACGTTTTCCAAAAGATAGGAAAGTTTTGACCAAAGGATTCGATATTAATTGTGCAACTTAATAATCTTTTCCCGGAATAAATGAGATAAAACACAAAAGAATTACAACGAGTAAAAGTGAAGAGAGAAACATTTCATTCTTTATACCTGTTTTTATTTATCATGGGATTTTGAATAATGCATGCGATCAAGATAAAATAAAACTTGTATTTTCATACAATAAAATCATCCTGAATACGCTGGTGCTTTTAGATTTTAGATGTGTGTAATATGTGAAGAGAAAATAATGAATATGTCTTAAAATGCTGCATCCATACTTAACTCAGCCTGAAAGGAAATCAGTCTTTCTTAATTCTTTGTTGTTTATTACTTCACTAAGATTATTATTTCATATCACTCAAATAAGTCTCTGATATTTCTTTCGTTTGAAAATATATTCATCATATAATAAAATAAGAAACAATATCCTGAAACAACCTGATTAAAGCTTAGGCTGAGATGAAGAGTGGGAAGTCGTCCGTCCACAGAGTTCAACTTCTTTGCTGGACTGAATTCCCCACGGCCCGCCTAGATCTGAGCTAACGATACCAGATGCATCCATCTGATTATTATTATTTTTTTCCTTATCAAATATGTCCTGACATACTATATGATATTGGATTAAAAACGTTAGGCAGTCATAATGGAAATTCTGTGTATTTAATTACAGAAAATGTGTTGATATAACATGCAAAATATTGTCGAAACTGCAGCCTCTTCGATAATTGGCAACTCAAATCTCTTGCTGAGACGACAAACGCAACGACGCCTTGCAGATCTTATTCTCTTGGCAATACCGTCAAACTTGAATCATTTACGGATGCAACACAATAAGACGCATTCTTCATTTTCTCTTCACATATTACATGCTTCCAAAATCTGAAAACAAGAGTGTATTAAGGGTGAATTTGTTGTATGAAAACAGAAGTTTTATTTTATATTGATCGCGTTAATGAAGGTAAATCCGATGATAAGTAAAAACAGGTATAAAGAATTAAATGCTTCCCTCTTCACTTTTACTCGTTGCAATTCCTTTGTTTTATCTTATTGTTTTCAGGAAAAGATGACTTAGTTGTAAAATTAATACCGAATCCTATGGTATGGCCAAAACTTTCCTATCTTGAGCAAAGTGTGAGATGATTGAAGAAATAGAAACATATTGCTAGTTTTCTAAGCAACAAAACGAAAATATGATGCACTGAGCGAGCAGCCTACCTCCCGGTACCAGCCAATCAGAGGCCGCCAGACAAACGTCTCGTAGGCACAAATGAATCGACTAAAGTCTCCCCAGATGACGACCAATATTCGCTTGTCCCTTCAGCCGTGTTGTTCTTTCCCACTTCTTCTTCTTCTTCTTCTTCTTCTTCTTGTGTTGACTCCAGAAACCCTGCAATAGCGAAGCTCTGCAATGTCAACGGAACCAAAACTTCGGCTCGGCAGAATCTCATGAACTTGCGATGAAAGCTGTTAACTTTTTGGGGTCAGAAAAGTTCGCCTCATCTGAGGTTGGTGGAGGATAGCCCGGTGGTGATTTGCATAGAGTTTGCTCTCGTGGGTATTGCAGCTTCATAATTCATATTTGTACAGGTTTTTCAGATCTTTTCTCCTAACTCTATTAACATTTTGCCTTTTCACCCCCGAAAATTTTTCATCGAGATCTAGTAGACCGTTTCCAGCGGACATGCTTGTTAAACCATCTCCCATAAAGGTCTATTCAAACTGGGAGCTTCCATTGGCGTCATGAGTACTTTTGCCCAAGGTAGTAAAGTCTTTTGCCAAAGGTGGTAAAGTCTTTTGCCCCGGGTGCTTACTATCTTCCCTTTCATAAAATCATTCGTCTGTTCGTTTCCCCCGTGTCTCTCTTAACGGCATTTCTCTCGTATCGTCTGTCTGTGGGCGAGCGCATCTCACAGTATTGCCATGACCGACTGTGAATGGATGTTAATTTTCGAGTTGTAACAAGGTTATAGCAGAAAGTCAAGGGAATAAAAATTGAATAAAGAGAGGAAAATGGCAAAAATAAGAATGATACCTTCCTTCATGGAGGAAATAGGGAAGGCCAGCTGCCTTCCCAGCTATGCTGTCTGACTAGGGGGAGGAATACGAATGTAAATAATAGAAAAACAATAATAATATATCTCGGAGCTGACTCGACCCATTCACTTCATTAGAACATTTCGTCGCCAATCACTCCCTAGTTCGTCTTCTTTACGAGGTGGCCGTTAAAGCTTATTTGCAAGGGACATAACTCGGTTTTATCGTCCCGGGAAATCCCACTTTGTTTATGTCGAGCCTAGTCCCGAGGCGTCCGTTCGTCCGTCTTTCCCTGCAGTGGTCCCTTTTTTTCACTTTTTCGGTGGTGGGAGGAAGGAAGGGGTCGGGGTGGGGGTGTTGGGGGGGGGGGGGTGTTAATTTAAAGCTCATCCCATTTGGTTGTTTTGATTAAGAATCCCTACTTGAGATGAAAGATAAGTTTTTAAAAGCACGACTCTGCGCCGACCTTGAATAATTGTAGTGTTGTGGTGCGTCAACACTTACATCAAGACACGTCACAAACAAGACGTAAACTTATCGCATACATGTCACAAGCATGTTCAAAACAAGTCATGGATAATAAGTAGAAAGCGACAAGTGTAATTATTATCTAGTGTATTTAACTCAGCGTTATTACCTTTTGTAATTAACGCAGCATTATCACCTAGTATATAATTAATGCAGCTTTATAACTGTAGGAATGTTCCATTTGAGGTACGATATGTTTTCCCTGTTATGTGTATCTCTTTGCACGGGGTTCGGAAAAGACAAGTCAGTTCCCGCTCATCCCTTGATCTGTAATCAACTCATGTACATTAAAGGAATCAACTGGTCCCGAGTATGTCTCAACCTGCTTACATGGCGCAGTGATTCTCGTTCCAAAGCAGGACCTACAAGATGCTGAGACGAGGCCATCACAACATACATTCCCCAGGGGCACAGCAAGACGTTCCCCCAGGGGCACTGCAAGCAGGAATGCAACACCGGCACGCCGGCACCACGAGGGACAGGACTTGTTACAGGCTTTGGTTGGCCTCATGGCACAAGGAAGACCACATGGTTCAGCCTCGGCAGGTGTTAGGGCGATGTGCCCTGAGAAGTGTAGCTATGAGATGACACAAAGCAGTTTTCGAGAATGGTGTTGCTCTATGAGTGATTGGCTGGCCTTAGGAAACGTCTCAGGAGAGAATGCACTTATCAGTATCCGGTTAAACTGCGATGAGAAGTTAAGGATGACTATAGATGCAACGCACTCAGAGGTTCAGTGGAACTCATTAACGACCTCTGAGGCATTCGACAGACTGGAGGAGATCACGACGAAGTCTGTGAATAAGGTAGTGGCATGGGACAAGTTTTTCTCGGCGCAACAAGGCGATCAAGAAACCGCGAAATCTTTTGTGCATAGGTGCCAACAATTGGCCTTAGATTGTGGGTTTTAAGTGTCCCCATTGTCGAGCTGATCTGAATGATTTTGTGTTAGTTCAGCGGATAACAAGTGGTTTAAGCAATGTGGGACTTAAGCAAGAGATCCTACAGGATCATGAGGTTTTCAATACTGTGCAGAAATTGTTACGTAAATGTGAAATTTATGAATCTGCAGAAAAGGATAGTATTAGCGCTCGTGGAAGGGCAAACGTAGCTAGTTTGGTAAAAGGGGATGAGATAGGCTTAGGCCTAGTTGAAAGTGGGTTAGAAGGTGAAAGTAAAATTATTGCTAGCTATAGGTCTAATAATAGTGACAAGGGACACGGCCGTGGCCGTAGTAGCTCGAAACCTACTGGTAACAGTAAGTCAGATACCAGGTGTAAAAAGTGTGGTGGTCGTTCTCATTGGCAGGGAAAATGTCCTGCTGATAATGTTAACTGTTTTCAGTGTGGTATTGTGGGGCACTTTGCTAAATTCTGTTGTCAAGGGGGGCAACAGCCCGCCAAAACGGCGCCTATTGTGGACGCGTCTGTTACGTCATGCACTGTTGCCTATCCACCTGCGGACAATCGCCAGGTAGGCCTATGTGCGGCAGTGGGGAAACTGCCGATGGTGAAAATAAAGGTTAAGCATGAGTTTTCATGTGAGTGTGTCGTTGTTGAGGCTGTTCCAGACACTGGGGCAGAAGTGTGTATAGTAGGGGTAGATTTGTTACCAAAATTGGGTTTGAAGGTACCTAATCTCTCTCGGTGTAATGTCATTGTAAATCACGCAGGGGAGAAGTCATTGAGAATATATGGGTCTGTTGATAGCTAATAGAATTGGGTGATAAATCAGTGAGCACTAGTGTTATCGTTGTGCAAGGTGCTACCCGTTTTATGTCTTTAGGAGTGTGTAAATCACTAGGTCTAGTGCATACAAGTTTCCCCATCATACACTGTCGCTACCGTGAATGACGTCACTCGGAAACCCTCTGCGTCGACTAACCCCCGCCAAACGCCTGAAGAAAACGTTCTCACACGGGTAGGGGGTGGTGGTCGTCAGCGCGAGATGCCATACTCTGCCACGGAGGAGAATGTCCCTAGGCTGAGGACTGGCTACTGCAACGTTTTGCGAAGACTACGTTCAACGTTTCAAGAAACCCTCTCCCGATTGATGAAAGGAGCCCCTCACCACATTCACCTGAGGGAAGGTGCCATCCCCTATGCGTGTCATACACCTATACCAGTTCCTAAGCATTGGGAGGCCGATGTTAAGGCTCAGCTCGACGAAGATGTCAAATTAGGAGTAATTAGGGAGGTCCCTGCTGGTACAGCTACGGACTGGTGTGCGAGGATGGTAGTGGTAGCAAAGAAAAATGGTAAACCACGGAGGACCGTGGACTATCAAGAGCTGAATAAGAATTGCAAACGAGAAACGCATCACACATGTGCTCCTTTTGACATGGTCTCGGGTGTGCCACTTCGTACATATAAGACTGTAGTTGATGCCTATGCCGGATTCCACCAGGTGCCATTAGATGAGGAGAGCCGACAGTTGACAACGTTTATTACACCATGGGGGAGATACCAGTATTGTCGAACACCTATGGGTCGTTGCGCGGCCCGCCCCCGATGCATACACGAAAAGGTTCGATGACGTTATTATTGATGTACACAGAAAGTACAAGTGCATAGATGACGTGTTGTTATATGACGACAGTGTTGAGGGAGCCTTTTGGCATACTTATGATTTTTTGCAATTATGTGGAGATAATGGTATTACGCTGAATCCGGATAAATTCCGATTTTATCAAAGACAGGTAGAGTTTGTGGGGTACGAACTTGATTGGGATAATTATAGACCTTCTAATGAGCGTATGAGTGCCATTAAGAACTTCCCCATGCCTGCAAGCCCAACTATCATGGATATAAGATCTTGGTTTGGACTTGTGAACCAAATTGCACCTTTCGTGGCTGTAGCACCGGGTTAATGGGAACCATTCAGGGATCTTCTCAAGAAATCCCCCATCGGAAAGTTTATTGGGACCAACGCCTTCAAAACAGTTTTGTTGCAGCCCGGGACAGCATTTGCAAGATGTTGGGCGACGGACTGACATATTATGATAAGACAAGGCGCACTGCTGTTGTTACCGATTGGTGCAGAGAAGGAATGGGATTTGTTATATTGCAACAATATTGCAATTGCGAGGATCTCAATGCCCCTTTTGTTGTAAGGGGGGATGGAAACTGGCATTATGTGGCAGCAGGCACCTGACGGAGGCGGAGGCCGGCTATGCCGTCATTGAGGGGGAAGCGGCTGCAGTAGTATGGTGCCTTAGGAAATCGAGATTGTTTTTATTGGATGCCCGAATTTCATTTTAATCACGGACCATAGACCTTTGGTAAAACCTCTTTGGGGGATAGGAGCCTAAAAGACATTGCAAACCCGAGACTACTAAGGTTGAAGGAGAAAACTATGCAATATAGTTTTACCATAAGATATTTGCCGGGGAAGAAGAATTCGGCAGTCGATACGTTATCAAGATACCCAGTGATTCGCAGTGAAACTACCGTCAAAGACGAAGAAGAGGAGGAACTTATGAACGAAGTTTGTATTGCCTCCATGACGTCATCGCTGGCGGATGACGTCATTACTATGGACTGGGCTACCATGAGGGGGGAAGCAGAGAAGGATCCTGATTATTTACTATTGCAGCGACGTGTCAGCGAAGAGGGTTGGCCGTCGTCAAGGTCTCAAGTGGAGCCCTGCCTAAAACCTTTTTTCAATGTACGTGATAGGCTGAGTGTCATTGAAGGATTAGTCACATATGCATATGACGAGGGGCATGTTCGTCTGGTAGTTCCGGAGGCACTACGTTTACGCATTGCAACCAATTTACATTCAGGTCATCAATCAACTGACTCCATGATCAGAAGAGCACGACAGGCAGTTTATTGGCCTGGGATTGAGGGTGACTTGGCAAATTATAGGGCACAGTGTCATGATTGCAACGTTGCGGCACCTTCGCAACAAAGGGAAAAGTATTATATACACTCCCCCTCCCGAATATCCGTTTCAGAGAACTGTTGCAGATTTATTTCAAGTAGCAGGGAGGCAGTATATGGTCTACGCCGATCGACTGACTGGATGGATGGAAATTTATTTCTTCGCTAACGGAACTACATCCGCGAGATTGATCCCAGTTTTTAGAAGATATTTTATGCAGTGGGGAGCACCTGAAGAAATATCAGTGGACGAGGGCACGAATCTAACGAGCATGGAAATGAGACATTTCTTTGGTAAGTGGGGGGTATCTATGAGAGTGTCGTCTGCTCATTACCCCCAGTCCAACGGGCGGGCAGAAGCTGCTGTGCGCACCGCCAAACGAACATTAATGGGCAATACTCTACCTGATGGAGGGCTAGACAATGACAAGGTAGCTCAGGCGATATTGCAGTATAGAAATACACCATTACGTGGTATAGAAAAGTCTCCTGCACAGCTGGCCATGGGTCGCCAACTTCGAGATTCGGTGCCAATGTTAAAAAGTTATCATTTCGTCACCGAGCATTGGTCGGAAACCTTGTCCGCAAGAGAGAGGGAAAGAAGCGTTGTTGAGCAACGAATATCATCCAAGTATAATGAGAAAGCCAAGGATCTTTCCCCCTACAAATAGGGAGAGGGTAGCTATCCAGGATGTTGACTACACGAGCCTGGAATAGAAGCGGGGTGGTTATTGATTAAAAGAATAGATACCGCCAATATCGCATAAGTTAGACGGGAGCGGAAGAATTTCGACAAGAAATCGCAAGCATTTGGATGAATCCTACCACCCACACCACCTGAGGGAGAACCTACTCCCACCGCCTCGGGGGAGGCTGGCCCAGTACCCACCCAGGAGAGAAGTAGCACTAGGGTACGTCGTCCCCCGCAATGGCACGATGATTATATTACAGAGTAATTCATTTTTAGTTGTGTTTAATAAATATCCCCTAAACATGTCAAGTTTTGTGCATATACTTTAATCCTGATTATTTGGTTTAGTAAGTGTTCCTCTTGGTCATTGTTTACCATTTATGTATGTTCCAGCGCTGTGTCCGAAGGACTATCTTTATTATAGCTGAATTCCCTTTACTTCATATGTTACTACCTTTACCAGTTTTATTATTTTTGCAACTAAAAGGAGAAATCTATACTTATGTTTTAAATATACTGTTTGCTTTGAATGGGGAGCTTTGATCTTAAAGGGGAGGTGTAGGAATGTTCCATTTGAGGTACGATATGTTTTCCCTGTTATGTGTATCTCTTTGCATGGGGTTCGGGAAAAGACAAGTCAGTTCCCGCTCATCCCTTGATCTGTAATCAACTCATGTACATTAAAGGAATCAACTGGTCCCGAGTATGTCTCAACCTGCTTACAATAACCTAGTGTAATTAACTCAGCGTTATTACCTTTTGTAATTAATGCATTGTTATAAACCAGTGTAATTAAAACAGCGTTATTAACCATTGTAATTAATGCTGCATTATTAACCAGTGTAATTAACGCAGCGTTATTAATCATTGTAATTAACGCAGCATTATTAACCAGTGTAATTAAAGCAGCGTTATTAATCATTGTGATTAACGCTGCGTTATTACCTAATGTAATCAAAGCAGCGATATTAACGTAGCGTCATGAACACTGAATTATTATCCAGTGTAATTGAATGCACACACACACACACACGCATACCTCACAATTATCCTCGACCCTTAACGCACGGTAATCAAACAAGAGGTGAATTTCCATTCAGGTGCTGAGCGATGCAACCAGTTCAACTAGTGCAAGCAATGCAAGCAGCAATACCAATTTGTCACCGCTGAAGAGTCCATCATCTTGATTAAGTATCAGATAAAAAGATAGAAGGGGGTGGGTCGCTGTTGGCAACACTGCCCTGATGCCCAGAGTTGCCAATACTCAGGCGTTGAATGACGGCTGGGCAACAGATGCAATTATGGCCGCTGAGAAAGAGGACGGCTTTGGCGGAGGAGCGGGCCGTAATTACATGATATGTGTGCATGTTTTTTTCATTTTCACGATGTTCGTGTGTCCTTGATGCTGAAATGGTAATTTATTTGCGTATGCATACATATAGAAGTAGGTGAAACAAGTCAAAGTTACATGCAAATGCCACACTTGAGAAATGATACAGAGATGGCTATATTCCTAGCCAGTTTCGTCTGTGGGATGTTGGTCTCATTTAGACGAAGCTGGTCGGTCATCCCTCTTCGCTTAGCTTGATATATGTAAGCTTGCGATGCCTATGCATACGAGTATACATATTTTGCCTTGAATAATGGTCTGTTTTTTTTTTTATTCTTGCTGTTGTAAGCGCGCATGCGTAGACTTGTATACATCCGCATGTCTAGACAATTTTACTGGATAAATACAGATGTTACCAGAAGAATATGTAGCTACTCTTGATTTTCTTATATTTAGCTTGGAAGTCCTTCATTCCAATGTTCAGTCAAAATTGCTTTCGAAAGTTAGGTCACCAAATGAAGTTTCTACGAATAGTGTCCATCATATTCACGGCTAGGAGACTCCTAACCTAACCTAACCTAACGAGATATGACTTCATATAACCGAAGCAACCGCACCGTAAGTCTTGCTTTTAACATCTCCAGGTTCTTATGCGCTCGAGAACGGTTTGTTTACTTCTCTTCGGCATAATAGCAAGGAAAACATCACCCGAGATCATGTTTGCTTGGGAAGTAATGACTCCCGGAAGCGTTGTCTGGTGTCAGTGTTATAGTGTTATCAACTTTAGTTGAGCATTGGTTTTGCGTCAGTCTAAACATAGCCAACAGTATCGGGTCTTAGATATTACTTGCAATATGATGTTTCTTCAAGCAGCTGGTTTGCATTTAGTATATATAAAGTATATATTATATAATATATATAATATAATTATATAATATTAATATAATATATATTATTATATGATATAATATTATATATATATATTATATGAATATATATGCTGTAAGATTGGGGCATCTAGAACGCTGCAGATTCAGCAGAAGTAAAATAGCAAACAGCCATCGTAGCGTCGTATTAATTTATTGGCCAGACTTTCGAGACCACATGTCTCATCTTCAGGGCTGTAAGATTACAAAGAATAAAAATAAAAAATGGACACCTTTAAAAAAAACTCACAAAGTCTAACACATGGAACTTAAACTAAAAAAAGAAGAAAAACAAACTGAAGAATAGTTTTTAAAATATTGAAAACCTAGAATTGAAAAGCTTTAAATATATATATATATATATATATATATATATATATATATATATATATATATATATATATATATATATATATATTTGTCAAGAGTTCTTTAATATATCTTCATGAACAATCACTTTTGAGCTTTCAGTTAGTTTTCCTCTTTTTTTTAAAGTTTTCTCAGAGCAATTTTTTTTCCGATGTCATTTCAGTTATGCATCATGGCGTCTTTGATCCCGTAGGGGCTAGTGCCGTCAGTACACCTCATGCGGCGCACTATAGGCATTACTTAAGGGTCTTTGCAGCGTGCCTCCGTCCCCTAGATGCAACTCCCTTTGTTCCTTTTACTGTACCTCCTTTCATATTCTCTTTCTTCCTTCTTATTTTCCACCCTCTCTTAAGAATATATTCATAGTGCAACTACTTTGAAGTTTTCCTCCTGTTACACTTTTCAAACCTTTTACTGTCAGTTTCCGTTTCATCGCCGAATGAACCTCGTAGGTCCCAGTGCTTGGCCTTTGGCATAAATTTTATATGCAATGCATAGCGTCTTTGACAAATGATTTTTACGAGCTGGTTATCATTGTTAAAAATAGCAGTCATCGTACATTCAAACGTACTACAGGTGAGTCTACAGGTAACCTGCAAATGTGAAAGATCTGTAGATATTAGAGAGTTCTGTAGATATTAATTTCAATGGTAAAGTTTCCTCTTAATATGAGAGCATTTTGAATGGTTTAGTGCCATAGATAGTTTGATTTAAACGAATTACTCAAACAGCGTTACAAACGATCGCTATATTAGTACGAACCTTACCTGAAGTCATATTTTTATTGGGAATAAAATTGGCTGCATTTTGTCTATTACAAAGTACGAGAAATATTGGTTTATTTAAGGTTATCTAATTGAAATTTAAATATTTTGATATCAGAGATGTATTTGTCTACCCACTGACGAAATTATTTGCAAGAGACAGAACTTATGAAGACGGCAAATTAGACGTGTGTATTTCTAAGTAATGGGTTTTTTTTTGTGAGAGATCGTGGAAGCGGAATTCCCGTTTACTGTGTTGGAAGTTGAAAGATTTTCAGCAGATTGGACAGGCTCAGGTAGGCTGGTGGCTCCATTTTTTCCCCGGCACCCCAACCGTCAGGCTACTTCTTCGTGGTGATTTTTTCTTTTTCTTTTTTAAATGAAAGTGTTCCGAGATTACTGGTGCCGTAGAAAGTGTTCCGAGATGATTGGTACGTACTGTGGGAGTTTTCAATGAGTTATTAGTTGGATTAAAATATATAATCCGGTTGGAAAACCCCAAATACGCCTAGTGTCTTCAGTAAAACTTGCCACATCGATAGCACGAAAAAGCGACACATTGACGAAGGTTATGGGAGAGTTGAAGGTATTCTGACCATAGACTGTAAGACTGTTTTAAGGCAGCGTGATCTGGTTTCACTGGATTTCATTGCGTTAAATTTCGTGATTAAAGCTTTTAATTTACGTGTTAGCCTAGGACGATGTCGATGAATTTGGAAGGAGGTTGCTAGATTGCAGTAGTGCCAGCTCTCATGAAAGGAAATGTGCCCTGTGTTGGAGGAAGTTTATATTTTTCTGATTATATACTGTATATTTCTTTTAGGTTTAAGACCATTATTGCATGCGCAATACGCGCTTCTTGATGTCCAGACTTGAACCTTCCATGCCAGCGATTGTAGTGAAAATACACAATTCACATAACAGGTATTCACTTGAATGAAAGCCTATATCTTGTGTATGAGAGTTATCTTATATGGTACGTTGCTTACAAATAATACTTCATTTGAATGAAAATACCACAAAAGGGGTTTAAGAAGACATATCCTAATATTTGTTAAGCTTGCCTGTGACTGCATGCTGCTATGGAACCAGTCATACTACCCTGACTTACTTCAGTTTTATCCCAAGGTTAAGAAACAGTGTACTACACTGGTTATTTCTGTCAAAGGGAAAGGAAATTGCCCACAGAACCTAACATAGGGTGATGTATGACCTTAGTGGGTGGTTTAGATTAGAATGTTCTCGTATCACCCAACACTAGCCTGTACGAACAAAAAGTCAGTGCTACTTTGGCACATCTACACGTCACCTCCGAGGTGCCAGCTCAGTGGGCTGCTGTGTTTAGTTCTAGCCTCTCGGCGATCGAAGGATTACGTACACACATTTCTGTATTGTGTGGTTAACAAATTATATTAATAAAAGATATCTTTAATCCATGAGGGACTAGTACTAATACTAACTCTTTGGAGTAGGTAACATATTGATAACAGGCCAAAGTAGCACCCAGATGTTTTTGCTAGCATAGCATGACACCAACTCAGTCAAACATCATCCAGTAGCCAGTATTGGTAAAATATAAATGCCAGTCAATGTGAGGTTAAGAGGGACAAAGCCCCTTCCCCCTCTATCTGGACTGGGTATATATTAGTATATATTAGTCATGAAAATGAAACACTGAGTAAAGTCAGGTTAGGTTGGAATGCATCGCTGGTCTAGATCAAGGGTAGGGCATGTTGTCCTGGGTGAGGGTAACATGTCTAGATAGATTCCTTTTAACATTTTGCTGTGCAGTTGGTCTTAGGCTTGATAAAGAGCAGTCTCACGCATTCCTCTCATTTGTAAGGTTAATAGAACTTTCCATGCAGAATTAATTAAGCGCTAGTGTATAGAAATGTTTCAAAACCCCTTGTTTGAAGAGCCCATTAGACTAGAGTTAAGATTGCCCTTTATTTCACGTGTCAATATTGGATCTGAATTTGTTTCCTGAAATGGCCCTGGTTATGAAATGAGGCATTAAAATAATTAAATTAATCTAATTAGTGGTAATCCTAAAGAATAACTCCGCACGGACTGCAAGAAACGTAACCGCAAGTACGACATCCACTGGGGATTGGGGCGTCCAGTGTATTTCGCCGTGTTTAGTACTGGCTCCTGGGGGTTAATTACAGTCGACCGCCCAAAAATAACGGCAAATTCTTAATAAGCAACCTGAATACAGGAACCTAATTTCCAAAGAAATACCCGACGCGGAGTTATTATTAAGATTTACCTAATTAGTTGACAGCACCTGAAGTGCTGCACGAGTGGACCAAAAATGCTTAAAGGTCACACACAGGCTGCTGTACCAAACTCCTTTAAATTGTACACATGGAAAACACGAAGCCACAATCAGAGCAGTGGCATAGTCATTTGGAGACAGGAAATGTCTTACCTGTATTACTTTGCGTTGTTGAGTCTGTATAAACTTTATTGAACTGGACCACACCTTGTGTCTTAGCCTAGCACTATGTAATTTACCAATTCCAAGGTTTTTAAGTTAGATTACCGTATGCTTACATCAGAGGTTGATCAGTTTAGTAATTCTATAGCCTAAAGAGCCCTCACCCACTAAACCTGATTTAGTTCTTGCTGTATTTTTTGTATTAGCCCATACTTAGTGGGAGATAATCCTTCATACACTAGTATGGTTATGTACTGTATATACATAGACATTTGCTGTAGGCAGTCCCCGGGTTACATCAGGTTCGGGTTAAGTCGTTCCGGCTTAAGTTGCTTGCCTCATGGTGATGCTAACCTGCTTTATGGCGCTGTAACCGGGACTTACAGCGCTGTTGCTATTTATTCCCATTATAATTATGATTCGGGTAAAGGCGATTTTCGGCTTACAACGCCCCACGTTCAAAAGGCGGCGTCAGACTCAAGATTGGAATTACATTTTGCTCAAGCTGTTCATCTAGAAACTCCAAAAATGTCACATTTATTATGAATACTTCAAATAGAGGCCTTTGTCTTTTACTTAAAAAAAAGTAATTCATTGCATAACTTTTACAGATTAACATTAGAAGTTTTAACACCAGTCAATCCAGTTCACTATGTTCTGCCTTTGAAGTACAGTTTCATTCGAAAAACTACCAAAATCATTGAATCACCTTACCTAAGTGACATAAGAATATAAATAGCTTAAGAAACGGCCAAAAACTCTATTCATATATACTCGAGACCGCCGAATAGCGCAATTTATCCATCAAATTGATTTCCCGAAAGGATTAATTAAACAAGTTTGTCTTTGGTAAAGCAGTCTTTATCGAGCTAAATTTAAACATCAATGAAAGTCAAATGCTATAATTAACAGTTGATTACTCGTAGAACTGATGGACCATTGTTAAATGATGGTTTTAACTGAATGACATGTTTGACAGGCTAATTAACTATTTTAACTAATTTGTCACTGAGCTGTAGTTACCGTTTTCTGAGATCCAGTGTTAAGACCTGTTTTCTATGAGAGGGGAATGTATCTGGTGTGATCGCAAAGAAAACGGACTCTGGTTATTGAAGAGTTATGGTCTCATCCGTTAGAGTTTATGTTCACTTCGTTGAAGTGCTTCACTCAGCAGCTTTAGTCTCCAAAGTATGACGTCATTTTGACGGTAAAGGTCTGCGGGAGATCCTCGCCATATTACAAGGGAACATGTCCACAGAAAACGTTACCCAAGAGAAGTGTTACTACGCCAAAGGTATATTGACAGTCCAACCAGTGCATTTAGGGATCACCATACACGAAAGAACCTTTCGCCATTATTCACTTAAACTCCAACATTGGAAAATCGACTACTTTCCAGCTGTGGCTGGAGAAGTGGACGACTCTTATGGGAAAGCACAAGGCAGACAAATAGGGTCTTGACTCATCTGAGGTCCAGCAGAGCCAAGACCACAGCTCCAGCGATTCGAATTCCCTGCTCTATGGAAGACGAAATCTGGTTGGTTGCCAGCTGCTGAGGGCGATCGTCTCTCCCTCCACCGGCCATGCCAATGCTGCCTCAGAGGGAGTTAAATTTTTTTTTTTTTCATAAAAATTTTTGAGTAACCTTCCAGTTTGTGAAAAATGTTTGATCTGGGTTAAATAAAAGTGTGTCCGGAGATAATGATTTGGTTTTATTTTGTCCAAACTTAAGATCTTACAGTAATGTATATAAACCTTATAGTTCAAAAGAGCACTTTAAAACAAGTACAAAAGATCGAAGAGATCAGTTATGCTGAATTATACATTAGTTATTTTACCTGGAATCTTTCAATTATAAATATCTTCCCTCTTACTGGTATAGCACTCCAATCAAAGACTTTACTCGAGGACTTTATAAACTAAATGCACTCGTTACTGTTAACTTCAGTGGTATGCTATCAAATTTCTAAGCACAAAACTGCAAGTTTCATCATCAATCAATCATTTCCTGTGGCACCCACCGGTATGCATAGGGCCTCTATGAACTCGCCATTCTGTCCTGGGATAACTCGAGATCTCCCAAAATCCTCAACATCTGCTCCACGTTCCATTGTCCTTTGGTCTAGGTACCTCTACCTCTTCTACTAAGGGCAACCCACCCCGGTGTATAATACTATCCCCAGTCTTCCATACGCATAGCCTAGCCACTTCCAGCGAGAGAATACAACCCATTCACAAACCTCCTGCACCACAAATACTTCTCTACTCCTGTTATTCGATATCCTATCCTGCCAATAGATTCCCAATATTCTTCCGAGATCCTTATTTCCAAATGCTAAGAATTTATCAAAAGAAGTGACTCTACTGTACAATGACTCGTGCCCATAAATCAAAATACTCTAAACAATTATATACCTTAGAAATTTTGATCTTGGTATCAGAGAAAAATTGCTATTATTCTTCCAAATAATCTAAAGCATTCCCCACTGCTTGATGAGCCTATTTTCACAACCATCCTTATCTAAATAATGACTTAACATTTAAACTTATCCACTTGCTTTACAACCATGCCTTCAATTAGGCAAGCCTACGCATTTTCAATAGTCGTATTTATGATTTCAGTTTTTCCGCTATTAATAACCAAACTAAACTTTCGACCTTCACTGACTACACAATCCAACACACTGCATCTTTCCTGGTCCCTCGCTAATCTAAACTATATCCTTAGCATAATCTTAAGGCAAGAAATTTCCCATTTTCCCCCCAAATTATATCTGCATCCTTTTCTCTTTTGACCCTTCTCATGACGTAATCTACGACCAAGACAAACAGCAGAGGAGACAGCATGCCACCCTCAACCACACCAGACTTCAAATGGATCGCTCAGACGCCCGTCAACCATCACTTTAACTTTACAAGATGGGGCCATCATCATGTTCATAATAACCCTCACAAACTTTTCCTGTATTCCATAATGGCTCACGATTCAACCCATAGTCTCGAAATACTATCAAATGCCTTTTCAAAATCAACAGAACAAAAGACTAAAGGATATTTCATTACATTAGCTTGCTTGATTAAATGCCTAATTATGAAGATCTGATCACTGAAACCCCGTCCTTTTTCTAAAAACCGGCCTGTTCATACCTAGGAGTACCATCAAACACTAGCTCCAACCTATTCAACAATAACTACTGAAAAATCTCAAGACGGTATATCCCCTTTCGTTTATCTCAGATTTGGACATTTTTGGTCAATAAATTACCTTCCATGTCCATGACTGGTATACCTTAAACTTACCTTTAGCACAAGGCCAATTTGCAGTTTTTATACTTAGAAATGTGATGACACAAATGGAATAAAGCGAGAAGTACGTTTGGTATGAAAAGACCAAAGAGTGTTTTTGACAGAGTGCTGCATCAGGAGCTTTGGAGGTACAGTACATAGAAGTCAGTACCAGATATGACACAATACTCAATAAAAAAAATCTAAGATCTTCCAATTTCAAAATTCAAGACCTCCAGAATATGATATAACAGTATTTTAACTTACATAGCAGTACAAAATCGCCATTCCAGTATTAGAACCTTAATTAACTGGCATCACTTTTGCCCATGAGTGTAATTATCTAAATGTAGATGATCTTTGAAGTACAGTTTGATTTGTACAGATTTAATTACATTTTTAGAGAGAATGAGTTAGCAAGAGGATTTTTCTAACCGCTCGAGCACAGTGAATATGGGAGAAAGAGAGAGAGAGACAGAGAGACAGAGAGAGAGAGAGACAGAGAGACAGAGAGACAGAGAGACAGAGAGAGAGAGAGACAGAGAGAGAGAGAGAGAGGGTGGGGTTTATAAGGTTTGCAGTGATATAGGAAAAACAATTCTAGGAAGGATCGAGTCGGATAAATCTTTGGAAACAGTTTCGATACACTTTGTTTTTTTAAATCTCCTCAGAAAATTTCCAACTGAATAAAATGTTGAAACCTTGAACCCCGATGCACTCTAGTTCAAAATTTAATTTTTAAAACTTTCGAAAGAAAAGAACGATATTCTTCCTGCAACTGAAGTCGAGAAATTAAATTCTATAGCCTTAGGCTGCAATCCTAGTTTCTCTTCTGATGTAGCTGAACGCAGAAATATATATAAAAAATAAAAACTGAAAGCGCGAAAGCACGAATCTTGTTTGTTAATCTAACGCTTGCCATGAAACAAAGCTGCATCTTGCTAAATATTCGTCACCAATAAAAAAAATACTGATTTCGTTCAACACAAATATCGATGTCGGCAATTTGTTACACTGAACTGAACTGAATTTAGGCCAAAGGCCAAGCACTGGGACGTACGGGGTCATTCACTGTAATGTTTGGAAGTCGTGACGGGACTAAAACATAGCTGTTGAAGCACTATGAATCAATTGTTAAGTGTGTGGGGAAAGTAAGATGGAAGAAAGAGAATATGAAAGGAGGTACAGTAAAAAGAATAAAAAGGGTTGCAGATAGGGGCCATGCTACGCTGCAAAGACCCTTAAGTAATGACTACAGTGCACCGCATGAAGTGCGTATAAGGGCGATAATGGACAACTTCATGCTGGAACTGTTTAAAAATCTCTCTCTCTCTCTCTCTCTCTCTCTCTCTCTCTCTCTCTTTATATATATGTATGTATATATATATATATATATATATATATATATATATATATATATATATATATATATATATATATATATATATATATATATATATATATATATATATATATATATATATATATATATATATATATATATATATATATATATCAACAGGCCAACCTGAAAACGTTGATCTTAGATATTGATATTTGCCTAATAAATTAGATACTGAATAACTAAATGAATTGAAAATTATTTAGCTCAGTCAAATTTCTCAAAAGGTGTCGTTTCTAGAACTTACCATTCTGCATCTTTTGGAATTAAGAAGGTCGCATATAAAGTATTTAACTGCTCTTGACTTCACCCCAGAGAGAGAGAGAGAGAGAGAGAGAGAGAGAGAGAGAGAGAGAGAGAGAGAGAGAGAGAGATACAAAACAATAAAAATCAACACAAAGGTTACTACCAGTAATCCGATAGACAAAAATACAGTACATGAAGAGACGAAAAGCAAGGAAAACTACAATACTGAATCCCCGCGAGGCAGGAGTAATTATCTTCCCTAATAAAGACAAGCAAAAATCACAATAAAATCTGACAACACGTGTCGCCGAGTCATCGCAAAAAAATCACTGGAGTGGTAGTAGAAGAAAAATGAGTGAGGGACACAGATCTGACATTGGCAGACATGGAGAAAGGAAAGTGGAGGGAGAAAGGAAAGTGGAGGGAGAAAGGAAAGTGGAGGAAGAAAGGAAAATGGAGGGAGAAAGGAAAGTGGAGGGAAAATGGGAGAAGGAGAAAGGATGGCACAGATATGCCCTTGGCAGACAAGGAGAAAGGTAAGTGAAGGAAAAGTAGGAGTAGAGTAGAAGGGATGGATAGTAAGTGGAAGGTGTTGGAGTGGGGGAGGGGTTTAAATATTTCAATGGAACGAAATGATAAGAAGGTTATTACAAGAAGAATGATACTGTACGTGACAATTTACACTGGTTTCTTTTATTACGGTTTCTAGAAGTGCAGGCATTCTGGTTTCGTAGGCTACGAATCAAGGAATCTAGAAAACGTGAGAGCAATAAGAACAAAAAGTCCGGACGATCAAAATTATCTCCCAAAATACAATCCGGACAGCTTTCCAAAGCGTTGAATGACAGATGCCAATTCTACAAAGATATCTGGCAGTCATTTCTATTTCCCAGAGCAGGAAAAGCCTATCAGATCCATTAGCATTCA
Organism: Macrobrachium nipponense; assembly: GCF_015104395.2. Classification (NCBI taxonomy): domain Eukaryota; kingdom Metazoa; phylum Arthropoda; class Malacostraca; order Decapoda; family Palaemonidae; genus Macrobrachium; species Macrobrachium nipponense. The sequence goes on along the minus strand of NC_061105.1, from coordinate 9,107,146 downwards.
AGTTGCCGAGTGTTCACAGCAATTAACTAAAATACATTATTCACGCTGTATCTATAAACCTTCTTTTTCCAGCATTTCGAAAATATTTTCTTATACATGTAAATATAACATCTTCAGGAAACATCACGAATTTCAGAAAATTCTCGTCACTTGAAAAGGTCATCAGTTACCCTTCATATTTCAGGCTGCAAAAAAAAAAAAAAAAAAAAAAAAAAAAAAAAAAATCCAACAGCAAAATGGGCTCCCTTTTGAAAAAAAGTGAAAGCAATTTCTTCCTTTTCCCAAATGGACCCTTTTTGCAGCTTCATTAGCTCAATAGCAATTCAAGTAAAATGGACGAAAATGTTGCCAACGGAGTTCTTTTGCATTCCCAATTTATTCCTGATGCATGTTTTCGAGGTAAAGTTCGATGAAAAACAGGTTTCTGGAATATTCAGTCCCACCAATAAAAAATATATATATATATATATATCAAGTACAATTGCTTCAAGTCTCCTTCGGTATGGAACACCAGCATATATATATTTGGCTGATCTTGTCAATCAACAATGGCAGGCTATAATATAGCTTCCATTTTGTATGGCTGGTCTTCAAAGAAGACAGTTGCTAACCTGAAAAAAAAAGGAAATAATGATTTGCCAGTGATGTTGTTCATATCTATATTATTTCCTTAAAAAATAATCATGTATATATATATATATATAATATATATATATATATTATATATATAATATATATATATATATATATATATATATATATATATATATATAACCAGTGCTATAAACATAAGTGATGCATTAATACTTGATTTAAAAAAAAAACTAAAAATTGACAATGACCATTTTCTTTACTTTAATAAAATATCAAATTAACTTCTTTTAAAAACAAACCCTAATAAAAACTGCTGGAGACTTGTAACTGGAGATCTTTTTTCAGTTATATTTCGGCTTAATTAAAAAACATCTGGAAGCCCAACAACGTCAGCGATTCGTAAGGGACACACATTTATTAAACTTCCGTATAGCAACAAAAATTCTTATTAACTTATTTCAAGAATTCCTGCAGGGAATAACTGCTCATAGGGTTCACTGACTAAGCCGCAGTTGATCAACAAAACCATAATGTGTTGGCAAATAGCCATGATGTTCGTAAAACTTTTTCCAGTGTTGGAGTCCCTGAAAGACAGATAATTCGATCAATGCTATGTTGGGATAGAATTATAATGAAAAACTGATTGAGAATGAACACGGGAGACGCCTACCATGTAACTTTTTTTAAGCTTGATGCAGACTTACTGACTTAACGGCGATTTGATCTTACGTAGCTTTTTAGTGCTGCAAACGGCGTTTTACAGCGCTGTAACTTTATGTTGCCCTGAAGTTACGGCGCCATAAGTACCGTTGGTGGTGCTAACGGCAAGAATAGGCATCAAGTTAACAGAGCTATAACTTGATGCAATATCAAGTTACAGTGCCTTAACTCGAGTTACAGCAAAAAACAGACTTACGATGGAAATCAACTAACAGCACGGTGCTGGAACAAATCACCTGCCGTAAGTCGAGGACGCACTGTATAATAAAATAAAGATTCACAGAAACAATGCTCATATAATTCAAAAGCTCTCCTAAGTTTCGTACTTCAGACACCATGTGAAAAAAGGCAATGGACACTAAATATTAGTATCCTTACATTCAGGGAACCATCGGCATACATTTCTTTGTAATGACCAATAATTGGACATTTCCAGAAAGTAATAGAAACTTCACTCCCTACTCCTTTCCTAATCTGTTTTTGGTGTGATTGACAAACACCTGTTCTTTCTGTTTCAATGTACCATACTCTGTTGTTGTTAATCCCCAAGTTCCTGAGTGTTTTTATGGACAACTGCTCTTGATTCCATTTAGTAATGAGGATTTCCTCAAAATACAAGTAATAATATTCTGTTAAAAAGGTTTAAAATAGACACGCTAATAAAAATCCATAAAGTAGTTTCTACCTATAAAGACCTAGATTTTGATTGTGAAGTCTAAATACTATATTCTCAGTCTAAATACCATATTCCTTACATGGCTATGAATAATTTTTATGACAATCAAACATTTTGACCATCCCATCTCATTTAACTTTACAAATTTACTGAACATCAAAAACAAAGAGAACCAGGTAATCAAAATCTCAGTTTTTGCAGCGATACCCATTTCAAAAGCCCAATAAATATCCTGAAGATGGCCAGTCCTAATACAACGAAAAAAGTAACTCGTATAACCAAATGTATACACAGGCTGTCCTTGGGTTATGGCCCGTAGGGCATTATAAGACGAAAATCGCCTTTATCCGTTTCATCATAATTATAATGGGAATAAATAGCAAAAGCGCTGTAAGTCCCGGTTACAGTGCCATAAAGCAGGTTAGCAGCGCCATGAGGCAAGCACCTTAAATCTGGAACGACTTAACCTGAACCTGATGTAACCCGGGGACTGCCTACAGCAAATGTCTATGTATATACAGCACATAACCATAGTAGTGTATGAAGGATTAGCTCCCACTAAGTATGGCCTAATACAAAAAAATACAGCAAGAACTAAATTAGGTTTAGAGGGTGAGGGCTCCTTAGGCTATAGAATTACTAAACTGATCAATTTCTGATGTAAGCATACGGTAATCTAACTTTAAAACCTTGGTATTGGTAAATTACATAGAGCTAGGCTAATACACAAGGTAGTGGCTCAGTTCAAATCAGTTTATACACTCAACAATGCAAAGTAATATAGGCAAGACATTTCCTATGTCTCCAAATGACTATATCACTGTTCTGATTGTGGCTTTGTGTTTTCCATGTGTACAATTTGCAGGGCCATTTAAGAAAACATCAATTCATATCCAATATTGACACGTGAAATGAAGGGCAATCTTAACTCTTGTCTACTGGTGTTTTGAAAAATTTCTACACACTAGCACTTCCTGGAAATTAATTCTGCATGAAAAGTTCTATTAACCTTTCAAATGAGACAAATGCGCGAGACTGCTCTTTTCAGAAAGTTATCAAGCCTAAGACCAACTGCACAGCAAAATGTTGAAAGGAAACTATCTAGACATATTATCCTCACCCAGGACAACATGCCCTACCCTCGATCTAGACCAGCAATGCATTCCAACCAAACCTGACTTCACTCAGTGTTTCATTTTCATGACTAATATATACTAACTAGACCTCAGATATATGTTACCCAGTCGAGATAGAAAGGGAAGGGGCTTTGTCCCACTTAACCTCACATTGACTGGCATTTATATTTTACCAATACTGGCTACTGGATGATGTTCTACTGAGTTGGTGTCATGCTAGCAAAAACATCTGGGTGCTACTTTGGCCTGTTGTCAATATGTTACCTACTCCAAGGAGCTAGTACTAAACATGGCGGAAGCTCATGTTTAGTACTAGTCCCTCATGGATTAAAGATATCTCTTAACCTTGGGATAACAGTGAAGTCAGTCAGGGTAGCATACATTACTGACTGGTTCCATAGTAGCATACAGTCACAGGCAAGCTTAACAAATATTAGGAAAGGCCTTCTTAAACACATTTTGTGGCATTTTCATTCAAATGAAGTATTATTTGTAACCAACGTACCATATAAGATAACTCTCATACACATTTCATTCAAGTGAATGCCTGTTATGTGAATTGTGTATTTTCACTACAATCGCTGGCATGGAAGGTCCAAGTCTGGACATCAAGAAGCACGTATTGCGCATACAATAATGGTCTTTAACCTAAAAGAAATATACAGTATATAATCAGAAAAATATAAACTTCCTCCAACACAGGGCACATTTCCTTTCATGAGAGCTGGTACTACTGCAATTTAGCAACCTCCTTCCAAATTCATCGACACCGTCCTAGGCTAACACGTAAATTAAAATCTTTAATCACGAAATTCAACGCAATAAAATACCAGTGAAACCAGATCACTCTGCCTTAAAGCAGTCTTACAGTCTATGACCAGAATACCTTCAACTCTCCCATAACCTGGGTTTGTCACTCTTAACTCCCCTTTGTTGAAAACTCCATCAGCAAGGGCAGCATTTTTGATAATGTCTATATTACCATCTATAGCAATGCAGCCTAAACTAGCTTCGTCATTGTGTCGCTTTTTCGTGCTATCGATGTGGCAAGTTTCACTGAAGACACTAGACCTAATCGGGTTTTCCACCCGGATTATAACATCTAGCAAATAACTCATTGAAAACTCCCACAGTACGTAGCAATCAAATCAGAACAATTTCTACGGCACCAGTAATCTCGGATCACTTTCATTTAAAAAAGAAAAAGAAAAAAATCACCACGACGAAGTGGCCCGATGGTTGGGAAGCCGGAAAAAATGGAGCTTCCAGCCTACCTGAGCCTGTCCAATCTGCTGAAAATCTTTCACCTACCAACACAGAAAACGGGAATTCCGCTTCCACGATCTCTCACAGAAAACGCCATTACTTAGAAATACAAATGTCTAATTTGCCGTCTTCATAAGTTCTGTCTCTTGCAAATAATTTCGCCAGTGGGTAGACAAATACATCTCTGATACCAAAATATTTCAATTTCAATTGGATAACCTTGAATAAACCAATATTTCTCGTACTATTTGAGTAATTGGTTTACTTCAAACTACCTATGGCACTAAAGCATTCAAAATGCTCTCATATTAAGAGGAAACTTTACCATTGAAATTAATATCTACAGAACTTTCACATTTGCAGGTTACCTGTAGACTCACCTGTAGTACGTTTGAATGTACGATGACTGCTATTTTTAACAATGATAACCAACTCGTAAAAATCACCTGTCAAAGACGCTATGCATTGCATATAGAATTTAGGCCAAAGCACTGGGACCTACGAGGTCCATTCGGCGATGAAACGGAAACTGACAGTAAAAGGTTTGAAAGGTGTAACAGGAGGAAAATTTCAAAGTAGTTGCACTATGAATATATTCTTAAGAGAGGGTGGAAAATAAGAAGGAAGAAAGAGAATATGAAAGGAGGTACAGTAAAAGGAACGAAGGGAGTTGCATCTAGGGGACGAAGGCACGCTGCAAAGACCCTTAAGTAATGCCTATAGTGCGCCGCATGAGGTGTACTGACGGCACTAGCCCATACGGGATCAAAGACGCCATGATGCATAACTGAAATGACAGTCGGAAAAAAAAATTGCTCTGAGAAAACTTTAAAAAAAGAGGAAAACTAACTGAAAGCTCAAAAGTGATTGCTCTTGAAGATATATTAAAGAACTCTTGACAAATATATATACATATATATATATATATATATATATATATATATATATATATATATATATATATATATATATATGATTTTTAGTTTTTAAACTTTTCAATGTTAGGTCTTCAATATTTAAACAAAGATATTTTTTTAGTTTGTTTTTATTTTATTTTTTTTTTTTAGTTTAAGTTCCATGTTTTAGACTTTGTGAGTTTTTTTTAAAGGAGTCCATTTTTAATTTTTATTCTTTGTAATCCTACAGCCCTGAAGATGAGACATGTGGTCTCGAAAGTCTGGCCAATAAATTAATACGACGCTACGATGGCTGTTTGCTATTTTACTCCTGCTGAATCTGCGGCGCTCTAGATGCCCCAATCTTACAGTATATATATATATATACATATATACATATATATATATATATATATATATATATATATATATATATATACATATGTATATATCTATATATATATATAATATATTATATATATATAATAATATATATATATATATATATATATATATATATATATATATATATATATATATAATATATAATATATAAGTAAACCGCTGCGTGAAACATAATATTGCATGTAATATCTCAGACCCGATACTGTTGGCTATGTTTAGACTGACGCAAAACCAATGCTCCACTAAAGTTGATAACACTATAACACTGACACCAGACAACGCTTCCGGGAGTCATTACTTCCCAAGCAAACATGATCTCGGGTGATGTTTTCCTTGCTATTATGCCGAAGAGAAGTAAACAAACCGTTCTCGAGCGCATATGAACCTGGAGATGTTAAAAGCAAGACTTACGGTACGGTTGCTTCGGTTATATGAAGTCAGATCTCGTTACGTTAGGTTAGGTTAGGAGTCTCCTAGCCGTGAATATGATGGACACTATTCGTAGAAACTTCATTTGGTGACCTAACTTTCGAAAGCAATTTTGACTGAACATTGGAATGAAGGACTTCCAAGCTAAATATAAGAAAATCAAGAGTAGCTACATATTCGACTGGTAACATCTGTATTTGTCCAGTTAAATTGTCTAGACATGCGGATGTATACAAGTCTACGCATGCGCACTTACAACAGCAAGAATAAAAAAAACAGACCATTATTCAAGGCAAAAGATGTATACTCGTATGCATAGGCATCGCAAGCTTACATATATCACGCTAAGAGAAGAGGGATGACCGACCAGCTTCGTCTAAATGAGACGAACGTCCCACAGACGAAACTGGCCAGGAATATAGCCATCTCTGTATCATTTCTCAAGTGTGGCATTTGCATGTAACTTTGACTTGTTTCACCTACTTCTATATGTATGCATACGCAAATAAATTACCATTTCAGCATCAAGGACACGCAAACATCATACAAATGAAAAAACATGCACACATATCATGTAATTATGGCCCGCTCCTCCGCCAAAGCCGTCCTCTTTCACGGCGGCCATAATTGCATCTGTTGCCCAGCCGTCATTCAACGCCTGAGTATTGGCAACTCTGGGCATCAGGGCAGTGGTGCCAGCAGCGACCCACCCCCTTCTATCTTTTTATCTGATACTTAATCAAGATGATGGACTCTCCAACGGTGACAAATTGGTATTGCTGCTTGCATTGCTTGCACTAGTTGAACTGGTTGCATCGCTCAGCACCTGAATGGAAATTCACCTCTTGTTTGATTACCGCGCGTTAAGGGTCGAGGATAATTGTGAGGTATGTGTGTGTGTGTGTGTGTGTATTCAATTACACTGGATAATAATTCAGCGTTCATGACGCTACGTTAATATCGCTGCGTTGATTACATTAGGCAATAATGCAGCGTTAATTACAATGATTAATAATGCTGCATTAATTACACTGGTTAATAACGCTGCATTAATTACAATGATTAATAATGCTGCGTTAATTACACTGGTTAACAACGCTGCGTTTATTACACTGGTTTATAACGATGCGTTAATTACAAAAGGTAATAATGATGAGTTAATTACACTGGTTGATAACGATGCGTTAATTACACTGGTTAATAACGCTGCGTTTATTACACTGGTTAATAAAGATGCGTTAATTACAAAAGGTAATAACGCTGAGTTAATCACACTAGGTCATAAAGCTGCATTAATTACACTAGGTGATAATGCTGTGTTAATTACAAAAAGTAATAACGCTGAGTTAAATACACTACTATGAGATTCAGGGTCTCTGTAACACGGTTTTTTGGACTTTGCTCCTTTTCAAAGCATCGGATGTAGCTGAAAGTTGACATATGTATATTTTACAACCACACACAAATTTTGTCAGCATTATCAATAACCTAAACCCGATAGTTTTAATTTTTATAGAGTAAAAATGATCTAGCCGACGCCATGGCCATTGATTGCGAGCCAAGAGTCGAAAAACATTCATTACGTAAGCAAAGTAAACATCGTTTTACGAAATGTTGCCCCGCCCATCCACCAGACAGAAACCCATTCACCTTATTCCATCGGCTCTGAAACCCATAGTAGTCAAGAATGGCTAACAGGATTTGGAATTGTCCCCGTGGTTGCAAAACTGCATTTGTCTTACGACTTGCAACTTTATACAGTCAAAAGAAAGCCCGTGGCCATACTTACTGTAGCCTGAATAGGTAATTATTCAGTTTCTAGTTTAAATCCAATGTTTATGGTCTGATTTGTATTTAGCGTAACGTGATTATAATACTTGTAATGTCATTCAGGATTTTGAACATTTCCATTAACTATTCACTATGCCACCAAGAGAGAGAGACAGAGAGATTGTATGTAAACAGTCTTTATATAACTATTTTTGTTAAAATAAGATTTTTATCCAAAGTAAACACAAGCTTATATGTGCTAAAATCTCCAGCAGACCAACGGATCATCTGATATAATTTTTTTTTCTTCTTCTTTACTCTGTACGACTATGTTGGATATAAAGACTTTATGAATGGCGGAACGATACATAGAAGTGGGTGGGGTATCTGTGCTAGCGTAGTAATACTACTGTAGCAGTAGTGCCGAAAAATTAGTAATAGCAGCAATATACATGAATTAAACGTTTAGGCCAACTGCTGGGATCCTTGAGGATCATTTAGCACTTCTTACAACTACTCGAGAAATGAGTTTTTATAGCCAGAAGTTAGATTTTCTAATACAACAATGTCCATGATAGCCTTCAGTGTTATCCTGAATTACAACGAGGCCAAAGTGGGTGGAGCCTCATGAAGACATCATTCTGACGATAATTATTGGTTAAGGTTTAAAACCATAATACGGTACCGGCTATTTTTTTTTTTTTTTTTAGTAAATAGGTAGATAGCCAATAAATAAAAATTGCTTAACATTAGATATAGCAGTTATCAAATCAAGCTTGTCTACTATGTTTTTGAAAATTACCAACTATTCCCTACATCTTGTCAATCTGATTGTGACCTATAAAGTAGACTGCAATTTCTTAGGACACTTATTTTGGGAGTTAGACTAATAATCGAAGGGTTTTTGTATTTATTAACATATTTTGTTAGTTTGTTCATTATGACAATTATCAGTGGAGAGGATTCAGAGTTCATAAAGGTGTACTGCTTTGCTTGTATTTAAATTTTTATGTCATTGTTGCCAGAGGTATAGCCTTCGTTACGTATGGCCAATCATCCATCGAGAAAGAGGGAAGAAATGCTGTCATAAGTTACGTAACGAGTGCGTTCGAAACCTTATCTCTTAGTAAGTTGGTCCGTCTTCAAAAAAAGTAAAAGTCACATTTATATTATAAGTACTAAATTTATTCAACCCACGTAATGCAGAATACAGTCAAAATTTATGTGTAGATATAATGTGTATTCTGGATAAGCGTTATATCTATGAAATGCATAGATAAAAAGTTATTGCCAAAAAATCGTGTTACAGAAGCCTTGAATCTCATAGTAGGTGATAATGCTGCGTTAATTACAAAAGGTAATAACGCTGAGTTAAATACACTAGGTAATAATTACACTCGTCGCTTTCTACTTATTATCCATGACTTGTTTTGAACATGCTTGCGACATGTATGCGACAAGTTTACGTCTTGTTTGTGACGTGTCTTGATGTAAGTGTTGACGCACCACAACACTACAATTATTCAAGGGCGGCGCAGAGTCGTGCTATATCCTTTTAAAAACTTATCTTGCATCTCAAGTAGGGATTCTTAATCAAAACTCCAAATGGGAGCAGCTTTAAATTAAACCCCCCCCCCCCCACACCGACCCCCTTCCTTCCCTCCCACCACCGAAAAAGTGGAAAAAAGGGACCACTGCAGGGAAAGACGGACGAACGGACGCCTCGGGACTAGGCTCGACATAAACAAAGTGGGATTTCCCGGAACGATAAAAGCGAGTTATGTCCCTTGCAAATAAGCTTTAACGGGCATCTCGTAAAGAAGACGAACTAGGGAGTGATTGGCGACGAAATGTTCTAATGAAGTGAATGGGTCGGGTCAGCTCCGAGATACATTATTATTGTTTTTCTATTATTTACATTCGTATTCCTCCCCCTAGTCAGACAGCATAGCTGGGAAGGCAGCTGGCCTTCCCTATTTCCTCCATGGATTTTGTCAGGAAGGTATCATTCTTATTTTTGCCATTTTCCTTTCTTTATTTAATTTTTATTCCCTTGACTTTCTGCTATAACCTTGTTTCAACTCGAAAATTAACATCCATTGACAGTCGGTCATGGCAATACTGTGTGATGCGCTCGCCCACAGACAGACGATAAGAGAGAAATGCCGTTAAGAGAGACACGGGGGAGACGAACAGACGAATGATTTTATGAAAGGGAAGATAGTAAGCACCCGGGGCAAAAGACTTAAGCACCTGGGGTAAAAGACTTTACCACCTTGGGCAAAAGAACTCATGACGCCAATGGAAGCTCCCTGTTTGAATAGACCTGTATGGGAGATGGTTTAACAAGCATGTCCGCTGGAAACGGTCTACTAGATCTTAATGAAAAATTTTCGGGGGTGAAAAGGCAAAATGTTAATAGAGTTAGGAGAAGAGATCTGAAAAACCTGTACAAATATGAATTATGAAGCTGCAATACCCACGAGAGCAAACTCTATGCAAATCACCACCGGGCTATCCTCCACCAACCTAAGATGAGGGGAACTTTTATGACCCCAAAAAGTTAACAGCTTTCATCGCAAGTTCATGAGATTCTGCCGAGCCGAAGTTTTGGTTCCGTTGACATTGCAGAGCTTCGCTATTGCAGGGTTTCTGGATTCAACACAAGAAGAAGAAGAAGAAGAAGAAGAAGTGGGAAAGAACAACACGACTGAAAGGACAAGCGAATATTGGTCGTCATCTGGGGAGACTTTAGTCGATTCATTTAAAGTAGATTCTTGTGCCTACGAGACGTTTGTCTGGCGGCCTCTGGCTGGTACCGGGATGTAGGCTGCTCGCTCAGTGCGTCATATTTTCGTTTTGTAGCTTAGAAAACTAGCAATATGTTTCTATTTTTTCAATCCTCTCACGCTTTGCGCAAGATAGGAAAGTTTTGGCCATACCATAGGATTCGGTATTAATTGTACAACTAAGTCATCTTTTCCTGAAAACAATAAGATAAAACAAAGGAATTGCAACGAGCAAAAGTAAAGAGGGAAGCATTTAATTCTTTATACCTGTTTTTACTTATCATCGGATTTACCTTCATTAACGCGATCAAGATAAAATAAAACTTCTGTTTTCATACAACAAATTCACCCTGAATACACTGGTGTTTTCAGATTTTGGAAGCATGTAATATGTGAAGAGAAAATGAAGAATGCGTCTTATTATGTTGCATCCGTAAATGATTCAAGTTTGACGGTATTGCCAAGAGAACGAGATCTGCAAGGCGTCGTTGCATTTGTCGTCTCAGCAAGAGTTGCCAATTATCGAAGAGGCTGTAGTTTCGACAATATTTTGCATGTTATATCAACACATATTCTGTAATTAAATACACAGAATTTCCATTATGACTGCCTAACATTTTCCATCCAATATCATATAGTATGTCAGACGACTTCCCACTCTTCATCTCAGCCTAAGCTTTAATCAGGTTGTTTCAGGATATTGTTTCTTATTTTATTATATGATGAATATATTTTCAAACGAAAGAAATATCAGTGACTTATTTGAGTGATATGAAATAATAATCTCAATGAAGTAATAAACAACAAAGAATTAAGAAAGACTGACTTCCTTTCAGGCTGAGTTAAGTATGGATGCAGCATTTTAAGACATATTCTTTATTTTCTCTTCACATATTACACACATCTAAAATCTAAAAGCACCAGCGTATTCAGGATGATTTTATTGTATGAAAATACAAGTTTTATTTTATCTTGATCACATGCATTATTCAAAATCCCATGATAAATAAAAACAGGTATAAAGAATGAAATGTTTCTCTCTTCACTTTTACTCGTTGTAATTCTTTTGTGTTTTATCTCATTTATTCCGGGAAAAGATTATTAAGTTGCACAATTAATATCGAATCGTTTGGTCAAAACTTTCCTATCTTTTGGAAAACGTGAGATAAATGAAAATATGACGCAATGAGCGAGCAGCCTACCTCCCCCGGTACTAGCCAATCAGAGGCCGCCAAACAAACATCTCGTAGGCACAAGAATCCACCTTAAGTGAATCGAGTAATTCAGGGTTGAGGATGGTCGGTAATGATAAAGACAAGGATAAATGAAATGGGTAATGATAAGAGATGATGATGATGATGATGGCAAAGAGGAAATATAATGACAAGAAGACGATCCGTTGGGGGTGTTCTGGCCTCAATGTGACCCACTGTTCCTCGCTTCTGATGCTCCTAGGACCAGTTGCTAGCCATGCACATGAACCCAACAGCACCTGGTTCCTTGTACGATGAAGGTTTGTGAAAGGTATGGAACACGGAAGCAAGAAGAAAGTGCTGAATTACTCAGAGTAAATGTTGGAAGAGGTGGCTTGATGGAGCCTCCTGAATTAGGCATCAAAGCAAGAAAAAAAACAACAACAACAATAATAATAATAATAATAATAATAATAATAATAATAATAATAATAATAATAATAATAATAATAATAATAATAATAATAAATCATCAAACATTTACCACCAGAATAAAAGAAACGCCATAGATATAATACATAAGCAATAGTTATAATTATTAGCGCATGAATACTGGTATTAAAAGAAGTGAAGTATTAGTCACGAATAGGACATAACTCAACGAGAATCAGTTCGAGACCCTCTTCTTACCCCACTTACTAATAAAACATCACCCAAAACGAGCAGAAATCCTGCCTGATCCAACATCGACTACTTTCCCCGTCCTTTCTCCTCATCCCTTCGCAACAGCAAAAGAGAAGTTTATAGGGAAAAAGAATCAAAAGAAAAAGGGGAAAAATAATAATGATTCTGTGTAACTGGACGGTTCGACAAGGACCTGGAACGAGATGGTCCTTTTACGAAAATCCTGAGGTACATGACTGACCAATGGCGGTTGGATGCGTTCTCTCTGTCTAGGATGTAAAATTGGTCGTAAATTTTAATTTTTTCTACATCTGTCTGTTTTTTTTTATCGGATATATAAGGTAAGGGGTGGGAGGACGGAGGAGGAAGGTGGAGAGCGAGGGGTAGGAGGGGGTATATCATAAGGGTGGAGGGTAGGGAGGGAAAGGAGACCTTTGAACTGTGTATATTTTATTGAACTTTTGACATCAGATTTATGTGTAATCACGACACTGTTACTGATTTGAGTGAATGTTTTATGTATGTATGTATATAATATATATATATATATATTATATATATATATATATATATATATATATATATTATATTATCCTGAATTTTTCAGCTAAAGAAGAGGATGAAGTCATGTTTCCAGTTAAAAAGCCAAGACAGAGGGAGAGAGATAAAAAAAACCACAATGAAAAGAATAAAGTGACGAGTTAGCAAAAGTTCAACTACAGCCCCACATTCTGGAAGGGAAAAAAACAAACTAAATTTCCTTTTTTGAAGTTTTTCCTACAAATCGACTGAGCAGAATTGAAATAATAAACCAACAAAAGTTTTGTTCCTGGGACAAGGGAGATTCTGAAAAAAGAATACAGAATTTCCATAAAAAAAGTCTTAACAAAAAGTGTTCTGGATTTGATCAGATGGACAAGAGACATGTGTTTTACACACACACACACAACACAACACACACACACATATGTATATATATATATATATATATATATATATATATATATATAATATATATATAAATATATATATATATATATATCTATATATATATATATATATATATATATA